>NC_059129.1:95181953-95510286 GCF_020740605.2 Lemur catta
GGAAATGAAAGTGAGATATATATATATATTTCTTTTTTTTTTTTTTAATGAGAAGGGGTCTCACTCTCTTGCTTAGGCTGGAATACAGTGGTGTGATCATAGCTAACTGTAACCTTGAGGCTCAGGGGATCCTCCCACCTCAGTATCATGAGTAGCTGGGACTACAAGCACATGCCACCAAACCCAGCTAATTTTTTTACTTTTTGTAGAGATGAGGGTCTTGCTATGTTGCCCAAGCTGGTCTGGATCTCCTGGTCTCAAGTGATCTTCCCACCTCAGCCTTTCAAAGTATAGCAATTACAGGCGTGAGCCATCACGCCTAGCCCATATTTGGTTTTAAAATCATTACTTAAAACATAAAAGTTACTGAACATATTTTTAAGGTCTTTTTCACAGTAAATACATGATACCCTGGTAAACACCAGGGACTTTTATTTTTGTTGTTAAAAATTCATTTTAAAGCAAAAACTGTTTAAAATCTGAAAGTTTAATCTTATCATTCATAAAACAGTTAAGTCTACGTGTGAAATATTTTATCTGAAATAGGAATAATTTGGAATTTTATGTCCTAAGCTAAATCTGGAAGCTCTATACACTGTACATATTCACCTAAAAAACAATAATTGCTGAAAACTATAAAAAATTAAAATTTATAGCTTCCTCTTTATCATTAGCCCAAAGACTAGGCAGTAAATTTTTATGATATTTTCCCTCACATAAAATCAATGTTCAGAAAAATTCTGCCTAACTGAAGGAAAAGTTAGTTAAGAAGACAACTAATATTAGTTCCCCACTGTTAAATAAAACAGATTTGGAATTTCTTATACTTTTACCTTTTCTAAATTTCTTCTAGTCATGCCAAGTGTGTTATGAATTTCATCTCTAATCCCACCATGCAATTTCAGTTCCTCAACAAAATCTAGTGTCTTGGAAGAGTTTCCTATGATGATTCTACATTTAGTTACACATGTTGCAGTGTGATGTGATGTGAAATTCAAGTGTGATGTGATGTGCCATCTGCTGGGAACATCTGGTAATCACAAGGAACAAACAAAAACAGGAACTTTGCTTTTCAATAAAAATAGTTATGAGTACTGAACTATATATACTTTGGAAATATGAGAAGAATCACATAGATACTTCTGTCAAGGAGATTAAAACCTGGTGAGGGATACAGATGAAGACAGAATTAACTAGCAAGTTGTGAAATTATAACAGAGGCTATGATATGTGCTAAAAATGTGCAAAAGTAGGGGGGAGTGCAAAGGAAACACAGAAAAGGTGTAATTCATTTTGAGGAACTAGAAAACAATTCATAGAAGAAGTGGTATTTCATGGATTCAAAAGACTAGATTTTCAATAAGTGGATGTGTGGAGTTAAAAAGAAAAAAGGCATTATATAATTTGGCATTCATAATTCTTATCTCACAACCAAGAACACATTCTGCTTCAAGTACAATTAATTTAGTCTCTGAGTGAAGGTCAATGGTATTGGAAAGGAAACAGAGAAAAATCACATAGTTTTGTGTGACTGACAGATATGCAGAAGTTAACATTGGACAGATGAGGGCTTTAATAATCTTTAATATTCAGCTAAGGAATTTGAATTTTTCTTAAGACATCAAACAGCAAGTCAACAAAGGTTTATGGGCATAGTAGTGCAAAACTATACAATTAGAATTTGTCCACATCATGGAGATGACAATGGGAAGAAGGAATTAATATATATCTATATTATATACAATATATATTTCTATAACATATATTAACATATATTATAGACTTATATAGTTATATTATATATAATAAATCTATAATATATAATTTTATAGTTTATATTAATATTTATAGGTTATATACAGAAAATTATATTTATTCCCATCGCATATAGAAAAATATACATTTATAAATAATTTATAAAATGTTTTTAAACTTATAACTGCTTAAAAATATTATACATGATACACAATGTTATGTATATGTGTCTATGTACACACATAAAGAAAAGATTTGCAGCAAGATTGCAATCTATGGTGCTATGCCTATAGGACTGACTGCTTTTTCAGTGAAGAATCCTAACAAATATATTAATGATATTTATGTGGCCTCTAACGTTCTATAGTTCCAGAAAGTCTTATTTGTAGATTAATTTTAGCTGGATGGACATACTCTCTCTAGATTGTACACTGAAAGTAAACATGGAACGTGTGGATTCATGCAGTATGGCTCCCTGAAAAACGTCACTAAGCTAAGTATCAGGGTATAAAATCAAAGCATTTTATGATCAAAATAGCTCTCTTTTGTGTAAATGATGCCCTACATGCTCTTGTTGATATACCATGTATAAAATCTGGGCCAGGGCATACCAATTGTAGCAAGAAAGGACCTGGAGAGTAGATTCAGCAGTTTCAGACTTCTCCATGCTTCATCATGTACTCTTGAAATTATAATTAAATTGCATATTAGCTAAAATCTCTGATTTCTGTGAATCTGCTTTGAATATTTCAAAACTTTGTGTTTTGTGTACATGTGTGTATACAAATATTTTCAATTTATGTGGTAAAAAGTGAACATGTCCGAAACACTCCTCCAATTCCATTTCTACTCTTTCATGTATATGCACCATTCTCTAGGCCAGCTTAAAATCTAAATGTAAGCAAGCACTTTGCTTTGTTTACTACTATATCCATAGCTTTATTAAGCAGAAGTTATTGGAGAGGGATAGGTTTGAGGGAAGTTTTTTGGTAAAGATAAAAGGGACTTTGCAATTCTTTTAAGCTGAAGTGATAGTGCCTCCTGAGAGAGAGAAGGTAAAGACATAGAAGAAAGAAAGGGAGTAACTTACAGAGTGACAGGAATTGGGTCCAAGGCAAAGGGAGAAGGGACTTCTGAGAAAAGGACAAGGAGTAT
The DNA here is from genome assembly GCF_020740605.2 of Lemur catta. Lineage (NCBI taxonomy): Eukaryota > Metazoa > Chordata > Mammalia > Primates > Lemuridae > Lemur > Lemur catta. Next base: position 95,184,864 of record NC_059129.1, read on the forward strand.
AATAAAAGGTATGCTCGTGGTGGTGGGGAGGGGTTTTTTATTTTCTGGGTAGGGAGAGGAAGGGAAGGGATAGAAATTGAGGGAGTTCAAGCATGAAGGACTCTATTTCCATTCAGTAAAAAGTACTGCTGTATAAGAATGAGGCACGACAGGATGATGAAGAGTGACAGAGGAGACTGATGAAGCTCAGAAAGAGCCATATTAAGGAAACAGAAGAAAAGCTGCTTAGAAGTTACAGGGTGATCCCAAGGAGCCAGGTGAATTTAGAGGCTATGAATGCGTAATATACATCACAGTCTATGAAAGTATACTGATGCTAGTCTACATCACTGTGTAATCTTCTCCACTAATGATCAGCAGTCTGGCTAGAGGTGCAGACACGAGTCAATTGATTCACTGTTGTAATTTTGCCAGGTACTCAGGGGATAAGTAAGTTAAGGTTATTAACAAGAGAATTATTTGTCATGGAGTCTTGCTATTTCAGAAAGAAAATAAAAGCAGGGGAATATGAATAAAAGACAATAACAAATGCGGAGTCAAGGAATTAGAATTCTTGATTAGGTTGAAAAACAAGTGTTCATCTTTTTTCTATATATGCACAATCTCCCCCAAAATCTCATTTAAATACTCATGAGTATTCTAAGTTATCTTTTCACATAACGAAAATGAGCTTAGACAGAAAATATCATAAGAATCCTGGTACCAGGAATTTACCAGTTCTAGTTTGGACTATTTATGAATAACCAACAAGGTCCAAAACTAGAGACAGTATGTACATGTCTCCCTTTAAATATATTAATTAAGATGTCAGTATTAGATTTAGCTTTGCAACACAGGTTTAGAAGGAAAGTTTTCCTTTATTTATTCAGGTTAAAGAGATTTCAATAAAATAAGATTTGGAAGAAAGAAAGAGGACTTTTAATGTGAAAATGAAATAGCTAAAGTTTTCTCCACACTAAACTTATCTTTGTTCCCATGAACGATGCATATTAACATTTCATTTGAATGCTACATTTTAGTTTTAAAAACCTGCTCATCCCTCCAAAATAAGCTTATAAATAACTTCCTCTTACCTGCCGTAAAGTACGTGCAACTATGCTTTCTAATACTGGTCCTCTATCTTCATGCAGCAAATGAACTTCATCAAGAATAAGGAGTTTTACAATTTGGGAAAGAGCTACATCCCCAACACTCTTTCTTGTCACTACATCCCATTTTTCTGGTGTGGTCACAAGCATCTATAAGATAAGAAAAGACCATCAAATTAAAAAGGGAAAAAAAATCACATACACTTTTTAAATTTCAACTGTGTCATTCAAAAAGAAATAATTCTGGCCATCTCTATAGAAAGCAAATGAAAAGTGCTTAAAATATCCCAGAACGAAATCTAATTCACTATAGAGAACATTCATTTTGAGAGGACAATTCTTTAAGCTGTGATACCAAGTGATAACTTAAAACTCACTGAAGGTAGTTTGTCAGTGAACTGTAGTGTGAAGTGTACAAAATACATAAATTTTTTTAAGTGGGATCATACAATGTAAAAAAAACAATACTATCTATTAAAGTAGCATATGTTGATATCGATCTTTATCTGAAAAGCGATTAGGAAGTGACAGAAGCATATAAAAGGACATGAAAGAAAAATCAACAATCCACTCTAGTGTTAAACCTACTTTGAACAATAACAGATTTAAAGTAACTTAAGATATATTATCATAAACACACCTAGAGATTACTTACTAACAACTCTTTCCATTAAAAGTCCTTGAAAAACACACTTATATGTTTTAAAAAAACAACCAGCAATTCTCCTAAACTTTAAATTGATGTCACATTAAAATATAAAATAAAGCTAGTTTATTATTAGTAAATGTTAGGAGAGCTACAAAGCAAACTATTAAGTTATAATAATAAATACAAAGCTTGGCTATTTACCTCACCATAAACTTAGAATACTACTGTTCCTTATAATTAACGTTAAGAGGTAATAATGTGGTAAAAGTTAAATTGTAAAATCAAAATTTTCAGAAATCAGAAAGCTACACAGGTTGAGCATCCCTAATCCAAACATCTGAAATCCAAATGCTCCAATAAGCATTTTCCTTGAGCAACATGTCAGCACTCAGAAAGTTTCAGATTTTGGAGCATTTTGGATTTCAGATGTTTGGATTAGAGATGTTCAACTTGTACCACCAAATCTTAAAAATCCTTTCTAGCATTTTATTTTCTATACTTTACTTTCTGTACAGTAAGAAGTGGCTTAATTTATATCATTTTTGATCAATTCAGTTCCCTGAACTAAAATGGCTAGAAAATAAAGTATCACATTTCCTTAATAAAATGGAACTCAAGCAAGACATTTCCATCTGCTCTTGTATTAGGGCATGGGTTAAGTGTCAATATTTTAACTGTCAACTTAAATTTTTCTCAGTACATGTATTTACCCCCTCAGCAGTATAAAAATCATTATTCAAAATGTCCCAATTTTAGCCTGTCCACTGGAGACAGGCAAAATGGGAAAATGGCACAGTTGAGATGCTTATACACTACCAGTATGCCAAAAATTTGGTGGTATATTCAATTTTAAAATGCTTTTAATTTGACAGCAAAACCAAAGAACTTAAGACTTGCCAGAACAATTCATCTTATTATTAAAAATGTTTCTTATATTTGCCTATAGTAAAATTACAATATTCACATGATTATTTAATGACTACTGAATTATTCTTTTCTCTAGCTGAAGTATATTTCTCCTTGAGGAGGGGAAAAGTAGAGAACAATAAAAATTTTAAGCTAAACTTTTTATAATTATTCGCATAATCCACTAATTGGACACCACAGCAAACCCTTTATCAAACATTCCAGAGAGGTAGCGCTTCACTGAATGAAGAATGTTGTGCCTGAATCCAAGTATTTATAGACTTGTCCCAAATCACATTTGTTGAATTTTGAGCTAAGAATTATGGAAGAGATCACAAAGCTTCTTGCCAAATAATACCTGTGAGAGAAATGAATTTGAGTGTGAATTTTACACTTTGTTGTTGTTTTTTTTACCCCATGTATTACTAGATTTAATTAACCTAATGCTCCTTAAGAACAGAAAATGAAAAGATTTAATAGGTAGAAAAAACTGTTACTATATTGGCCAGCTAGCAATTACAGGCAGATAATCAGCCTCCAGTGTTAGACCCCAGAGCTATGGATCTGGGTTTTCTGGGTTTGCAAGAAAAAATCGCGTTGCTTTTAAATGTACTTTTATTAATATTTTTTACTCTACAAATAGTTATTAGAGAGATGAATATTAAAAAGTGATTACTGTTACTAGAGTGGCTTTATAAAGAACTGAGCCAGAATGATGATAAATCAAAGTAGTGGTTTGGAGGAGGAGGAACAGACAGAGAAGAGGCAATAGGAATCATTCTCAATAGGTGAAATGTTTCTAGACTTTATTAGGAGTGGCTTGCACATTTGCCAAAACTCATTGAACTACATATTTAAGACTGTGTTTCATTCTATGTAAGTCAAGAGAAGTCTAAAAATAAATTTTTCTCCCCTAAAGATCTACAATTATAGCACCATTGTTCATGAGTCAAAAGTAACAACCAAATTATCTAAGAATATATTAATATAAATTTACAAATGTAATATGTGAGTTTGAGAACAATAACCTGTGTGCATAAATGCTATTATGATATAATAACTATGCTACAGTATGCCATATTGAGCAAACCTTAAGCCAAAAGATTAACTGAAAATCACAAATATATTTTTCCATATTTACAAAAAAAAAAAAAAAAAGGGAGGGGGTATAGAGAGAGAAAGTGATACCACTACACAACTATCGTAAAAGTTACAAAGACAGAAATGTGTTTACAGAGGATATGGAGCAACTAGAACTCTCATAAAGCAACAGTTGGAATATAAAGTTATGCAACAACTACTCTGCTTGGTCACATCTACTAAAGCTGAACATATGCATGTCTTGTGACCCAGCAATTCCATTCCTAGTATATAATATATACGCAATAGAAATGTACACATAAATGCACCCAAAGATGTGTATTATAAATTTTCATAGTTGTATAATTTATAATACTCCAAAATTAGAAACAAACCAAATGCCCATCAACAATAAAATGGATAAATAACTAGTAACATATTTATATAATAGAATACTATATAAGTGAATAAACTACTAAACTATATGCAAGAACATGTGAAAAAAATATCATAATCTTAATGTTAAGTGAAAGAACCCAGGCACATAGTATAGAACTTCATTTATAAAAAGTTTTAAAACAGGTGAAACTAATGTAGATATTAAAAGCTAGGATATCTGGAAAGAAAGAAGAGGGTAGAAGAGAAGGGAATAAAGAGAGATTCTGAGGTGCTGGTATTAATAATATTTAATATGTTGATTTGGGTAGTGGTAACATCAATATATTCACTTTAGGACAATTCATCAAGCTGTTCATTTAGAATTTTTGTATATTTTTGCATATTTTATTTCAATAACAGTAAGTTGTGCACATAAATGGTACTATAATGATACATAACTTACATTTAAAAACAAAACTTAAATAGAAGGTACACACGAACTATATAGCTAAAAGGTGAATAAGAGCTTTCCAGACAAATAAAGAATAATATTTCAAGCAGGGAGGAAAATATAAGCAAATATGTTCTTTGTGCTTCTAATATGCTTTTATCACATATTATCTCTTGTGTGATCATCTATATATGTCTTTATATGTACCTTGCCAGCATCTTGAGGACAGGAATCTTACATGTAAGTCCATGTTCCTCAACCTGTTGACTGGAAATATTTTTTTTTTTTTTTAAGTATAGATGCCAAGTTTATGACCATTTATCTAGGCCAATTTTATGACCATTTATCAATCTTCCCCTCAAACAGGAACTCCCATATACATCAAAAGCAAAAAGATGAGAAAAAATAAGTATAACATATTTATGGGAAATCTTTGAACCAGAAAGGGAAATAAGACACAAGTGATTTAAACTTCATAATCTTTATATTGCCTTAATGTTATTCCTGTTGCTCTCTGTTGAACAACAAAAAAAGAATTTGTTCTTGTCCTTTCAGATTTCTCATACATACTCTGAATCACTTTAAGGCATAAAATTCCACGAGTTAACTTTTTTCTCCCGTTTATTGTAATTCTTGGCTATTAAATATACAAATAGCAAAGGAATGAACTTCAAAAGAGTAGTAGGTCTTTTAAATCTAGTCCCCAAATCGCATTTTATTGGTTAAACCCAAGAAGATAAAATGACTTTCTCAAGGTCCTACAAGTAATTAGTGGAGATTTTGGGGTCTCACGTAAGTCTCTTAGCATTTACACTGCCCAAAAGACCCACACTCCCTATAAAATTGAGAGAAAAGAAATAAAATAAGTTTGGGGCCACAAATTACCAGGTATAGAGACACTAAGAAAGTATAACCGGCTCCATGAACAAAAACACCTTTTTGCAGTTCTCTTATGTTTCAAGTTCCCAGGTCAGTGGATTAGCTGACCAGAACTTTGTAATTTTCTGTTTCACTGATCCCCTCCCTTTTGAGTTGTTTTTCAGAAATGGTGGACCCTCCTTGCAGTAACGAGATAATCATGAGGCCTTATACTACCCGGTTGCTCAGGGAAGTCAAGATAAATAGAATTTCACCAGAAATCTTGCCCAAGGACCTGCTGAGCAACATACTCCCCACCACCTACATGCCCACAGACCTAAAGGATGCCCAATTACCAATAGCTCATTATACTACTAAAATCTCCACCCTGCGAGGCGCTTACCTGCCATTTTTTGATCATGTGATGTATGTGCCAGTATGATTACTCACTGCACTTGCGTGCCCTGCACTCCACCCCAAACATGTTATGATGCTCACTCACTTCATGCAGTATTCATTTCATAAATAGAAAAACCCCTGAGGCGGATTAGAGGCAGTCTTCCCACCTCCCATCTTCTGCAATAAATTTCCTTCCTTCTTTGACAATTCTCATAGACCCAGAAATCGGCTTTCTGTGCCATGAGCAACTGAGCCTAAGAAAAAACTCCTGTTGAGGATTCTTAACAAAAGGACCTGCTTTCTCACTCATTTTCTAACTAAAATCTCTTTTAGCCCTTTCTCTTCCCACCCTTTCTTTCACCTAGCAGTCTCTCTCTGGTCCCCAAAAGAGAGGCATCCATAGCTGGGGACGGCCTATGATCAATCTCATACTGTATGTTTATGGGAGCACATGTTAGTGTTTAGGGAAGAGAGCACACCAATAGTATGAATCCATCACAAAAAGTCATGCCATTTCAACCTCATTTTCACTTCAGATAGAGTCAATGAGAAGGTAGATAAGGAGTAAACACTAGACACAGTACATATGGTTTTCAGTAATAATTCACAAAGCCATTCCTGATACCGTTATGACGAAGAAGCCAAATCAGGGATGGCTGATGATACAATTATGATATTTCTAAACAATCTTACTCAAAGATTGCTACTTTACAAACCAAGAGAAAAAAATAAATCAAATCAAAATAATAACCATTATTTCAGAATGAAGAAGCTGGTTTGAGGGGGGAAATAAGAGAGAAAAAGGGTAAGAGAAATTTAGAGGAAGAAAAAGGGTGATGAGGAGGGAGAGAGAGAGAGAGACACAATGTGTGTTTGTACAGAAGAAGCCATTTTATAGAAAGGTTTTCAACTTCTTGAGCAAATGTTTAAGATCTGACAAACCAAATGCATGTTAGTATCTATGCTTCAAATTTTTTGTAGTGAAGAGCAACTATCTAGCCATTGACAGTACCCCAATTACTTAAATCTTTGTATTTTAATTAATTAATTCATAATATGTGAAATAGTCCTGAAACTTTACTATTGACAACATATATCTAGCTTAAGACACAGAGAAATGTTTGCAATGCCTACAAGTAGTCTGCTCTATGTTTAATTCATCCTGTTACATCAACTGTGAAGTTACACAAGTCATACTGATATGATACTGAATTTTAAACATTTTTTAAAAATCATTTTAACTGTTGGAACAGTTTTTTCTTTGAGGCATATGGCTATAAATTAAAAGTAGATTTAAAATTTTAAATTAAAAAGAATACAAGAAATTTTAAAGATAAATGTCTGTTTTCTTGCCTTTATAATATTTAATACTGATTTTGAAATTTTTGGCACTTAGACTGTATAAAATTGGAAAAATTGTTTAAGCTAATTATATAAATGACTTTGTAAAACCAAAATGATAAAGTATCAAAATATAGTCATTAAAATCTAAGACTATATTACAAAACTCATTAAGTCTCAGGAGCCATTGATTATAAGGTACATCATTATTTCACATGTCACTTAGGCAAAAAAACCACAATCCAATAAATTTTCAAAATGTGTCTTACAACTGATCAAATATGGCACATTTAGTTGAAAGTGTTAGGGATCTGTTAACTAAGCTAAGGAGCATTATTCAAGAAACCTTATTCAATAAATCTTCGGTAGTGAAAACTGCCTGGAATTGTTACAAATCACATTCTAATACTGCAGTTGTAGACCAGGCAACAGCTTGCAAGATTTAAGAAGTCTATCATCCTTTTAAAAATACATAATCACATACCTAGCCAACCAGTAAGCTTATAAATTACACGACTGTTTTAATTTAAACATTAAATCTAAAATGTCACACAGTTTATATTCTACAAACATACATATAATTATAGTTATACTAACCTCTGATATACAAATGTCAGTTCTGATTGACGGCAACAGCCCCCATAATGGAATCTGACAGCTTGCAGATTATACCTGCCCCTTGGGATACTACAGCAAATCAGTTAGCTCCAACTACTTCCTTTTTAACATTTTTTATGTTCTCTCCTCTCCCATCAATTCACATGCATCAGTGAACATTCATTCACACACATAAACACAAAGCCCTCTCAAGAACCTAGTTGTATTTATGTTAACGATGGTAGCCTTCAATTATAAAATTAAAATATAAAAATTAATTAGAAAATCTTCAAGTACAAAAGTATTCTTATAGCACACAGTTTGTTGAAAAGTACAGATAAAGCAAGAGCATAAAAAATGCCATCTGAAATGTATTTTGGTATTTTCATTTAAAAAAATCTCTATGATACTATTGTTAGCTGAAATTTCATATGTAACATCTACTAAGTAAAGAAACAAGGAGCAGAGCATGAAATGCTGGGAATAGGGGTGAGAAAGCTCGCCTATTGAAAATTATACATTCAAGGAACTACTTTCTAGAGCAGCGGTCCCCGACCTTTTTGGCAATAGGGATCATTTCATGGATATCTCTATTTCTGAGATCACACTGACTAATAACACAATCATCATCTCTAATCCTAGTTAATCAGAACAAAATCTTAAAGCAGGGCATAAATCCTCTAGGTTATACAACCTAAAATCAATATAAAAACATTATATGTTACATGGTAAGGAGGAAGGTACTACTAACAGATATCCTATTCTTTTTAATTTTAATGCTGTTTATTCTCAGTAAGGGTAAAAGCATATTGGAAGGGACAAAATACCAGTGTATGCAATAGGGATAAGCTCCCCAAGTAATCTGATACTGCAATTTAAGAACAATTAGCTAAATCTGACAAATTTCCAGGACCCCTTCCAGGACCCCAGGACGCCAATGTCCATTTTCTCTCTCTCTCTCTTTTTTTTTTTTTTTTTGAGACAGAGTCTCACTCTGTTGCCCAGACTACAGTGCCGTGGCGTCAGCCTAGCTCACAGCAACCTCAAACTCCTGGGCTAGAGCAATCCTCCTGCCTCAGCCTCCCAAGTAGCTGGGACTACAGGCATGTACCACCATGCCCAGCTAATTTTTTCTCTCTATATATGTTTTTAGCTGTCCGTATAATTTCTTTCTATTTTTAGTAGAGACGGGGTCTCGCTCTTGCTCAGGCTGGTCTCAAACTCCTGACCTCGAGCCATCCACCTGCCTCGGCCTCCCAGAGTGCTAGGATTACAGGCGTGAGCCACCGTGCCCGGCCTCCATTCTCTTTTTGAGTTTACTAAGCTGTTTTTCACCATACTAGCCAGGTTTCATTTAAGCAAATTACTTTCCAAAATGATTTTAACACACTATCAGCAAATGGCTGGAGCTGAAGTTACACTGTAGGTTTGCCTGCATAGGGTACTTTCATTATCTTTAACTATTAATTTATCATGGGGAAATAGCTTTGTATTTTACTTAGTATTCGTTTGATTGCTAGTAATGTTTAACATCTCATTTTTTGAGACTTTGTATTTTTCACTGTGGGAAGAGTCTATTCTTGTATTTAGTATTTAAATTATCATTTGCATAAATTCTCCCTTAATAAAGATATTAAGCATAACAAGTAGAGTCATCTTGGATAGTAAATTTGGCAATATTTATCAAATTTATAATAAATAAGCCCTATGCTTGACAATCTCACTTTCATAATTCTATCTTAGAAAAAAACACAGATACAGATGAACATTGATAAAGTTCTTTTGAAGGCAGTAAGATAGATGTATACATACTGTCAGTAAAAAAAAAGTATTATGCATTTTATACAAACACACACGTACACATAAAGTATGATCCCATTTTTATTAAACTAAATGAAACCACATATATAGTAATTTGGAAAATACAAACTGTCATTTGTGATAAGCTACTTGGGACAAGCTATATACTGTTACAGGTTATAATAGGAAAGGGACATCAGAAGTAGCATCATAACAAATATAAATAGCACTCTAATTTCTGAATTACATCAACACCTAATAATATTTACAGATTGTATCATTAAGAAGATTCTGGGTTTTTAAGCTGGTTTTAAAACTGTAACTATGCTTAAGTAGCTTAAGCTTCAAATGATTATCATACTTAAATGATTTATGGAAAAAGTACATAGTATCTTAATGAGCTTCATAAATGACTTTACCCTGAATGTCCTCAGTTACACATGGCAGAAGTTCAGACCTTCACAAAATCCAGAAGTTGGTACTGATAAAATCTACATTGTGTAAAATTTTTCACTTCCTCTTAGTTTTGTATTCCATATTTTACAAAGTAATCTAAATTTCTTTTCTTTCCAGGTCTTCATACCAAATAGAGCACTAGGTGACAGAAGGTGGAAGAGTAGGGTGAAGATTACTGATTATTGTTAAGTAAGCTATAAAATTAACCAATATTTTTCAGAGCAAAATATAATCAATGTAGCAATATGGCAATTTCAATGCCTAAATATCTAACATAAAGAGACAAGGACTAGATGTTAAGTTGGTTTAGGTAACGAGAACAAAGGATAACATCAAAATTCATTCTGTAATGATAAATTAGGAAACAACAAATTGATGAAAATGCTACTTCCAGTTACTAATTTGAATGTTAGGGTCCTACAGGGTCATTTTATAATCTTCAATGTTTTATTCAGCAAGGATGTCCATTTTTGAAAACCTAGAGTTTTTATTTTCCATTGCATACTTTTTGTTTTGTGGTATGCATTTCTACCTAATCACATACACTTTTGACTTTTCCAATAGGAAAAATTTAGAAATGCTATAAACAAACATCTAAGGAAGAGTTAAATAAAATATAAAACATTCATGTAATACAGAGAGCACTCTGCAGGACTCCAGGAAGCCGGAGGCAGTGATTTCTCAACTGTATGATTGAGAATTGTATCAAAACTGGTTTAAGAACCAGAAAAGCATGATGTTTATAAATATCCCCTTAAACTGAAGCACAAACACTGTAAGCCTAAGTTCTATAAAACAGAGTGGCTTAGCAATAACTGGCTTTTTTCTCAACTGTGGTAAGACCTTTTGTATACTGCCAACTGTGTACACCATAACAAAAGGAAATATACATGTATGCACATACACTGCCTCTGCTTCTGCTCTGCATTGCCACCATGCTTTCTTTAAGCATTATGTTCACACTGTTGAATAGACCTTTCTATGATGACAATAATGTTCTATGTGTGCAGTATCCAAGTTGGTAGCTACTAGTAACTATTGAACAATTGAAATGAGGCTAGCATAAGTGAGGAAAAGAATTTTTAATTTTAATAGTCACATGTGGCCCGTGGCTACTGTATTGAGCAACAATGCTCTATATTCCTAATTTAATAAATGATGAGTATGTGGCAGGTTTGTGTGCCTGGCCTTTTCTCACCAACCAGTAAATCGCTTTTTGGGTTAGTCAATGTCAGAGCAAATGCCTTGCTTTGACACAGAGTTACTGCTAGGGCAGGAGAAATCTCTTCCAAAATTTCTGACCAGTGTTTTCATAGAGGTTCAAAGGAACACTGCTCAATGGAACCACTGAAAAGTATGGTAAATACTGTAAAATAGTACCTCTTCATCAAGTGTACATTTAGGAGAAGAAGTTTGGAATTAAAGGTATATGTAGAATAATGAAATATAGATTGGAAAGGTAGATGACAAACCTACTTAAGTTTTCAAAGTTACACAAAATTGCTTTTTAGCTAAACACCAAAAAGGTATCTGCTGTCAGCACTGAATGATTCTCCTGATAGTTAATCTTAGAATTATATAATTCTGTCTCGTAAAAGGAAATGTTACATTCAAACCTTAATAAAATCATAACTGATGCTGTAGCTGATAGTCCTAGTGAACCACAAAATAGATCACATCTTGTATTATACCTAATTTATACAAGATTCTTAACAAGCTAGGTAGTTGGACTTAATTCAATAAGCAATAAAGAACCAATGAAAGTTTATGAGCAAGAGAATAATATGATCAGAAGAACATGACAGAAAGTTTGCAAATGAGATTAATTTGCCTTCTCATATTAAAAAAAATTAACAATACTGAGAAAGCTGGGAGAAAATGCCAGGAAATTTAAGGTTATATTTAATTTAATCAATGCTGGTTATTGGGGAACTTATGTATCAAAAAGTATATAGTAGTAATAATTTAGAAACTATTAAAATTAAAAATTAAAAATGTAGGGAAACCAGGAAATTCAAACTCCAAAAATAAAAGTTGAATATGTATGCACTTCCACATGCTTTGTATTATTCTCTACTTTGCTCCAACCCAATCTCAAAGGCAGTGACAGCATCACAGTTTTAATCTGTGAGAATCTGCAATGATGGGCAGAAGGACAGAGTGAAGAGATTAGTAACTATACAGTTTGCAGTCCACAAAAATTAGCATCATTGGTATTAGGGTTACAGTAGAAAAAGAATCAAGAGAAAGCGGCAAGACAATAGGTTCAATTACACTATTACTGAGGCCAAGCCCATGGTCCCTGCCTTCACAGAGTGAAAAAAAATTGACAAAAGACATAGACCATATCCAGCAAGTGAAAAAAATGGGCAAATGGAGAAAAAACAGATGTTCATAAACCTTTTAAAAATATAATATATAAATCTAAGTGGATTTTTTTTTGAGTTTTACTTTCTGTACTTGTAAAATAGAGACACCACCCAATAGGGTTCTTGTGAAGACTCAGGAAGAATGCACATATGCATTTAGCACAGTGACTGGCTCATAATTTAAATTGTTACCTCCCTTGTCTTTCCATAAACATTCTTTTATTAGCATTGGTAACACAACTGGATATAGTACAAGAGCATCAGAACTTTACTTGAGAGTGATACACATTTTTAAGACTACCTCAGGTCCAAAAGCACAGGCTTTGTACACTAGGTATTATTTTATGAAAATAAATAAATAAGACCCAAGCAAGAGGAAATAAAGTACTCACAGGGTTTGAAGTGAGTTTTAAAGAAAGGGCAAGATTTGACAAATGTCATTATATAAAGGAAGATATTATGAAAAGGAGAAAATGCACAAGGAAACTTACTAAATAGCAATGATCATTTGAGAAAAAGTTATTTGAGCAATGTTATTTTAGAAAAACCAAAAATGGTCTGGCTATATTGTATATTGAGAAGCAGCTGGAAGATAGTAAGTATGAAAACTAGGTTGGATGTAGACTGAAGAGAATCCAATGTCACATATAAGGAGCTTTCACCCATCACAGTGTTTCTCCAAATATTTTGGCTTTAGGATTCCTTTGTACTCTTTGAAATTATTAAGGCCCCAAAGAAATTTTGTTTCTGTTGAATTAAATCTATCAACATTTCTTTAATTATAAATTGAAACTGAGAAATTTTTACAAAAATACAAAGTACTTATTCCATTAACTGTCAGTGATGACATTACCACACAGCCTCTGGAAAAATCTGCTATATACTTGTGCGAGAATGAGAGTGAAAGAAAATAACATCATAATATTATTATGAAAATCAGTTTTAACCTGTAGAATGCCTTGAGAGAATCTCAGGAAACCCTGGGTATCCCCAGGACACATTTTGTAGCAATAGGAATGACTAAAAAAAGAGTCTGTTAATGGTGTGCTGAAAGACTCAGCAGAATGATACAAAGGAAGAGCCATAGATTTGGAAAAACAGTGAGACAAGACTTTCAAAGCCAAATTTACTATTCACAGAAAATTATTTATGATTAGACTTACAAGCAATAAAAGAGGAATAAACTGTCTTAAGCATTTCTTCATCTTTCCTAAAATTCTGTGACTCATTCCTTTGGGTAAGATATATCATAGATAGGTATGTATAGTCTCAGATACTCTAGAATGGTTCTGATTTTGGAAAATTTTATTTTGAATAAAGAGAATTTGTTGTGTTAATTTTTGAGTTAATGTGTATGCCCCTACAAAGCATTATAAAAGTAAAAAGCACACTAAAAAATTATCAATCTGATATGTGGTTTTGAGATAATAATCTCTGTAATTACATATTTCGCTAGCCTTGAAACCTATCAATATATAACACTACTTCTACAAAACCATGAACCTATAATCTAATGAGTCCATAAATTTGGAAACTGTGCATAACAGTGTACTGTGGTATTCAAATCTATAAAACTTCCTTTATTGTACATGCTTAAAATTTTAAACATAATTCAGTTCATTGTGTTAAGTATACAGATTATTAACTTATGAAAAGAATCAAAATTTGATAAAGAGACTATATATACATATAATTGTTACTCTGGTTTATCAAATGACAATTCTCTAGAGTCTTTACCAAAACCAAATTTAGAATGTTTCAAGGAAAAGGCTGGATGGTATCTAATCACTCAGATTTCACAGAGAGTACCAGAAATGTATTCATATATCAAATACTTCAGAATGTCCTTTTAATTAAAAAGAAATTATTAAAAAGCCTCTAGGCAGAAGTTGCTTAAAATAATGAAGGCAAAGAGCATTTTGCATTTAATATCTTGAATATAATTATTGATTTTTGAGAAAAATAAATTTGGAATAAGTTTCTATAAAAATGATAAAAAAAATGCATGGGCATGCAATAACTTTTTTTTACAAAATACTTCCTGCCTTCACTGCTAGTAAAAGAGAAGAAAAGCTTTTCAAAAAACTTATAAATGCAGTAATAAACATATTAGGGAATCAAATTCTAGTAAGGCAGAGGACCAAAGTGGTGGTATGAGTCTCTGCAGATAACTATAAAATACTGTGTACAATTAAAAAACTTTTATTTAAGACACAGGAAAGCATCCCGAAGAACAAAGAAGCCAGAGGAGAGTTTAGTATTGAATTGTAACTAGGAAAGGTAAGAATTCCCAGTCTGCAGAGTGTTGACCCAAGGGTATGATCTAACAACCATGACTGTGGCTACACAAAAAGGGGAGAGAAAAACCACAGCCTCATTAGCAAGAGGTGCCCAAAATTAGAGTTCAGAGATTGGTTTCAGAGCTAAGAAAGCAGTCTGAAATTTAAACTGAAAAACGCAGCAACATGAGAACCTCCCAAATGCCAGGTTGAGAACTAAACAATACATTTATGGGAGAGAACCCAGGGGTAGCAAGCAAAAAAGCAGGCAGAGATCAGAATGAATTCTACTCTGAAAAAGACAGCTATACAGAACCAAATATGTGAGTTTGATGGTTTTTTCCTTAGTGAGTGGATTTCCCAACCATACACAGCCCTAGCGGATGAAAGCAGTAAGCAGAAAGGCTAAAAGTGTCAGAGTAGATTCCAAAGTCAGCAGTACAAGAGGAAATTAGAGTGTAGTCTTTAGAAAAAGTGATCTCTATCTCTGCCCAAATCCTTGATGAACCACCAAATTACAAATTACACAGACACAGAGAAGACATATGAGGGCCTAGCTAAAAAGACAGCACTGGGAAGCAGTAAGAACAATCATCAGTAAATGCATAACACAGGGAAGACAAAGTTTGAAATTAGAAATCAAGCAACTAAGTACTTATTAAAACAAAAAAAACAGACATTGGAGACTCAAAAGGGAAAAGGGTAGAAGGCGGACGAGGGATAAAAAGATTACCTACTAGTTACAACGTACACTATTTGGGTGATGGGTACACACACTAAAAGCCCAGACTTTACCACTATACAACATATCCATGTATTAATAACAAAACTCTACTGTACCCCCTAAATCTACTGAAATATAAACAAAGACAAAGTAAATAATTTTCAGAAGAATAAAATAGAATCCAGAGTTTCTAAAACTTACTATTTTCAACCAAATTTACATGCAAACAGGGTAGTGTGACCCTTTTGCAGAAAAGAAGGCAGTCAATAAACCTGACTCTGAGGAGACCGCATGTTGGATTTAGCAACGACTTTAAAGTAGCCATTATAAATATGGTAAGAGAACTTTTTTAATAATGGAAAGCTGTGGCTCACATCTGTAATCCTAGCACTCTGGGAGGCCGAGGCGGGTGGATCGTTTGAGCTCAGGAGAAAGAGACCAGCCTGAGCAAGAGTGAGACCTCGTCTCTACTAAAAAAAATAGAAAGAAATTATATGGACAACTAAAAATATATACAGAAAAAGTTAGCCGGGCATGGTGGCGCATGCCTGTAGTCCCAGCTACTCGAGAGGCTGAGGCAGGAGGATCACTTGAGCCCAGGAGTTTGAGGTTGCTGTGAGCTAGGCTGATGCCATGGCACTCTAGCCTGGGCAACAGAGTGAGACTCTGTCTCAAAAAAACAAAAAACAAAAAACAAAAAAGAATGGAAAGAAAATGTCACTAACGAATGGATGGGGAATGTGTACCATAAAAAAAAATAGAAATTATAGAGTTAAAAATAAGTAGCCAAATGAAATAATAATCAGGTACAAAAGCAGATTAAAAATGGCAAAGAATACTAGTAGGATCATTTTAAGATCTATATATTTCCCTCCTCTTAAAATTTAACTCTGGTCTTATCCATATCCTTATTCCCTACTGTTGTAAAAGAACAGCATTACTGTCAATTGACTTGGAACCTAACAATATTCAAGCTACAGTAAGAATCACATAACTTAGAAAGGATATTATAGAACAAAGCACCAGCAAAACCTTTTTTGTAATACAAAGGTAAGATGTGGTTACAAACAAAAGAAGTTTACTACATTATACATTATGTTTGTATAATGTATTATAATTACTTAAAATAGACTACTTTAATAATTTTCACAATTACCTAAAAAAAAGAATGGCATTAAACAAAAAAATCTAGGTAAACAACATACCTGTGTTCGTAAAATTTCACTTTTTGACAATTGCATATCACCAGTCAATTCTTTCACAACGATGCCCAGTGGCTCTAGACGTTTGCTGAAGTAATTTGTCATTTCAGCTGCCAAGGCTTTCATTGGAGCAACATATACAATCTGTACCAAAGGAATACTAGCTTGATAAATGAGCAAAAACTACAATGTCATTTGTTTCACAGTAGCCAACAGAAGTCACAATTTATTATGAAATATGATTCTAGTTACTTCCAGTGAAAAATCTTAATAGTGATATATTAATATGAAAGTACTTATCTTTGTTGGATAAGTGTGCAGCTGTTTAAAGGACAATGGAATTTATTTACACAGCCTCATCTCTTTGAAAATTGGTTCCGTTTCAGAGCTAAATGTATTTTTGTAGCTTTTTACAAGGGTAATAGGATATTCATAACACAAATTGAGACTGCCTTAATAGTAATGAAGTAAATCAAGCAGCATTCTTTACCTGACTTCAAGTATAACATCCTTAAGAACTTCCAGATTTCAAATAACATTTACAACTGCAAACTTATTTTGATTTTTACAACTTAAAAAGCTATTGTCTGGTTTACTATTTTCCTACCTTAAATTCATTCTTTTTGATAAAACCTTGTTGAAAATGTTGGCGAATTTCATGTAAGACTGTAAGCATTGCAATGTTGGTCTTTCCAGCTCCAGTAGGGGCACAAATCAGCATGTTCTCATTGGTGTTGTAGGCAGTCTCAAACACTATTGACTGGATTCTATTGAGTCTCTTCATCCCTTTAAAAGCCAGCTGTCCAATCTAGAAAAGGCATGACCCATTAAAAGCGGTAATAATGTGAAGGGCCCATACAAAACATTAAAAGCAATCATTTATTTCCTTGTTTTTTTTTTTTTTTTTTAAAAACCAATTTATACCTTTCAATGTGTCCTATATTTAAAGTGCGTGCACTTGAGAATACCACACAAATATTGTATAATTCTAATGCATTTGAAATTACCACCCACTAAATTTTAAAAATATAATGAGACTATACCTGCATCTTAGTACACAATCCCTAAGTACAAAGCAACATTAAATCAATAATATAAGAAAACAAAATTAAATATTTTTGAGTAGGCATTTTTGAGTTCATATTTATTTATAAATATCATGATAGTGTTCTAATTTATTTAGACATGACCTGATTGTCTATGTAAAAAATCTGATGGAATCTACAAAAAAGCTTCTATAAACTAGCGAGTGAATTTAGGAAGGTGGAAGGATACAAGATAAACACCTAAATTATACTTCTATATATTAGCAATGAAATATCTGAAGATAAAATATTAAAAAAATCAATTAAAATAGCATTATGTTATGAATTACTCAGGGATAAATCTGAAAAGAGATGGGAAAGACCTTTATACTGAAAACTATACAATTTTGCTAAAAGAAATGAAAAAAAATCTTAAGATATCAATTTTTTCCAAACTGATCTACAGATTTAATGCAATTCCAATAAAAATTCCAGCAGATTTGTCTAAGGAAATTGACAAGCTGATTCTAAAATTCATATGGAAACACATAGGAGCTAGACTAAACAAAACAACTTTGAAATAAGAATGATGTTAGAGAGGTAAAATTACCTAATTTCAAGGATTATTTAAAAACTAGAGAAATCAAAACAGCATAGCATTTGCATAAAAATAAACAAATAAATCAAGGAACAGAATAGAGAATCCAGAAATAAACCCATACATCTCAGTACAACTGTTTTATGACAAAAGCTAAAAGGCAATGCAGATGACAAAGGTCAGTATTTTCAATAAATGATGCTAGAACAAATGGAAATCCACATACAAAAAGATGAACTTGAATGCACACCTTGTGTCACATACAAAAATTAACAGGAAATGTATCCTTGACCTAAATGTAAAACCTGAGACTATAAAACTCATAGAACAAAACATAGAAGAAATTATTTGTGTACTTGAGTTAGGCTATGATTTCTTAAATACAATAAAATCCATAACAAATTGATAAACTGGACTTAAGCAAAGTAAAAAACCTATGACCTTTAAGACATTGTTAAGAAAATGAAAAGAGAAGCCACAGAATGGAAAAAAAAATTTTTTTGTGAGGCATGTATCTGATAAAGTACTTGTATGAAGAATATATATAGAATTCTCTAAACATGATAAGAAAACAAACAATCTAATATTCATTTCACCAAAGAAGAGATACAGAAAACACACAAACAGCCTATTAAAGTGGCTAACATTTTAAAAACTTGTAAAATTTTCAAAATTTTAATATTTTTTAAAAATTGCAAGTATTGGTGAGGATGTAGAGGAACTGTAATTCACACATACTGCTGGTAGATTTATAAAATAGAATAATCGCTTTGGCAATTTTTAATAAGTTATACAGACCTACACCATCATATCATCCAGCTATACCCCTTCTAGGTTTTACCCCAGAGAAAAAGCATATGTGCATACAAAAACTTGTATATAAATGTTCACAGCAGGTTTATTTCTAATAGCCTAAAACAGGAAAAAGACTCAAATGTCCATCAATAGATGAATGGATAAACAAAATGTGGTATATTCATACAATGGAATGCTACATGTCATTGAAAAGGAATGAATTATTGAGACACGTAACAAAAGAGATGAGTCTCAAAATTATAATGTTGAATGAAAGAAGTCAGATCAAAAAATTACATGCTACATGGTCCCATTTATATAAAAATCTAGAATATACAAACTAATCTATAGTGATAGAAAGATTAGTTGATGCTTAGGGATAGGGATGGTGGGGAAGAGGGAGAGGAGGAATTGCAAGGAGGCACAAAGTACTACCTGGAAGTGATGGTTATGTTCACAGTCTAGATTGTAATGTGATTTCACATGCTAAACTTACCAAATTTTTACTTTAAATGCAGTCATGTGTTACTTAACGATGGGTATATGTTCTGAGAAATCATTATGCGATTTTGTCGATTTTCTCATCGTGCAAACATCATAGAGTGTACGTACACAAACCTAGATGGTATAGCCAACTACACACATAGGCTCTATGGTATAGCCTCTTGCTCCTAGGCTACAAACCTGTATAGCATGTTACTGTACTAAACACTGTATGCAATTTTAACACAGCAGTAAGTATTTGTGTTATCTAAACATTTCTAAACATAGAAAAGGCACAAGAAAATATTGTACAAATGATAAAAATGATACACCTTTATAAGGCACTTAGCATGAATGGAGGATGCAGGACTGTAAGTTGCTCTGGGTGAGTCAATGAGTAGTGAGTGAATGAGAAGGTCTACATTACTGTGCACTATTGCAGACTATAAACACTGTACACTTAGGTTACATAAAATTTATAAAAATAATTTTTTCTTCAATAATAAACTTAGCCTGTAACTTTTACTTTATATTTTTATTTTTCAACTTTTTGCCTTTTTTGTAATGATACCAAGCTTAAAATACAAACACTGCACAGCTGTACAAAAACATTTTCCATCCTTATATCCTTATTCTATGAGCATTTTTCTATTTTAAAATTATTTTATTTTTTAAATTTTTAAACTTTTTATTAAAAACTCAGACATGAACACACACATTAGCCTAGGCCTACATAGGGTCAGGATGATCAATATCACTGTCTCCACCTCCACATCTTGCCCCATGGTAAAGTCTTCAGGGGCAGTAACAAGTGTGGAGCTCTCATCTCCTAGGATAACAATGCCTTCTTCTGGAACACCTCTTGAAGGACTTGCCCAGGCTGTTAAATATTAATAGTTAACTTTTTTTTTTACAAGCAGAAGGAATACACTCTAAAATAACAATAAAACTTACAGCATAGTAAATACATACACCAGTGTCATCACCATTTATTATCAAGTATTACGGATTATACATAATTGTATGTACTACACTTATAAGGCTGACCACAGTAAGTTTGTTTACACCAGCATCAGTACAAACACTTCAGTAATGCATGGCACTTCAAAGTGATGATTGTCATGACATCACAGGCAACAGTTTTTCAGCTCCATTACAATTTTATGGAACTACTGTCATATATATGGTCTGTTATTGATCCAGATGTTGTTATGTGGCTCATGAATGTATATACATTTTACTATATGCCAATTATACCTCAATAAAGCTGTTTTTCAAAAATAATATAAAATACAATAGACATATCTATTATATCTACTTAAGCTTTCATTTGAACAAAAGGCATAAAAGATTAGAGCAATATCTCTTAGGCCTAGAAACACTTAGGCAGGTCAATTAAACATCTGAGAGTACAAGAGATACTTTCTTCATCAATTTCTACTTATTACTTAGCCTAGGAAGAACAGTATAGCACATTTTTCAGGACGCTGGGCTTGGGGTCAGAGGCCCAGGTTAAAATATTGGCTTTACCACTATTTGCAACATAACTTTAAACAAACTTAAAATCTCTGAATTCTATTTCCTCATCTGTAATATAAGGTTACTAACACTATCATACAAAGAAGTTATAAAGATTAGTAAAAATCTTTACAGTAAAAATAGCTAAATTATGGGGCGTTTGCCAGGGGTTAAGCATAGGGTAAGTTCTTTACATGAATTACCCTAATTACTTCTAATAACCATACCAGACTATTTTATAGATGAGGAAACTGAGACTTGAAAAAGCTTGTTTAAGTTCACACAGCTATAAATGCTGGAGCTAGGATTTGAAGTTACATAGCATAACCTAAGCATAACAATCTTTACTTACATAATGTTTATAAATCATATAGTATAAACCATATACAGAGTTGGTACTTAAATGTGTTGAAATAAAATTCAGCTATTATTATTTCTGTCATATGTCATTTCATTTTTATATGAGGCTTACTAAAATAGTGGTGCGAATGAATGCTGAAATTTCCAATCTTTCTAGACTTACAACAACAAATAGAATCTATTATTTCTAAATTACAAATCTGATCATGCCATATTCCAGCTTAAATGTTTTCAAAGACATCTCACAGCCAATTTCAATTGCTCATGGTATGCAGAATACAAGATCCTTCAAGGCACAGAGTTTGCAGTACCCAAGACCCTTCAAAATGTGAGCCCTTATATTCTCCCACAACCACCATCATGTACACTATTCTCTGAATATTCCTTTGTGCCTTTAGATGACCTAAAACATGTTTCCCAACCCTGAGAAATTCTTCATTATCATTCAAGTTCAAGCTCAAAAATAATCTCTGGTTCTCTTCAATTCCCTAAGCAATTATTATATTTACTTCTTTATACTTGACCATATTTCAAAAGATTTAAGGAGCTCCCATTTTTCTCAAGAGCTAGACATTCATACAATCCTCTTTATATATTATCATCATGACCCTTAATTACAAATATTGACATGATTTCTTTATATGGAAATAACTGGATCAAAACCAGGGATTCTGTTTTATTACTCTTTGTATTACCCCTGCACCTAATCAACTCCCAGGAACATCATAGGCTACCAAATAAATTTTTATTGAATGACTTTATGCTATCTACTCACAAAAAGGATTACAATTAAAAGAGGGGGAAGTCTTAAAAAGATATATATTGCATTGTAGTAATAACCTCTACAGAAATATTAAACTGAATTTAACCAAAATATATAGCAATTCAGCAAAAAAACCTCTAGTCAACTTTCAGTAAGAAATTTATTTCTGTGTTCTTAAGGGTTGCAGTTCAAGGAACAAATAAAGCATCAAAAGAACATACCAACAAACAAAACCTGTTACATATATGGAGGTTTATAACATTCTAGTCAATTCCACAATCATTTACTGATGACCTATTGCATGAATATTATACTAAAGATTTCTGTTAATGTAAATAATTTGTTCTCATAAAAAAGTATCTATAATGATCCTTAATATGGATTAGAGTGTGGTTTAAAGGAAGAAAAAGGCATGTTAAAAATTATATCATTTTAGTTTGTATAATAAAGATATGAGCTATGTGCTGAGGTATCTGAGGGGAGAGGGAGTCAGTCACTAAGAATGTCATTTCAGGTAGAAGGAACAGAATACTAGAAAAACACCTGGAAGTAGAGAAAAGGGGTGGCAGAGATGAAGAAGACTGAAAGTAAACCAAAACCAGACTACAAAGAGCCATGTATGCCACGCTGAGGGAGCTGGCCTTTCTTTGCTCATCTAACAAATTATTGAATGAGCACCCACCACAGGCCAGGGACTATTTCATCCACTGGGGATGTAACAGTTAAGTAAAAGAGACACAACTGGTTACTATTTAAAGTCTCTTTTAAGCAGGGAAGAAGCATATTATAACCCTATTTAGAATACTGTGAGAAAAAAATGTTTAAAATCACAGAAAGATGACTCAGATTTAACACATTAACTGCCATGTAAGTTGTATGTGAAGCAAAACCCTGCAAATCTTACTTGTTGACGTTCTTATTGTTTGTGAAAATCTTACTTGTTGATGTTCTTACTGTTATAATTAATATTGACAATTTAATTCTAAAAACATGTATCACGTTGCATATAACTCACGTACAGAAAACAATAAAAAATAACACATTAGAAAGGATTGTTTTGTTTTAATAAAACACTTAAGTGTTAGTAACAAAACACCTCAAAAGAATAATCTATTATATCTTTGAAGGCAGTGAGATTGTTAGATTTTGTGAAAATAAAGTATATTAGTTACTTTCTAAAATGAAACTGAGCCCAATTCTATTACATATGAAGAAAGCAGTAAGAAATCCCAGCTAAATAGTTAGAAATTGCAATGCATAATTCATAATTCTTTTAATATTACTTAACTGAATGCATTTACACCATTTAAAATCCTAACTGAAAATACTCAGTATGTCTAATAAGTGTCAATTCTTAAAATTTCTGTCATACTGAAAAGTCCATTTAAGAATCCCACCCCAAAAAAGCTAAATAAATACATGGGCCTTCTAAATATCCTCCACTCCCTGATGATAAAATGATAAATAAGAAGCTACTACTACCCTTGAAGAAAAAAACACAAGGAGAAAAAAACATAAACAACAGTAACACCATGTTTAACAAGAACTTAAGGTATAATAGGAGTCAGAGAGGAATAATAACCTCTTCTTGGGAGGGTAAGAAGCCCTCCTTATTCCCAGGAGAGGTATGATTTGAGCTAATGCTGAATGCTGAGGAAAATGGAAGAAAAACAAAGTTCTCAAGGGGAGATTTTAAAAGACAAAACTTTGGCTGCACAAGCATAACAAGCTCCACTGATAAACCATTCAGACTGCATGTTTGGGTTTTCACCAGCACACTCTTAACAATAATTTAACATGCCAGATGTCACCTTCACTTTAGGATGCTGTGCCAACACATTCACAGCACACGAGAAGAGAATAAAAGATAGTTTAACCTCAGTTATGTGTTTCATTTGGCTAGGTTTGGTTTGCTTGTCTTTAGAAAAAAACCACCATAATAAGTGAGGGCTGGTTTCACAAAATCAGTATTATAATTAAGTATACAAACATGAGAGGTTTAAAGCATAAATAAAATTGGAGGCTAAGAACCTGGTATTTTCTGTGAATATATTATGTTCATAAGAAAGATGAACTCATATTGGCTTAGTGTATAAGTATTCCACCAGTATGTCATTTTGAGTGTTGTACTTTAAAAGTGTTGTAGCCTAAAATTATTTAATTGGTATTACAAACAGTCTTGTTGGCCCAAATTGTAAAATCTTCCTTCTGATAAACAGCTGCACTTCTAATCACGGCAATAAAACAAGCAAAAAAGCCTCTGTCAAATTCTGTTGAGTCCCACAATGAAAATGTCATTTTCAGTTTCTTGGCTGATATTTATGGTAATAATTGGTTTTAGCTCTGATTTCAACCTTTAAATTACTTTCACTAGATTGCTCAAAATCCTTAAAAAGGGTAAAGTGGGCACTTACATGGCCAAATCCACAAAATGCCACAAATGTTTGCACTGTGGGTAATTTTCTTAACATAAATTTTTTATAGTATATATGACTTTAAACTCTCCAAAACTCATTAAATAAAGCAAAGACATCATTTTAAACAACATCTCCTTACAAAAGATTATTTCATTATTAATAGAATCCTCAATAGAATTTTTTGGAAGAGACTATTTCCACTAGCATTTAATCTGATAAGATCTGATTAAGTTATTATAATTTCAAGTCAAGAACTTAATAGAAATAGCAATGTACCAAAAACACAAGTAGTATAAATGAAAGTATCAAGGGCTTATTATCAGTTCAATACACACATGTGTGTGTGTGTATTCCAAAGCTTAACAACGTATTTGATACTGATTTCAGGAAGAATAGAAATTTAGAAATACTTATTTAAATTGGGACCTTTTACAATTTCTAATATTTTATATAACAAATTTAAGAAAATAATTTTCAGATCCTCTATTTTATAGAAATAAGTTAATGGCATTATTTGAATGCAACATTAGATGAATAAAAAAACAAATACTTTCATGCAATCTTTTGCTGTCTCAAAACATTTGAGACCAGCCTGAGCAAGAGCGAGATCATGTCTCAACTCAAAATAGAAAAAAACTAGCTGGGCCTTGTGGCCTATGCCTGTGGTACCAGCTACTCCGGAGGCTGAGGCAAGAGGATTGCTTGAGCCCAGGAGTTTGAGGTTGCTGTCAGCTATGATAATGCCACTGCACTCTAGCCAAGGCTACATACATACATACAGACATACATATATAATTAAATATTAAAAAAATCAACACTTTGATTTGAAAGATAATCATTGTTTTTCCCCCCTAATTCTACTGAGGGAGACAGTCATTATCTTTAAATTATAGATTCCTTAATGTTAAAAGAGTAATTTATATGTTTTTTTTTTAAGGTGAGGTAAAAAATTTCAATGTAAAAGAAAACATCAAAATGCATATAATATACACTTATACAGAAAGGGAAAGTACAATTACCAAAATATACCTTAACATAGAACCCTGTGCACCATCTCACCAATGACAGGATGAAAGTATAAATTGGAAACAACTTTTGAAACCCCGTAGCCAAATTTTAGACGAAATTTTTTAAGAGATTTATCACTTCTATTCAATATTCTAGAGGTCATGGTCAATATAGATAAGAAGAAATAAAAAATATAAAGATTAGAAAGCAAAACACACAACAGCTATTATTCACAGAAGATATGACTACATATGAAGAAAACTCAAAGACTCTACAAGTTTAATAGCAATAATAAGACTGTTTAGCAAAGTAGTTGACTATCAGATTGACACACCAAAAACTGTATTTTATGAACAAACTAAAAGCTAAATCTATAATTTTAAAAATAGTTACAGTAGCAACCAGAAATTATATAATACCTCAGAATAAATCTAACAAAAAAGAGGCAAAACCTTTGCTGAGAAAATGCTACAGTTTATTGAAAAACATGTGTAAAAACTAAAAAAAAAAAAAAAACATTCTTCATAACAACAGCTAAGATATCTCAGTAGCATGGACAAGTTCTCCCCATATTAATTCATAGGATATAATCCATTTTTAATCCAAAATACTAACAAGATTTTTTGAGGAATTTACAAGGTATTTCTAAAATTTACATTCAAGTACAAGGCACAAGACTGGCCAAGACAAACTGCTGGTGATGTTGGGGGGACTTGACCTAGTAGATATCCAGTATTTATTATAAAGATGTGGTAATTAAGAGAATGTATGTAGTACTGGCACAGGGAGGAATAGAAGAAGAAAAATGTCCAGACTCAGACATACAGAAACTTGATTTCTAACAGGGATGAAAGTGAGTATCAAAAATGAGTCAACAAATAGTGCTAATGCAGCTGGTTATTACCTACACAGAAAAAAAAATTAATTAAAATCCTTACCTCATATCATACTGAAGCATCAGCTTTAGATGGCTTAGAAACTTAAACGTGCAAGGGAAGATTTTAAGTGGTAGACAGACCCTAAGGTGACCCCAAATGATCCCAGATTTCTGGCTTCAGGGGTTGATACCTTTTTTAAATCCCTTCTTTTTGAGAGTGGTGGGACTTGTGATTTATTTTTAAACAATAAAATATGGCAAAGGTTGTCATTCTCATGATTATTTTATGTTATATAAGACTCCATCTTGCAGAAATTGCCTTCAGACAAGCAATTATATCCTCTTGTATTCCTCTATAAAGGCAATGAACAATTAGAAATTGAATTTTTAAAAATCTTTAAATAACACCAGAAAACATAAACATGAAATACATAGCTATAAATTTATCAAGACAGGTGCAAAACATATGCTGAATATTATAAATTAATCATGAGAAAAAAATCAAAGAATACTGAAAGAAATGTAGAATAAATGTATATAATCTTCCTGGTTTGAAAGGTTTGATATTAAGATTAAACCCTCATGAAACTGATCTATAGATTCAATGGAATCTCAATTAAAGTCCCAGAAGACAACTTTGTAGAAAATGACACATGATTCTAAAGATTGATATGGAAAATAAAAGAGACAGTATAGCCAAATACCAATACCTGTTTTCAAGACTTACTATAATGTTACAATAATCAAGACAGTATGGCAAAGGACAGACATGTAAGGAATCAAAAATAGATTCATATATATATATACATACACACACACACACACACACACACACACATACACATTCCATTGATTTTTAACAAAGATGCAAAAGCAATTCAGTGGAGAAAGAGGTCTTTTCAACAAATTATGCCTGAACAATTAGACATTTACATGCAAAAATCAAACAAAAAAACCCACAACCCCTTTCACCAAATATAAAAACTAATTCAAAATGGATTATATACCTAAATGTAAGAGCTAAAACTTTAAACTTAGAGGAGAAAACAGTGAAGAAAATCTTAATGACCTTGCATATGGTAAAAATTTCTTAGATATGACAAAAAGGCATAATAATTTTTTTAAGTTTATAAAATGGACTTCAACAATACTAAAACATCAGTATGAAATGAAAAGACAAGTCACAGATGAAAGAAGATACTACAAATAATAGATCTGAAAACAGACTGTATTCAAAATATACAAAGAAACCTCAAAACTCAATGATAATAAAAACATAACCCAATTAAAAACTGGAAAATTTAATTGAAACTTCACCAAAGAAAAAATGACAAGTAAGCACATGAAAAGATGCTCAACATTATTAGTCATTAGGGAAATGCAAACTACAACCACAATAAGACACTATTAAACACCTAAGCAGAATGTCTAAAATTAAAGATGTGCTAAGGAGAATATAGAGGAACTGGTACACTCACACATTCCTAGTGGAAATACAAAATGGTTCATCCATTTTGGAAAACAGTTTGCCACTTTCTTATGAAGATACATATGTATTTACTATAAAATTTAGCAATCCCATTCTTAGCTATTTACCCTAAGGAAAAAAAAATACACGTTCAAACAAAAATCAGTACATGAATGTTTATAGCAGTTTAAGTCATCATCAGCTAAAATTGGAAACAAGCTAAGTGTCCTTCAAATGGAGAATGGACAAACTGACATACATCCACAAAACGGAATACTTTTCAGCCATGAAGAAGAACAAAGTACTGATACATGGAACAATATGGAAGAATCTGAAATATATTATACTGAATGACAGAAATCAGATTCAAAATACTCATGACATTTATATGGGTAACTTACATGGTGTGTACATAAGCATTATATAAGTAGCTTACATGATATATAACATTTTGGAAAAGTCAAAATCATAGGGAAAATAAACATCAGTAGTGTGCAGGGACTGGGACTGGCAGCAGGAAAGAGTTACATACAAAGAGGTAGCAGGAAACTTTTTGATGAAGCAAGTGTCCTATTTCTTGACTGTATGATATTTACATGACTATTTGTCAAAATCTATACCACTACATGATGAAAATGTTCTATTTCTTGACTGTGTATATTTACATGACTATGTGTTTGTCAAAATATATAGCACTACATCCCTAAAAGTGTATATTTTACAGTATTAAAATTATACTTTAATGCACCTGGGTTTTCAAAAGAGATATGTCAACAAAAACAAAACAAAAACAATCAAAGCAAAACAACAAAATGAGAGAGAGAGAGAGAGAGGTAGGAAGGGAGGGTGGGAGGGAGGCCATCTATATTTATGATTAATCATCTGACCCAGTGGTCCCCAACCTTTTTGGCATCAAGGACCAGTTTCATGGAAGACAATTTTTCCACAGCCGGGGGTGGGGGTGGTAGTGGCGGCAACAGATTCTCATAAGAAGCACACAAGCTAGATCCCTTGCATGTGCAGTTTACAGTAGGGTTTGCACTTCAATGAGAATTGAATGCCACAGCTGATCTGACAGGAGGCAGCTCTATGAGCAATGGGGAGCCTGGGGTCAATAAGTACAGATGTAGCATTGCTCCCTTGCCCACTGCTCATCTCCCGCTGTGCGGACCAGGTTTCTAACAGGCCACAGACCGATACTGGTCCGCTGCCCAGGAGTTGGGGACCAAAGATCTTACCTTTAAATTTAAGGAAGCCATTTAGAAATCCAGTTGACTATTTGTTTCCTCATATAAAGTCTGAAGCTCAAAACATAATGGTTCCAAATACATTGAACCTACAACTCAAAAGAACAGGGGAAGGACCTACTCAGAGATGGCTCTAGAGGAGCTAGGCTAAGGATGTGCTGAGGGGGCTAGTGCTTTTAAGAATAGGTTCCTCATATTCAGAGTAGTGGCTGTGGGTGCATTTAAAAACAGCAGATTTCCAGGACTCAATCCTTGAGATGTCCATTCATTTGCATGGGGATGGGAAATGGTAATCTGTACGGTTCTTACAGCCCCCAAGTGATTATCAAGGAAAAGCAAGACTGAGAACTGTTATCCTAACTCCCTACTCACTCGTGACACAGTGATTAACTTTTCTAATTTTTCCATTTTTTAATAATTTAACAAAATCCACTCTGGAAAGAACAAAGTACATTTTACTGAGAAAAATTTCTGCTTAAAACATGCATCAAATTTGAAGGCAGAAGTTTAGTAAAGAGGGGGGAATTCCTATAAGAAAAATGCATTGCTCGAACTTCTTGTGTAATATGTAAAGATTTGAGGGGTCAAACAAAACACTGAAGGGAAAAAAATCATGAAAGTTAGATAATAAAACACAATATTATGCCAATTGCTTAAGAATGTGTTGAGATTCCATTATATACTGATTGCCTATTTAAAATTATCCAAAGTTACACAAGTATTATTTTCATACAACTCTGGAATTTATCAAGAATGTGAGAACTTGTTGAGAACACAAAACAAAGTAACCTATGTTTACTTAATCACTCTTTAATATGTGCACATCTGAAATTTAAACTTGTCTTCTCTAAACCTCTTGCTCTAAAGGATTATATGAGGAGATTAAGCTAAATAATGTAATATGAGGTACCTAATGAAACGCATAGTGTCAACTAAAGAAATATGAGTTCCTTTGCTTTATCTTTATTAATTTAAAGCTGACTTCTAATTTCAATATTCACCTTTCAGGAATTTAAAAGTTAGTTATACAATAATAATTCTATCTATCAATAATTCCTTATAGAAAAACTCAAATTGTGCCTGGATTAAACAGCAAAACTCAGCCATCAAGATGAGAAATTAACCAAAGGAACAATTTATATAAGCCTTCCTTGGACTGAGAATTTACTGATCAGCTCAAATATATCACACACACTGCTATACATTTTGTGTATTAACTCATGTAATCATCAAAATAAACAGTCTAAGGAAGAAACTGAAACTCAGGAGTCATGTAATGTGATCCATATCACAAAATATACAGATGGTAAAGCTTGGAATTCAACAGCAGTTCTTCCTGCCTAACAGGGTAGCAAGTTCCTTAAGGATAGGAGCATAGTTCTAAACCTGTGTGTCTAAACCACCATGTCTTGCATCAATCATGAGCTTAAGAAATGATTACTGATGACTGATAATCAATCCATACATATTTTCAGAGTCAAAAAAAAAAAAAAGAAAGGAACTTATATAAATTGCAACACAATCATATAAAATATTTCTGTTTATTGTAATAGGCCTGCGTATTCACAACACATAGATATACTGGAAGATATGGACTAAACCCATTTCTAAACCAATTTGAAATTCCCACATTACAAGTAAAATTCGTCTAATTTTCAGACTTCTGACTTCATTCAAGTTTTAAAATTATTATTCTGGGACAGCTCAATATGTCTTTAAGCTTTTAATCTTCTCTATTCTAATTTCCTGCTATAAAATCAATAAAGTGTAGGTTGTAAAGAAAGTTATTTTGTTTGATTACTTTACTCCTAGCTAGAGGCAGATGTTAGCTATAACTCTCTCTCTAGTTTAGCGGGTATTTTTCAAGCAGCTGGTGCCCTTTTCCTAGTTAGCTGTTTACAAGTGTTCCCAGTAGACTTCACAGTACTATACTCCTGAAAAGGTTAGAAAATAAAGATAGTATTTTCCCTCAAATGAGACATGGGAATTTCATATTTTTGAATGATAGTGCATTTTCATTACAGTAAACATTACTTTTTAAGTTAAATAATTGTTGGGAGTCAAAAAGAAATAAAAATCTCTTATTTATAGCTTTATGAGAAAGCTTATCCAATGGATCAAATTTTCACATATTAAACATCTACTGACTCCCAAAACAGAAAAGAATATATTATCAAAAGCTTGCTTTTCACATGTCACACGATGAATACATAGAATCCCCAATTACTTTTGAGGATAAATTTTAAAAGTTTTTCTTTAGCAAAACTCTAATAATAGTCCAATACATAAAATAATGCCCTTCCTGACAGTGACCAATTTTTTATAACAAAAATTAATTTTGAAGATTCTACATAAAAAACGACACAAAGACAGTATTTTATGCCAGGTCCACCCAAAATTTTCAACATGAAATCAGGAACTGTTCCTTTCTCTTTATACCCCAAGGCAGCTCTATTAAGAAAACAATTGCAAGTTCATTGTCATTGTTTTAGATAAAGCCCAATGACCACAGACTACACAGTCAAGAAACAACTCAAGTCGCATGTTCCTCAAGAAGTCTTCTTTAATAGCCACAGCCTGCATTGATCCCCTGCCTTCTATATAAAATTACATGAATTTGAGCTACTCATTTTGTACTTAATACATTCCACAGTACATCACTGGTAAATACTCCACACAGATGCCTTCTTATGTCCCCAACTGTGTTGCAAGCTCATGAAGGCAAGAAGCACCTTGCACTTCTTTTTTGATTTTTTTATATCATCTAACAATGTTTGCCAAGTTATAGGTGCATGAAAAATGTAAAGTCCTTTTTTCCTTTCTTCCTTACTTCTTTAGATGCTGATGTTAGGCAAACAATACAATGAAAAGATGAACAAAAAGTTAAAAAGAAAGCTATATTTAAAATCATGGTATCGCAGTAAAACTCCAAACTTCCAAAGGCAAAGGAAAGATCTTAAAAGCAGCCAGAAAGAAAAGTTTACCTTAAAACATATCACAATTAGACTGACTGCAGACTTCTCAAAAGCAAAAATAAAAAGCAGATAATAGAATAAAATCTTTAATGTGTTAAGAGAAAATCACTGTGAACTTAGAATTCTATCACAAGCAAAATTATCTTTCAAGAATAATAGTAAAGGCAATTTGGATCAATAAAAATTAAGAGCTTTTTGCCACCATCACATTCTCACTTCAAAGAAATTTCAGAAAATAAAAAGTAATAGAATATGAAAGCATTGGACAAAATTTACAAGCACTGGGCAAAATATAAAGGTAAATCCAAATAACTACTGACTATAAAGTAATAACAACAACAATAATATTTCATGTAAAAACTAAAACAAGATAAAACTAAGATATATTACAACAATATCAAGGAAGTTAGGATGGAAGTAACTTAATAAATGGCACTATTGCTCACCCACGTTGTTCAAAACAAAACCTGGATGTCATTCTAGATTCTTTTTTCTGTCTCATCCCCTTCTATTTAATCAGTCATCAGGTCTTATATACACTAGTAGCTAAATTTCTCTCAATTGCCTCTACTTTCTTTATAAATGCTTATACATTTCTCACTTAAATTATTGCAGCAGCTCTACTTTCAACTTTCAAATCTGTGTTGTAGCCAGAGTAATCCCTCTCAGTGAAAAAACTTGACCATTTACTCTCCTATTTTTAAGAAGTAATGTTTCCCATAACATTGAGTCTAAACCTCTTAGCACGAGCTTTCAAAGCCTTTCTTGTGCAGGCTATTAAGTCTCTTTCTAGACTTAATTGCTGTGACTCTCCAAATACAGTCTACATGCTTATTATACTAATAAGACTAAAGTACTTGTTTCCCAAAGGTCACAAGATTTCATACAGCATCCTTTGCCTGATATACAGCCCCATCCGCTTTGTCTATCTGGCAAAATTCTATGCCTTTAACATACACCTCCATGGCTGGGCACCATGGCTCATGCCTGTAATCCTAGCACTCCGGGAGGATCCCTTGAACCCAGGAGTCTGAGGTTGCTGTGAGCTAGGCTGATGCCATGGCACTCTAGTCTGGGCGACAACAGCAAAACTCTATGTCAAAAAACAAAAACAAACAAACAAACAAAATACACCTCCATGAAAGCTTCTTTCCTGATCTCTTTAGTCTGCCTTCTCTGGACTGCCATAGAACTTTGTACAACATACCTCTACTGTACCAGTTATTTCCATGGGAATGGAGCAGATACACTATACTGAGTAACTTAACAGGGATAATATCCTATTCTTTTTTCCTCAGTACTTAGACTATAAGCACAGGATTCAAGAAGATGGGCTCACAGAAAAACCTAAATCTCAAATTCTCTACAATCAAATTTTATAAGACTCAATTTCTTAGCTTTTCAAATGAAACATATGCATCTTTTATATTAGGTTTCCAAGTCAAGTATTGTATTTGGGTCAGTAGTCCATTTTTGCTGAGCAACACTCTACTACTGAATGTAACTGCCAACTGTGTAAATAGACATCAACATATTTAACACCAACAAAAAAGCCTTAGTTTTCCCCAAAATACCAAAGACGTAGTTTATTTCTTCTTTCTTTCTCAACCTTCTTTTGGGGGTAATAATGGCACCCTGCTTTTCTCTGGGAAACTTCCTCTTGATTTCTGGTGGCTCATGGGGAGTTGACAATTAGGATATGCAAGTGAGCAGCCACGGTCTGTAAGCACCCCACATTCCCACCACAGAAAAAGGAATTAGTTCAGAAATAAACTGGTGACAAAATCAAGAATATCAGAGTTCAACCCAGGAAACTTTTTTTTCCTGGAAGAACTTGTGGGAAAAAACTCTCTTGCTTATGGGATTAGAGTATGGGGAAACAGTTGTGTTTGGAGCTGCTGCATACATTTTTCCCTGGTTATATGGAGAAAACCTATCCAGGAATCAGGGAATGAAAAGAATGAGAGAAAAAGGCCAGGAGCGGTAGTTCACAGCTGTAATCCTAGCACTCTGGGAGGTCGACGTGGGAGGATCACTTGAAGTCAGGAGTTTGAGACCATCCTAAGCAAGAATGAGACCAAGACCCATCTCTACTCAAAATAGAAAAAATTAGCCAGGCATGGTGGTGTGCGCCTGTAGTCCCAGCTACTTGGGAGGCTGAAGCAGGAGGATCGCTTGAGCCCAGTAGTTGGAAGTTGCAGTGTGCTCTGATGACACCACTGTACTCTAGCAGGGGTGATAGACCGAGACACTGTCTCAAAAAAAAAAAAAAAAAAAAAAAAAAAAAAAGAGGGAAATAAAATGGGGGTGGGTAAAAGAAAGAGTGGAAAATATAAGAGGGAAGGAAAGTGAAAAAAGGAAATAGAGAAAAAGACTGAGAAAGAAAAAAAATAAATAAAGACAGAGAAAAAGATCTAATGACATCATTTGAATCTATATATCCAAGCCTGGCACATAGGCAGCTTTATTCCCGGACAGCCCACGTAGAAAAGCCAATAAACTGTCTTCTTTGCTTGCTTTGATTTTGATTTCCATAACTTCCAATTGAGTGACTCCTGACAAATCTAGAGATCCATCTGAATTTTTTAGATAATTCCCTTTCCAAGAAAGTACAAAACTTATTTAATCACATTAACAGTATTTTTGCACAGAATTTTAAAATTATCCTTAGCTTTTTAATCAAATTATAGGCGTTTCAAGAAAATAGAACAAATTTATCCAATGTGACATTCAGTCAGAAAAAAAACATAAAAGCATTTTAGGACAGTTAGGAATAGCATGCAATTATAATCTCAGTGAAAAAAGACAGACACCACTCACCATCTTCAATAGCACTTTCTCCAATACATAAAAGATTCTACCCAGTATAAAAGAGATCCAAGTCAAAAGAAATATCTACTAAGCTACCTGATATTCTGTTAACATTTACATTTTCTCCTGAGGTTTTTATTACTACTCAAGCTTATGACGTTTGGCAGAATCGTATCTAAGGTGATATGACATTAAATAGTTTACTTATTTACATATAATGGCATACTGTATTTGAATGTGTTATTCTCCAATTATTGTTAGTCATTATGAATGTGCAAATTAAAACAGTGAAAATGACTACATATAATCATAATGGCTAAAATAAAAATATAAATAATATATTAAAATATATAAGTGGCTAAAATGAAAATTAAAAAATAGTGAAAACACCAAATTCTGGTTAGTATGTGCAGAAACTAGATCACACTGCATTGCTGGTGGGAATATAAAATGGTACAGTCACTCTAAAACTCAATAGCAGTTTCTTAAAACATGCAACTATAATATGACTCAGCAAATACATTCCTGGGCATTTATCACAGAGAAATGAAACTTATGTTCACACAAAAACCTGCACAGCAATGTTTATAACAGCTTTCTCCATGATGTGAACAGAACTATGTCCCCGCAAAATTCATATATTGAAACCCTTAACCCCTAATATGACTATATTTAAAGAAAGGACTTTATGCGGGGTAATTAAGGCTAAATGAAGTCATTAGGGTTGGGTCTTAAACTGATAGGGCTGGTGACTATATAAGAAAAGAAAGAGACACCAGAGGTTTCTCTGCATGCACACAAAAAGAAGTAGCTATGTGGGGACACAGGAAGAAGGTGAAAAAAGTCCTCACCAAAAACTAAATCGGCTGGCACCAATTTAATCTGGTACTCCAGCCTCCAGAACTGTGAGAAAATAAATTTCTGTTATTTAAGCCACTTAGTCTATGGTATTTTGTCATGGCAGCCCAAGCAAACTAACATAATTCATAATCACCAAAAGTATAAACAAAACAAATGTCCTTCAATCAGTGAATAGTTAAACAGTGATCATCCACATCATAGGTGGTAGGCAGAACACTGAACACTGACCCCCCCGCCCTCGACACTGGCTATAAAGGAGTTCACATTCTAATTCACAGAATCTGTCAATATATTTAATATTAGGGTACATGGCAAAGGGATATTAAGGTTATAGAGGGATTTAACCCATTCAGAAAAAATTTTACTCCTATAAAAATAGGCAAAATTAAAATTTTATTCTATCATAAAAACTTATTGTAGAAAACAACTAAAAATTGTAACGATAAGGAGTTAGTTTAAAAATAATAAAGGGATAAAATGGAATACTCTGTTGTGATAAGATGATGCTGCAGAAATACATCTACTGACAAAGATGTATGCAAGTATATATTTAATATATACATACAAAAAACAGTATGTATGACGTAAAAGAAAATACATATGTACACATGTATAGAATGTAACTAATTTAGGTTGCCTTTGGGTATTTTTTTATGCTGCTTTATGCGAAGTTGCTTTAGGCTGCTCTTTTTGCTTACTTGCATTATTTCATATATCTGAATGACTGGCTACACACTAAAAACCCCAGCAACTTCAAGTTGACGATGGAAAAGATTAACTTTAAATAATATGTATACCTTAAACTAACATTAAAAATATTTTAAACTAAGTTAAAAAACATTTTGAGATAAAGCAAATGTGACAAAATTTTAATAAATGGTTAACCTAAGCAAAGGGTATATAAGGATAGTGCTATTAATGCAATTCTTCTGTAGGTTTGAAATTATTCAAAATTTTAAAAGTAAGGAAAAATAAATTTTTAAAAATACATTAGAATTTATCCCCTCAAAAGTATTCTATTTTATTATACCTTGACCATTTGATATAATCAATACAATATATGAATCCTTTAAGACACTACCTAAGTCAGTTCATATGTTATACCAAAAAATTAGCTGAAATAACCAAAATAAACATAAAATATAGACATATATATACACAAATACACACATAAATATGTTTAATGTATAAAGGAATATATGTATATATGTGAGTTTTTTAAATTTAAACTGCCCTATTGTAATTCTTTAGTAACTGTGTATGTCTCTGTATTGCATTAGCCAACCACTAATATTTAAAAATAATGTTTCCAATATAAATCCATTTATAACACAAACCACACCTCAAAAATATCAACTGTGTAAAAGCTCATCTCACCTCATCTAAGTCTTGGATATAAACTGGCTTTTCCTTAAAGCTGACTGGCATTGGTTCACTGTAGGGAATCCTTACTTCTTCATACAGCTTGTTATTCTCTCTTTGGATTCCTTCTGGTAAAATCATCTAAAAATATCAAAAATAAAAATATAATAACAATAAAAAATAAAACATTTTCTCTGGTAAAGATTCTTTAATTAGAGAAAGAGAAAACACTACTGGTTTTATGACATAGCACTGATGAAATAAATGTAGCTAATTTAAAGAAAAACAATCCTAAATAAAACAAAAACAAGCAACCACAGAAAACCACACACACACAAAGCATTCATGTATCACATATCTCATATAACACAAAGCCCACAGTATGTGGATGAATCTTTAAGTATACATTAATTAGATGGCATTCCTGAAGACAAATGTACTCATATAACTAGGAAAATGTGTAATATACAGTGTAAAGTTTAGTCAAACAGGTATGCCACTGATAAAACTCAAAAATACTAATTGCAAAAATAATGAAAGGGAGGTAAACAAATATGTTCTGAAAACCTACTATATGTCAGGAGCTTTATATATACACTCACACTACTTATCTCACTTTTCCCAATATCTTAAAATAAAATTTAACATAGTCTAGTCAACTAGTACTAGACTCACAAAGAAAACAGGGAAAATCTAAGTGTCATTTCCTCAGAAAAGACGTATTATCCAAAAGTGGTTACATATCAATGCCATACATACCTTTGCACCAGCAATGAATGCTGATGTTTTCATGGCTTCAGCCTGGGAGTCATAAACATGGGGATAACGTATTTTTTCAATGTCCATGTCTCTCTGCCTGCTCAGAATTGGAACATTTCTAGCATTTAGAAGCGCTTGTTCTCTGAAAATATAAAAATAATAGGCCAAATTTAAAATCTTTATCTTGAAAGAGAAAGCATACACTAAAACAAGGTCATTATAATAACTATTTCAGGTAGTCTTCCATCATAAAAGAGAAGAAATTAAACTACGCAGAGAAAGATACTAAAAATCCTGAAATTTTCTGGGTAACGAAACAGAAATCAGTACATTTTTAGATATTACTTTTACATAACACCATCTGATAAGTTTGACTTAATGTTCTTTATTTACAATTTTGTTTTTTCACAATTCAAATATGTTTATTTAATAAGGTATAAATTCTTTTTTAAAAGAGGGTTTCAATATTTAAAGAATCAAGTGCAATAATGCCTTTATTTAATTATCCTTTCTACTTCTAATTAACAACATGGAAATTATTAAGCTTAGAAAGAAAACAAAAGTTTCAAATAAATTTATGTAACCTTTATATATCTTAGCCTAGTGGTATGTGCACAGCACCTAAAAATAGCTTACCTGTATAATCTAAATCTCTCATCTACGTGAATACAACCAAGAATATTCTAATTAAGCAGATCATTGCTTTCTTATCCCAGAAAATTAGGTTTTCATATAACAAAATTCTATTCTTATAAGAAAACGTGACTAGAAGTAAGAATCATCTAAATTGCTAAAACTAAACTAAAAAATGATAATGATATGTAAAAGTAGCAATTACAACACAAGCATTTTTCAGCTTCTGGTTTTTATTACCTCTGTATCCTCAATTCCTTAGGATCAAAGCACATAAGTCCTTCTGAAACTTCTAAATCTTCTCCAGCCTTTTTTTCTCGTCTGGCAATTCTTTTTTCTTCACGGCGATATTGTTTCATTAACTGCTTTTCTTGTTCAGACTGAATAGTGACTTGACAACCATAATTGGGTTTAACATTTTCTCCTAAAATTTTTTTACAATTGTCTACAAAGCAAATTTAAGAAACACAATGTTTCACAAATCTTAACATTATTTAACCTTCATGAAAATCACTTCTTATCCCTTACTGAAACATAAAAATATAAAATGTGTTTTAAGGAGATTTTTTTATCATAATATATAAATAGTATTACACCGCAGCTTAAGAAAAGTCAACAGTATTTTCTTCCTACAGACTAAGCAATTTGATATTACATTATAAATTCCTACATATTATATCAGGAACCTAAAATTTCAATTTCATAATTTTGAAATAATTTTTGTTTATATAATTTCAATAAATATGATAATTATCAATACTAATTAGCATTTACTGTTAATAATAAAATAAAAACTCTTTACATATTAAATATAACTTTTCCCTATGTAATAGTCCTTACTCCTGTTAAGTTGCATATATATCACTTATTTATTTAAAGATGAAATAAAATTTATGAACATTAGCTCAGGACATATTTAAGATAATGACCAAAGCAAATAAAGAAAAAGTATGGTCCACCTTTTCACAGCAACACAGTTTAAACAAACAAACAAACAAACAAACAAACAAAACTGAAAGAAGGCCAGAACCACTAAGGGGAACCAGGTCAAATTAAAACCCAATGTTTACAAAGTCAGTTTAGGTCTGTGGTTTGGTCAACCCAATACTCAGGAAAAATTTTCTTCCAAAGGGATTATCTTCTGTGTTTAGTTAAATCTTTGTAAGCAGTAGTATTTTGACTTACTGCAACCCTAAAGAAACTAAAAAGAATGTGGCTGAAGCAATCGCAGTCAATAAGCATTTATTATATTAAGGACCTATTTGGTTGTAGGCACTGGTGCTAGGCTAGGAATACAATGAAGAATGAGACTTAGTACATGTTCTAATGGAGCACATAGCAAGTTATATTATCAAATTTTAAGATCCAATACAGAACAAAGAAGGAAATCAACACAGCATCAAGATGGGAAAATTAGCTCTCTAATTCATTCTATGCCAAATCTTCACAATTCTCAGAAATTTATCACTCTCTCATTACACGATTTTTAATAAGTCATTTAACTCTCAATCATAAGAAATAACCCCCTTGTATAATAGCTTTATAGGCCTTAAAAAGGAAAGCATATCTCAAAATCTTGAAAAAAGATATAAGATATAATCCCATCTATATTAGGACTAAATTATGAAAAAAATATTTTCCTGAGTCTTATATGAATTATTTCTAAGTTAGTCTTATACATCTAGTATAATAATGGAACTTATAATGAACATTCAGTGTCAGAAAAAGAATGCAACATTCCAACAGCTTTCACATATACTTCAAACTAAAAGAAAAGTAAAATTGTCTACAAAGTCACACAATCAGAAATTCAGATATTAAGCAGAAGGTTTAAAATGTAAATTATGCCATGTACTTACAATGAGAAATAAATGTTAAAAATCTAAAATGAAAAAGGCGACATTACAATTGATAACCACAGAAATACAAAACATCACCTGTGAATACTGTGAAAATTGCTATGCACATAAACTAGAAAACATAGAGGAAATGAACAAATTCCTGAAAACACACAACCTCACAAGACTCAATCAGGAAGAAACAGAACTCCTCAATAGACCAATACTGAGCAGTAAGATC
Source organism: Lemur catta (assembly GCF_020740605.2). Taxonomy (NCBI): domain Eukaryota; kingdom Metazoa; phylum Chordata; class Mammalia; order Primates; family Lemuridae; genus Lemur; species Lemur catta. The sequence continues at coordinate 95,225,480 of NC_059129.1, forward strand.
GAAGCAGTAATAAAAAACCTTCAAACAAAAAGCACCCCAGACCAGATGGATTCACAGCCGAATTCTACCAGACCTACAAAGAAGAGCTGGTACTCATACTACAGAAATTATTCCATGATACTGAAAAGGAGGGAATTCTCCCCACTCATCCTCTGAAGCCAGTATCACCTTGAAACCAAAGCCAGGTAAGAACCCAACAAAAAAATAAAACTACAGACCAATAACCTGTATGAACATAGATGAAAAAAATCCTCAGTAAAATACTAGCAAACCAAATCCAACAGCACATCAAAAAAATAATCCACCAAATGGGCTTCATCCCAGGGATGCAAGATGGCTCAACATATGTAAATCAATAAATGTGATTAACCACATAAACAGAAACAAAAACAAAGAACACACGATCATCTCAATTGATGCAGAAAAAGCATTTGACAAAATCCAGCACCCTTTCATGATAAAAAACCTCAACAAACTTTGCATAGAACGAATATATCTCAAAATTATAAAAGCCATACATGACAAATCCATAGCTGACATCATACTGAATGGTGGAAAGTTGAAAACATTCCGCCTAAAAACTGAAACAAGACAAGGGTGCCCACTGTCACCACTTCTATTCAACATAGTGCTGAAAGTCCTAGTCAAAGCAATTAGGCAAGATAAGGAAATAAAGGGTATCCAAATTGGGAAAGAGGAGGTCAAACTATCACTTTTCACTGATAATATGATCTTGTACTTAGAAAACCCCAAGGACTCCTGGAATGGATAAATAAATTCAGCAAAGTCTCAGGGTATAAAATCAATGTACACAAATCAGTAGCATTTCTACATACCAACAACAGTCAAGCTGAGAGTCAAATCAAAGACCCAATACCACTCACAACAGCTTTTATTAAAAAAAAATAAAATACCTAGGAATATACTTAACCAATGAGGTAAAAGATCTCTACAAGGAGAACCACAAAACACTGAGGAAAGATATTGCAGAGGACACTAACAAATGGAAAAACATATCACACTCATGGATTGATAGAATTACCATTGTTAAATGTTCATACTACCCAAAGCAATTTACAGATTCAATACAATCCCCATCAAAATACTAATGTCATACTTCACAGATCTAGAAAAAATAATTCTATGCTTCCTTTGGAACCATAAAAGAGCCCGAACAGCTAAAGCAATTTTAAGGAAAAGAACAAATCTGGAGGCATCACATTACCAGACTTCAAACTACACTACAAGGCCACAGTACCCAAAACAGTATGTTATCAGTACAAAAATAGAGACATAGACCAATGGAACAGAACAGAGAACTCAGATATAAAACCATCTACCTACAGCCAACTGTAGTCAACAAAGAAGACAACAGCATACAATGGGGAAAAAGAGGCCCTATTCAATAAATGGTGCTGGGAAAACTGGATAGTCACATGCAGAAGAATGAAACAGGATCCCTATCTCTCAATACTCACAAAGATTAATTCAAGATGGATATAAGACTTTAATGTAAAGCACGAAACCATAAGAATACTAGAAGAAAATGTTGGATAACTCTTCTAGATATTGGTCTAGTCAAAGAATTTATGGAAAAGACCCTAAGAACAAGTACAGCAACAACAAAAATTAATAAATGGGATTTGATTAAACTAAAAAGCTTCTGCACAGCTAAGGAAATAATCGACAGAGCAAACAGACAACCTACAGAATGGGAGAAAATATTCACAAACTATACATCTGATAAAGGGCCATATCCAGAATCTGTAAAAAACTCAAAACAAATCAGCACAGAAAAAGAAAAAAGCCCAGTTAAAAAGTGGGCAAAAGACACGAACAGAAGCTTTTCAAAAGAAGATATACAAATGGCCAATAAACATATGAAAAAATTCTCAAAGTCACTAGTCATCAGGGAAATGCAAATAAAAACTGCAATGAGATGTCACCTTCTCCCAGTTAGAATGGCTTTTAGTAAAAAGTCCAAGATAATAGATGCTGACATGGATGCAGAGAGAAAGGACCACTTATACACTGTTGGTGGGACTGCAAATTAGTACAACCTTGATGGAAAATAGTATGGAGATTCCTCAAGGAACTAAAAGTAGACCTACCATTCAATTCAGCAATCCCACCACTGGGTACTTACCCAAAGGAAAAGAAGCCTTTCTATCAAAACGACACCTGTACTCGAATGTTTATTGCAGCACAATTCAGTCGCAAAGATGTGGAATCAACCCAAGTGCCCATCAATTCATGAGTGGATTAATAAAATGTGGTATACGTATATCATGGCTTAGTACTCAGCCATAGAAAAGGTTGAATTAATGCCTTTTGCAACAATTTGGAAGGAAGTGGAGACCATTATCTTAACTGAAGTATTTAAGGAATGGAAAAATAAATGCCACATATACTCACTATTAAATTGGAACTGATGAGTACACATATGCACAGAAGGAAGTTAAACTCAGTGCACATCAGGTGAGAGGAGGGGGAGGAAGATGAGGGGGAAAAACCTACCTAACAGGTACAATGAACACTATTTGGGTGATAGGCACAATTATAGTGTGACACTAGCATTATAAAAGTGATCCATGTAACCAAAAACATTTGTGTCCCCTTAATATTCTGAAATTAAAAAAAAAAGATTTTAAGTGTGAAATTGTAAATATTTTGAGTGACATACTATGCTATGCTAATGTCATTAACATTTAAAGCAAATGTGATAGTAATAAAATACTATTATATATGCTATGATCACCCAAATAAGGAAATTACAATTATATGAAGAAAATATGTCTACCTCACTGAAAGCTTTTTAAGGTCTCAATTAGAATATACTGGAATACTGTAAGACCAAAAATAATAGGCAATTTAAAAGATCAAGTTGTAAAGCTGCAAATGTTTAAATATGTGATTCTCCTTGGTGGATTAGGCTAACTATAGAGACTGACAAGCAGAAATGAAATGAATAATCTTAATTCTAACAAAATTCTACTGAAGAACAATGCAGAAGCTGGTATCCTTTTAGAATATGATTATGACAGAAAAGGTCTTGCATAACTATTCAAAACATTGTCACTTTATGACATGAACTAACTTAATTTTAATTTTATAACACATCTTACACTAAACAGTCTTAACATCAGCTCTCAGAGTAGAAATTAGTTCACAGCTGTCCTCAATTTAGAGGTCAGTACACTGTACCCAGTCACTTCTCACCTACCTTACATTTCTTGGTTATAAGAACAGAGAAAAGGTAACATGGATCCATATCTGGATTAAAAGACTGAATATCAGCATGAAAGCTAGAAAATGCTAAAGGAAAAGAAGCCATGGCTTCCTAAAATAGTGATTTTGAGAGGTGAGAATTATACCAGTGATACCACCAATACCTCTTCTCTACTGAGACAGTGATTTTGCAGAACAAAGAAAGGAATGGGATGGATGTGGTAAATAACATGCCATACTAAAGTTGCTTAATAAAGAATACAAATATAATTTGGTAGTTATGAGAGAATTTTAAAGGATCAATAAATGTAAAATTTATATCAAAAGATATAAATGAGTGAGAATAGTGATAAAATAATAAGAGCCTAAAGATGCCTTTTTTCAGGAATACTTCCTTACTCCCCCCCCAAAAAAAAAGCTTTAGGGAAAATAATTTTTAATGCATACACACCAACAAAATTACTAAAAAATATGCTGGTTGTCAGCTTCTTTATCACAGATTTTAGAAAAGATTAAAGTCTTTTTGTTTAAATGCCCCAAATTTTCTATAGTATTACATAATTATTATTCTTAGAAAGCAATATTAATAATGATCCAACATGGAATAAAAGAGTAAAAGTAGTTTGAAAAGAAAACATCTCAGGGTAGCCTGATGGCTCAATTTTTTTTAATAATTCAAAATTAATATTTATTTTGAGTCAAGAAATGTGTTGCTTCTCAGAAGTTATCCTAATAGAATAAAATTTGTAGAATAAACATAATGAACACAAATGAAACTCATCATCTACAGCGTTCAAATAAACGTATGAAGCTGAACTCATACTGAACTTTATATTAATAAATTACTACTGTTAACAGCTGGAATTAGTAAATATCTCTGTATTAGTATTTAGGACACTGACAAACGAAACACCAAATTCTCAGAATTTTGCGACATCACAGGACTGGACATTTAGCCTCATTTCTTTTCTTCTGGCAGATACCCATATTAAATGCTCCTAAACCTTGTTGACTTACTGCAATTTGTCTGATTATGTACTATTCAACAGGGGAAGTGCGTTGGAAGAAGGCAGCATAGAAGGGTTCGACATAATTAAAGAACCAAGAGACATGCAGAAAGACAAAGTCACTAATTCAAATCTTCCAAGTTTCTAACAATCTTAAAGTAACTCTAGGCTTCTGAGAACATTTACTAGTAATCGATAAGTAATAGAAAATTCCTAAGAAATTTTGGATTTAAATCAAGGCTGTTTTTATCATTTCCTTTTAGTACTATAAATCATAAATGTAAGGGAAATGATGCCATAAGTTACATAAAAGAATAAATGTTGAATAGTTTAAAGAAAGATGTTTAGTTTCTTAAACTCATACACTTTTTAAAAAATCTCCAACTATGTGAAAGGATGGCAAGGAACATTTGGGTAAAGATAAAAAAAAATTGTTTTCCTAAACTTCAAACCTGAAGCTTATCAGCAGTTGTGTCATGATTAAGTTAGGCATTTTTTACAATTTTGGCTTCCCAGTCAACTTTCCCTAATTATTCTGGGATTTTTAAATATATGTAATACATGACACTGTAAGTGTTCAATTTGCTATGATAATTGCATTGCAGTTAAATAGGAGACTCATTTTTCTTAGATGTATGCTCAAGATTTTGTAGGTGAAGTATCGTGATTTCTGCACCTTCCTGTCATTTGTCAGCAAAAACTTAACAGTAGGGGGGTGTGTGTGCGTCTGTGTGTATAAAGGGGCAAGGGAAGACAAAACATTACTGACCAGTGGATACACATGAAGGGTATGCAAGTGTCCACTGTACTATTCTTGTACCTTTACCACAGGTTTGAAAGTTTTCAAAATAAAAAGTTGGAGAGAAATTATAATACTACTTGGCCCATAGTAAGTATTTCATGTATTTTCTGTTTTAAAAAATTTAAAAATGCCATACCCAAATATTGCCATAATGCCCTCCTATTTAGGTCACTTGTATTTGTTTCATAATCTGTAATATCTATAATTTACTTAACAGACTGGTACCAGTAAATTATATAATAGATCAAAGGATATAAAAAGTGTAATTATATTAATAATGTTTGCTAACCAATGAAACTTTCTTTTAAATTACAATTACCACTACACACTTTCTTACCTTGAAGAGCCTGAAATTTATGATCATTTGAGGAATTAAGAAATCTATCCACAATTGTAATTCTGTTCTGGAGGAGCTTCTCAATAAGTTCAAGTCCTTCAGGTCCCAGCAGCTCAAACAGCTTATAAAAAGAGGAAAAGTAAAATAAAACACCTGTTATCTCAAAATTTAACTTTTTCAAGTTATTAACATTTCATTCAGCAGAGGTATAAAGCCAAATTAATACAGAAAGTTTAAGAAAAATAGTTACTTAGACAAAAGAATAATTCTTCACATTGCTAAGGAGATTTATAAAGGCTATATGCAATTATATAATTAAAGAACATTATTTAATGTTTTCAAATAATTATGATTTGAATAATTCAATCACAGAATAATAAATTCTCACATTTGGTTTTTCTTGGTATAAACAAATGAAATTCTAAAATTTATTTAATCTGTTTTTCAACATACTCAAACAGAGTCCAGAGTACTGTCTTCCTTACAACTTAATACCTAAGAGCTGTCATTTTAGAGTTAAAGAACCATTAGAATGTTTTAAAGAATCACAACTACATGCCAAATTTTTATATTATTTTAAATGCTTAACAAATCTGAAATCTAAAACATAATGCTGCAAGTGCTTTATATAACTATAAAAATTTCCCACTTTCCTATGCAGAGTAACTGCCAAAGAGTAGGCTGATTTCAGAGTTAGAGAACCAGTGTTAGGATTCAGAGACTTTCAATTATATAACTTTATGATATAACTCTTCTAGAAAGCCTTTAGATTTCTTCAAGTATGATCTGGTAATATATATTTTTTTCCTGACCAGAAATGTTATACTCTAATTTTCCATGTACAAATGTTATATTCATCAAATTCTAACTATTCTCAGAGAATTCACACAAAATCATAAAACAGAAATTTATGTTGTGTATATAGGAGACACTAAATGTTTAATAAATTTTTTTCTGTTCATTTTATTGAAGTTATGCTCACAAAAGGACAGTAAAATAAACAAAATGAATTATTAATATTAAGAGGGAATCTGTCATATCAATTCTAAATATACTAGCCAGTATTTATTGAACACTTATTATATGCCAGGTACTATAATAAACACTCTGCTAATCCTATGTAACAAATCTTCCTAATAATCTTTAAAAATTAAAGTACTATTATTATTTTTTGACTTAAGAAAATAAAGCATAAGAAAATTTACACAAATTTCCCAAAGTTACATAGCTAATAGTAGAGTTGAATTTTGAAATGACATCTATTTGAATCCAAACCTGAAGAATTTTCCACTATACTATGCAAGGACTTTTCAGTATTTTCCAGAAAATTGTGATACTGAAATGACCGTGAAATACACTGTGATAAAAAGATACCAAATTAGGAAATATAAAAGATATCAACTGAAGTTAAGAAATTTTTGAAAAGGGAAATGGCAGAGGAAACAATAAAGCAGCAAGATAACAGAAACATATTTAAGAAATATGAAAGTAAATATATAACTCATGATACCACCCTCCCCTCACCCAAATATTTCTTAAAAGATTTATAAATTGATAGCAATCATCATAAATGTCTAGGAATGAACAATTAATAAAAATGAAATTATGTTCATGCAGAAAAGTATCTAGCACATTAGACATGCACCAAGAATAGTAATGTATTTTTTAAAAAGAGCAAAGCATTCAGAAGTTCTGCATATATATGAAACTTTAAGTTTTTATTGATAGTATTAAGCATTCATCTCAGTACCAAATATTCATGAATATCACTTAAAAATGTCTATACTGATCATAATCAACATGTTTAAGACAGGCATTAATAAGCCTTCTTTTATGTAAGATACCCTGCATTTTAAATAACTATTAATTTATCTTTCGAATATTACATGGAAAATCACAGCTTCCTAATACCTTAGCACCAAAAATAAGATATTCTTTACCATCATGTCTTACATGAATCTAGGATCACCAATGATCTTGCCAGATTCAGTGGTTTTTCCTCTGAGTATTAATTATAAAACTATCCACAGTTTTTGACACTCTATCTCCCTGATCACAATTCTTTCTCCTTTCTCAACTTTTCTTTTCCTAATTTTCTGAATTTTTTCCACAGCTCAAGACACAGTCTTTCATTCTATTTTCCCCCTAAAAAATAATTTATCCATTCTCAGGTACAGGGCCACCCAACAGAGCCACAAAGTGTGTGTACTACGCAACTCCAGGGAACAATGAGCACACAGACTCTAGTGTGAACGGTACCCAAGGAAATAAACCACCCAGCAGCCTTTCTCAGAATGAGTCATTTAAAGTAAAGCGCTTATCAGAGTACCTAGCCGTAAGAGGTCAGTATTTGTTAGCCATTATTATCTTCACTAGGCTAACAGTCAGAGTGATTCTTTTAAAACATGTCCCTCCCTCAGTTCAAAACCCCACAATGACTTCTGATCTCAGAGTTAAGGCCAAAGTCCTTAAATATGACATAACATTCTCATATGTACTCATTTCTCTATGATCTCATTTCCTACAATGTTCCCCTTCATGCTCATTGCTTCCGTCATTCTGTCCTTTTTACTATTCCTTAAATATATGTCCAACTTTGCACCTGATGTTCCCTATATAATATAATTAAAAATACCCTGTGAACAGATATTTACATAGATTGTACCCTTAATTCCTTCAGAGAAAATGTCACCTTACCAGAGTGACCTTTTCTAATCAGTCTATCTAAAATGCATATACCACCCTTTCTCCTTATACTTGTACCACCATCTGACATACACCTTTTCTTTCCCTTTCTGCCTTTCTCCTCCTGTGCCTTCCCCGACCACACATCAGAATTTAAGCTCTATAAGAGAAGGATTTTTGCCTGTTTACCTCTCCTGTACCAAAGTCACCTAAAAATACTGCCTGGCACAGTAAATATTTCCAGAATTGAATTGAAAATCACATAAACAATGACCACAATGGAAATGAATCACAGGCCCATTTGTCCACTCCAATTTTTCCAAACTTAGTCTCATACAGTCCTGCCCTTATAACTATTAATGAATTTCACTTTAAAATAAGATACTCTTGGGCAGGCGTGGTGACTCATGCCTATAATCTCAGCACTTTGGAAGCTGAGGTGGGGGAGATCACTTGAGGCCAGGAGTGCAAGACCAGCCTGAACAACATAGTAAGACCGTATCTCTACAAAAATAAGAAAAATTTAGCTGGGCGCAGTGGTGTGCACCTGAAGTTCCAGCTACTGAGGAGGCTGAGACAGGAAGATCACTAGAGCCCAGGAATTGGAAGCTGCAGTGAGCTATAACTGTACTCTAACCTGTGAGACAAGAGTGTCACTCTATCTCAAAAAAAAAAAAAAAAAAAAAAAGGAGATACTCTGGATTTCATATAATATATATTAATTTTTACAAATGTTAACACTAAATTGGTAGATTATAGCTCTAATAAAATCAAACATGGAAAAAATACCCACAACTAAAGTCATCACCACATTCCTCAAATTAGCTTTCCCTTCTCATCACCAATTCTGTCAATGATACATCAATCACTCAATGAAATTCGAGTTCAAAATCTTCTGATCAGGACTATTCTTCATTCCAGTTCACTTAATATCAAATCAGGGCCAGGCGTGGTGGCTCATGCCTATAATCCTAGCACTCTGGGAAGCCGAGGCAGGCGGATTGTTTGAGCTCAGGAGTTCAAGACCAGCCTGATCAAGAGTGAGACCCCGTCTCTACTAAAAAATAGAAAGAAATTATATGGACAGCTAAAAATATATATATAGAGAGAAAAATTAGCCGGGCATAGTGGCGCATGCCTGTAATCCCAGCTACTCGGGAGGCTGAGGCAGGAGGATTGCTTGAGCCCAGGAATTTGAGGTTGCTGTGAGCTAGGCTGACACCATGGCACTCTAGCCCAAGCAACAGAATGAGACTCTGTCTCAAAAAAAAAAAAAAAAAAAAAATCAAATCATATTACAAGTCAATTGATTGTTCTTTTAAAATATCATCAAAGTAGAGAAATTTAAAAATATACAAAGGACAGTTTATAGAATAAATTTACAAATAGTCCTTAGATACATCAAACACACTTAAAGATGCCCAGCCTCACTTGTTATTAAAAAATTAAAATTATATTTATTTTTGTTAACCTTTCAAATTATCAATAATCCAATAGTTGAATAATACTCTTTGTTGGCAAGGTTAAGAGGAAATAGGCAATCTCAAATACTGACTGAGAAAGCACAAACTGGCACGCCCCCTGAAAAGGGGCAATTTGGCAATATCTACCAAAATTACAAAAGCCATGCCCTTTGACCTATGGAATATTATTTATCTATAAAATAGAATGAAGATGCTCTTTGTGTTCTAATATAAAATGATCTCCTGGTGCTTCTGAGTTACCCTGCAGCTCAAATTGCAAAAACAAATTGAACTGACTGAATATTTATGGTATATTTTACCCCTTTTCAAATCATTTAGCCCTGGGTCACATCTAAAAACTTAGTTCAATTTTCACATTTAAAAAATAATTATGTGAGATAAACTTCCAGCATGATATTATGAGGAGCCCTGTAGACTGCTCCCCAGTCAAACTGGGGAAAGCTATAATAAAAAAACCATTCAAAGCCTCTGGAAATGGTCCTAAAGGCATATAGGAAATGAAGAAGCATCTATTCAAGAAAATCTATAAACACTCAACAAATAAAGCAAAAGTCTGTGGTATTTGAATGAAAACCACTCCTTCCCTTTTCCTTCCCAGATCAGCAAGGCAAAAATGCCACCCCAGACTGTTAGAGCCAAGAACATAGAGTTCATTCTACCTCTAGCTCCCAGTCAAAGGGCTTTCTCCCTGTAAGGAGCTAGACATCAGCATTTCTCAATTTGTCCCCATCTATCATCTGTTGCTGAGGCTAAGTTTCCAGCAAGTGCAGGCATGAAGTGCGGCTCCCTTCTTCTACCCAGCCCCCACTCATGGGATAGAGGCTCTATCTTTGGGTCAAGCACCAAGCAAAATACAGGAGCCCCAATTACCCTTAACCTGGCTCATCAAAAGGCAATCATTCCACACCAAATAAAACAAATCTAGGAGACCGTAGGCTACTGTCTACCCTCTCCATCACATAATCAGCTCCTCAAGTAGGAGTATCATTTAGAGAGAGGCTTGCCATTGCCCCCACCCCCAGCTTCAGAGTTGTGCCTCAGAGAATTTGCCTAGGGGCAGAGGTAGGCCATAAAACAGTTCCAAGCTGGGTGCCACATCAGCACCTGTAGTCCCAGATACTCAAGAGGCTAAGGCAGGAGGATTCCTTGAGCCCAGGAGTTCAAGGCTGTAGTACACTATGATTGTTCCTGTGAATAGCCACTACACTCCAGCCTGGGCAACATAGCGAGACCTCATCTCTTAAAAAAACAAAACAAAAAATACAGATAGCTCCCAATATTCCCAAAGGAACTGACCTCATCTGTAACAAGGCATGAAGTCAAAGTCTAAGGGCTCTCTCAAAAACTTCTAAGGTTGTAGTGAACCACAATTAAGAAAAGATTCACAGATTCAAGGACTAGGCTGCAGGAGAGAATCGAGTAAAGAGACAACTCGGAGGAGCCCTGTTGGGATCAGCATAAATATCAACACTGACCTTTGAAATTGTTCTTTCAAAGGGGCCATAAACTTATTACATTAGTTTGTACAGCAATTTATGCACCATGGAAATATTACAAACAACAGAACAATAACCTTGCAAGTAGCAGAGTTTAAAAGGTATTGTGAAAGAAAGGAAAGCGTGAAAGAAAAGAGAGCCCTATGAAAACTACACTCCTCCTAAGGTAGCGTGGGCATACCTAATGGTGCTTCATAAGGAATAACACCAGAAACTTAACACTGTGGAATGAGAAGGGATAGAATTGTCTTCACTAAAATAATCCAGCCAGTCACTAAACATATAAATAAGCAAGTACCAATAACTAATCCCACAAAGGGCAGGGGACAAAAACCCAGAGTAGCCATAATATATTATCTAAAATGTCCATTTACTAACAAAAAATAATGAGACTTGCAAAGAAACAGGAAAGTATGATCCACACACTGGGGTGGGTGAAGGCAGGGGTGAAATAGCAAGCAATAGAAACTGCTTATGAGAGTGACCAGATGTCAAATAGAAAAAGACTTCAAAGTAGGCATAAATATGTTCAAAGAACTAAAAGAGACTATGATTAAAAAATTAAACCATGATTAAAGTAGTAAAGACAAGTTCAAATCAAATAGGGAAGAAATAAAAAGAGAGAAATTTTAAAGAGAACAAAATGGAAACTCTGGAGTTAAAAAGTATAACAACTGAAATAAAAAATACATTACAAGGGCTCAACACTAGATTTGAGCTAACAGAAAAAAGAAATTGGCAAACTGAAAGGTAGAGATTATGACATGCAAAGAAAAAAGAAAAGCAAATGAAGAAAAATGAACAGAGACACAGAAAAATATGAAACATCATTAAGTGCACCAAAATACACATAATCAGAACTACCAAAGAAAAGGAAAACATTTGAAAAAATAATAACTTAAAACTTCTCAAATTTATTGAAAAACACTAACCCACATATCTAGGAAGCTTAATGAACTCCAAGAACACTAAACACAAAGAGTAAAAATGCTATGACAAAAAAGTTATAGACAAGAAAAAATATTTAAAGCAGCAAGGGAAAAGTAATTCCTCACTTAAAAGGGGACACCAAAAAGCTAACTGCTGCCTTCTCAGCAGAAACAATGAAAGCAAGACATGATGGTAGCATAATATATTCAAAGTGCTAAAAAAAAGAAACAGAAAATCAAAAACCTGTCAAACCAAATCAAACTTGTCAAAACATCCAGCAAAGCTATCCTTCAAAAGTGAAGGCAAAATAAAGACATTCACAGATACACAAAAACTAAGAATTTGTTGGCAGTAGGCCCACCTTACAAGAAATATTCAAGGAAGACTTCAGGCTGAAAATAAGTGACTCCAGATGATAATTCAAATCCACAAAATACTTTATATATTACACAGGATGTATATGTGTGTGTATGTTTGTATATTTATATGTACACATATATACATACATATGTATGAACAGGGCACCAAAAATACATGAATTAAAAACTGACAATAGAGAAATGATGGATAAATAAATAATTCAACAATAATAGTTGAAGGCTTCAATATCATACTTTCAATAATGGAAATAAAACTAAGCAGAAGATCAATAAAGAAACAGAAGATTGAGCAACACTATAACCAGCTAAACCTAACTGTCATGTATACAACATTTCACCAAACAAAAGCAGAATAGACAATCTTCTCAAGTACATATGAAACATTTTCTAGGATAGATCATGGTAAGCCATAAAAGAAATTTCAATAAATTTAAAGAACAGAAATAATACAAAGTACATTCTCCAACCACAATGGAATGAAACTAGAAATCATTAGCCAAGAAACTGGGAAATGCACAAATATGTGGTAATTAAACAAACAAAATTAATCAACTGGTCAAAATTAATCAAAAGGGAAATCAGAAAACACTTTGAGATAAATGTTGTTAAAAATACAACATGGTAAATTTTAGAAAATACAGCTAAGGCAGTGATAAAAAGGAAATATACAGCTATAAATGTCTATATAAAGAAAAAGTTTCAAATCAGTAACTTTCAACCTTAATACATTAGAAAAAGAAGAACAAAATAAACCTAAAGCAAACAGAAGGGAAGAAATAATAAATCTAGAGCAGAAATAAATGAAATAAAGAATTTAAAAAAAATAAAGAAAATCAAGGAAACAAAAAGAAGGGGTTCTCTGAAAAGATCACCAAAATTAACAAAACTTTAGCAAAATTAACAAAAAGAGAGAAAAGACTCAAATCACTAGAATCATATGAAAGTGGAGACATCCCTCCAACCTTAAAGAAATAAAAAGAATTATGAAGAAATACAATGAACAATTGTATACCAATAAATTGGATAGATTAGATGAGATGCAAAAATTCCTTGAAAGCTACAAACTACCAAAACTGACTCAAGAAATACTGGATCATCTGAATAGACATACAACAAATGAGAGATTGAATTATTAATCAAAAACTATTCACAAAGAAAAGTCCAGGTTCAGATGGCTTCACAGCTGAATTCTACTAAATATTTTAAAAGGTTAAAACTAATTTTTCATACTTTCAAAAAATAGAAGAGAAGGGGACACTTCCCAATTCATTTTAGGAAGCCAGTTTGTCTAACACCAAAACCAGGCAAACACATTACAAGAAAACTACAGACCAATATCCCTTAGAAATATGGACACACAAATTCTCAATGAAATACTAGCAAACTGAACCCAGCAATATATAAAAAGAATTATACAGCATGGTAAAGTAAGATTGTCAGAAATACAAGGTTGATTCAACATAAAAAAAATCAATTGATGTATCATATCAGTAGAATAAAAAGCAAATCACATGATCAGCTTGTAAGATGCAGAAAGAATCCAACACTCTTTCATGATAAAAACAGTCAACAAACTGGGACTTGAAGGGAGCTGCCTCAACCTGATAAAGGGCCTCTATGAAAAACCCACAACTAACGTATTAATACATAGCATCATTTCATACTGGTGAAAGACTAGATACTTAACCCACTAGGATAGAAACAAGGCAAGTAAATTTGCACTCACCACTTCTATTCAACATTGTATTGTAGCTTCTAGCCAGGGCAATGAGGCAAGAAAAAGAAATATAAAGCATCTAAATTGAAAGAGAAATTAGAAGTAATAAACAAGCTCAGAAGGTTACAGGATACAAGATCAATACACAAAAATCAATTGTATTTCTATTAGTAATGAATAATATGAAAATGAAATTAAGAAAAAAATTCCATTTATAACAGCATCAAAAAGAATTGGGAATAAATTTAACAAAGAAAGTACAAGACTTTCATACACCAAAAACTATAAACATTGCTGAAAGAAATTAAAGATGACTTAAATGAAAGAACAATACATGTTCATGAATCATAAAATTTATTATTGTTAAGACCATAATAAACCCAATTTGACCTACAGAGTCAGTGAAATCCCTATCAGAAGTGCAGGGTAATTTTTAGTAGAAATTAACATGCTGATTCTAAAATTCATATGGCATTGCAAGAAACCCAGATTGTCAAAATGATCTTGAAAAAGAACACAATTTAGGACTCACACTTCCTATTTCTAGACTTACTACAAAGCAACAGTAATTAAAAGAGTGTGGTATTGGCACAAGGATAGATGTATAGATCAATGGAATAGAACTGAGAGTCCAGAAACCCATGTGTCTATGGTCAACTGACTTTTGAATAGAGTGGCAAGACCATTCAGAGTGGGAAAGAAAAGTCTTTTCAATTAATGATGCTAGGACAACTGGCTAGTCACATATAAAAAATTAAGCTGGACCTATATCTCAAATCATACACAAAAATGAGCTCAAAATGAAACAATGACTTAATAGTAAGAGCTAAAACTATAAAATATATGAGTAAATCTTCATGGCTGGGGATATGGTAAAGGATTCTTAAATATAACATTGAAAGCATGAGCAACAAAAGAAAACATACATAATTTGGACTTCATCTAAGAAACTTTTGTGCTTTAAAGGACATCACCAACAAAGTGAAAAGACAACCCACAGAGTGGGAGAGAATATTTGCAAATCACATATCTGATAAGGGATGTATATGCAGAATGTACAAATAACTCTTAAAACTCAATAAGAAAACCCAATTTAAAAATGAGCAAAGGATCTGAATTTCTTCACAGAATATATACAAATGGCCAATAAGCATGATGATACTCAGCATCATTAGTCATCGGGGAAATGCAAATCAAAACCACAGTGAAGATATTACTTAACACTCACTAGAAAGGCTATAAAAACATGGAAGACAGCAAGTGTTGGTGAGGATGTGGAGAAAATGGAGCCTCATATATTGTTTGTGGGAATACAAAATTGTGCAGCCACCATGGAAAAGTTTGCTGGTTCCTCAATAAGTTAGACACAGAATTACTATATGACCCAACAATTCCACTCCTAGTCATATACCCAAGAGAACTGAAATATGCATCCAAAACCATGTACACAAATTTGCCTATTCACAATTGCCAAAAAGTAGAAACAACCCAAATGTTCATCCAATATGAATGGATAAAGAAAATGTGGTATATCCATACAGTGGAGTATCATTCAGCCATAAAATGAGTGAAGCAGTGTGCAACATGAATGAACTGTGAAAACATTTTGCCAAGTGAAAGAAAACAGGCAGAAAAGACCATATTATACGATTCCATTTATATAAAATTTCCAAAATAGGGAAATCTCTAAAAACATAAAATAGATAAGGGTGGAGGGGGCAGGAGGAAGGGGCATGGATGAAGGTAGAGAAAGGTCTAGTATTTCTTTACAAAGTGATAAAAATTCTCTAAAATGGAATGTGGCAGTGGATGTACTTATTATACTAAAAACAATGATTTATATACTTTAAATGGGTGCACTGTATGTTATGTGAATTATGTATCATTGAAGTTATTTTAAAAAATCTTATGAACCAAAATAGTAAAAGTAACAAAGAAAATTGCTTAAGGGTTGAAAGATGAAATATAAAGCCAGGCTCGGTGGCTCACACCTGTAATCCCAGCTACTCTGGAGGCTTTGGCAGGAGGATTGCTTAAGGCCAGACCTTAGAGACCAGTCTAGGCAACACAGGAAAAGCCTGTCTCTAAAAAATTTTTTTTAATTAGCTAGAGGGTGTGGTGGCTCATGCCTATTATCCCAGCTACTCAGGAGGCTGAGGCAGAAATATTGCTTGAGTCCAGGAGTTTGAGGCTGCAGTGAGCTATATGATGGTGCCACTGTACACTCTAGCCTGGGTGACAGAGCAAGACTCTGTCTTTTTAAAAAAAGAAAACAGATTACATGAGTGTCTTAGTCAGAAGACACAAACCATGTGCTTAAGCTTAAGGGTGGTATTGAAGAAGCTACAAATTCAAAAAAGAAAACTGCAATATATACCTACATAGTTACTTTCCCCCCATACTCAAAACAAATTTTGGTAAGAAAAGCTTTCCACATATAGCATAAACTGTCCTTTAAATCCTGTCAACTCTCAAGCAATTTGTTAAGTCTTAAAATGAGAACATTCTTCCACAATAACTTATCATAGCAGAGATACCCTTACTTATAGTCTTAGCTACTCAGTTACTTAATCCAAAATGCAATATTGATACATGATAAATTCTAGTTAGATTCTAGTTAGCGATTTTTGGCCCAAAACATAATTCTAGGAAACCACCAGTGCATTTGGAAGATAACTTCTAATGCAACATCTCAAGCATAGGATTACAGCACAAAAAGCATATCATTTCTTAAAAATAACATACCTAAATCCTATCAAAAGAGACAAGAAGGCTGATTTGCTCTGAATAAGATGTCCATAACCCCAAGATGAAGAAACCCCAGCAGAATTCAGAAATCACCTGCCATTAGTGTTAAGGAAATCCCAAAATTATGTTTTCCATAACATTTGCCATTTTCATCCACACTGAGAGCAGGTGCAGTTCTCGTTCAAGATTTGCACTACAAGCTAATTTGGCATTCAGAATGGCTGTTTGTAAAGGTACAGCTGTCTGGATCACTGCTCTATGTACTGATACAACTTCCTGCAGCTACCAAATTAAAAAAAAAAAAGAGGGAAAAAGTAGTTAGCTGTGGGTATAGAAACAGATATCTACTAAAGAGGTTAAAAAATTAAAAATGAAAGAATGCAGCTCTCAAACAATGAAAAGGCAAGTCTCACTATCCTGGCTGTAAACTAAGGATATGAAATTTAAGGAAGACATATAGGTATGGACTGGTAACATCCTTTTCCTGGCAGATATTGTTAAAGCCATTATTGTCTGTTATTAGCTGTTAAGGTATTTTTCAACTGACAAAGGTTCTTATAGTTCTTATTGTTATAAAATCTTTTTCATTAAATTATTAACTTAAAGTAGTTCTTCATTAAAGAAAGAAAACAGTCAAAAAATTAACCAACAGACTAAGTTCCTGAGATGCCAATAAAATTATTTCAGAACATGTACAAACTAGAACAGCATTACTTCCTTGTTTCTTGACAAGGCAACACATTTAACAGATGAATGCAATTTTTGAATCTCTCAAGAAAGGTAACTGGCACTTTCCATTATACAGTGAATTAGCTCATTGTTATTCTAATAGGAACAATGTTATAGTTCCTATAGTTCCTAACAATGCTATATCCCTAACACAGTATCAAATGGATCACAGATATTACATCACCACAAAAGTAAACTAAAAAATAATGTATGACCTTTTAAATAACACACCATGGGAAATTACACTATAAATCCTATAAAAATTGGTAAAAAGATAGATAATGGGGCTAAATAATAACTATAAATCTCTTCTCAAACTGGCTAGAGATAAACTATAGAGATAAAATGCAGGGATAAACTGAAGGTTTGTGAAACCACCGAATAAATACAACAGAACTGCTTGGATTACAGATTACTCAAAGATTTAGAAGCAAAACATTATTTCCAACCACAACACAATTCTGGTCGTGTTATTGCGCTGTCTGAACCCTGCTTCTCAGATTAGTTAAAAATCTTGAAGAAATAATTAGGTAATCACTAAAATAGGCTTTAAAGCAAATAAAATTTCAATATTTACAAAAGGTTTGCCAGTTCCATTCTGTTTCCATCTAGTGAATACTAACGAATTATTAAAAGTCAAAAATAAATCTATCTAGAGTTCCAAAAAGACTTTTTTCAAAAGAGCGGCCAACCATTTTCCACAACAAATAATCAATGGGCATTCTGGAAAATAGCCGATGACACAGTAGAAAGACTGTCTTGATATAAGCAAGACATCCTTTTGAATAACAATATAATTAGGTAGATTATGGGATTAATCTCAATATTGAGATCAGCCACTAAATCCTTGTTATTCAAGGATTGTTCGAGGTTCTGTGCTGTTCAACAACTTTACTAATGATATATAAACCAGAAGATATATTAAATCAAATGTATTGACAGTGTTAATATGGTACATAACAGAATCAAGATTTTAAAATTTTCTAAATATTCTGGACAAACCTAAGAAATAGTATTAGAGGTAAATATAAAACCCCACAATTAGGTTGAAAAAACTCATGTGTACTTGTATATGATGGAGAAACCTGATGCCACAAATAAATTCCAGGAAAGCTTCAAAGGGTAGAGGGTTAGTTTACTGCAGACTCAATATGAATAAAAATACAATGAAAGCTATGAAAAATGTAATGTATCAATAGTAATGTAGTATCTCAAACATATCATTGAACATTCCAAAGGACACTACATTGGTTGCACCATATTTAGAGTGCTGAGTTCAATCTTAATCTACACTTTTTAAGATTACAATGAAAAATTAAAGTACATCCTGAACAAAGTAAATAGGATGGTGAAGAGCCCATTTATAGGGTACGTTATATGAAAAGAACTAAAGTAACTTGTGATATTTAATTTGGAGAGGTATGAACGACTACAATCGGACATGATGTGTGCCTTCAAAATACCTGAAAAGCTTTTATACAAAGTATTAAAACAGACATATTACATAATTTTCCAGACAAAACTAAGGCAAACAGGTATTAATAGCCACAAGAACAGGGATAACTGATCATACTTTAGAAATATCCAACAGACTGACTATATTCCAATAAATAACAAATCATAAATATAAAAAGGGGAAATAAGTCAATAAATCACTCATAAATACATTCCCAATCTTTAGCTTCCTATCTATACTATGTGTTATTTACACAGAATTTCTGGAATCAGCCCTTTTCTAGATTAATATTTTTTTTAAACTTTGATATCTTTGAAGTATAGAACATGGAAAACAAAGTAAAAATAAGATATATCTATGCAAATTTTTTCAGTAGCAGATCTATTATCATCCATTACTATTCGTTCTGTTTGGAGGATACTCATTCATAGATTTGATAAAGATAATGAGTATTTTTCTGGCACCATCTTCCTAGATTTTCCTCAATGCATCATTCCACATTGCCGAATATTCCTTAGCCTTTTTTTTTTTATATCCTCGGCACATCAAATATACCCTACCACTCTGGCTGCTTCCTTACTGTCTCCTCTTTAGGCTCATCCTCAATTTCTTGACTACTGCATGTCAGAGTTCCTGAAGGCTACCCTCAGTCCAAACATGGAGTGTTCATATCCAAGCCCTTAGCTTCCATTAGTGAGCATAAACTGAATACTCTTAAATTTACACATCTTTCCCAGAACTCAACAATGAGCTCCATATATCAATTTTCCAGTTATCATCCCCGCTTGGAGGTCTCAAGGTCTCTCAAAATTCTACATGTCTAAAACTGTCCATGGTTTTCCACCCACTTTGCCCTTTTCTGTATCCATGTTCTCTACCTCCATGAATGGTATTGTCATCCTTCCAGTTACACAGGTTAAAAGCCTAAAAGGCATCCTTAACATCTGCTTACCCCACTAAACACACCTCACCCCTATAAATTAATCCATTACCAAGTCCTCTTGATTTCAACTACTAAACAGATTTTAAGTCTTTCTGCTTTTCTATTTTAAGCTCCCAAACATTTGTCACCTAAACCATTCAAAGGCTTCCTAAATGGCTTCTCCACATCTATCCAAAACATTCTCCAAACCACTCTCCACATTACAACCAGAGTGAATTTTATAAAATTCAGATCTGATCACTGTATGTTACCTCCCCTCCATCTCTTGCCAAAAAGTCTCCATTGTTCTAAAGATGAAGTATTGAATTGAACTGATCACAGAACCAGAACTTCAAAACATCACAAAGTATTAAACCAAGATTCAAAAATACTGAAGTATATTCAATCACACTACTCTAATTAGAAAGGAGGTTAATACCATTAATAAAGTTAGTATTTTAAAATAGTATCCTTGCAAGTTCTCCATTTCTGAGTATGTTTTATTATGAACAGAAGGTATAATATATACATAATTTAAAATTAAATAACCATATTTATATTGGGGATGAATTATCAAAAATGGATAGAAGGTATGATAAAAAATTTGATCAATTCTTTAAAGTATCATTTTATTATAAAAGTTTTTTCACATAGTAAAAATTTTCTTTCTTTTTTTTTTTTTTTTTGAGACAGAGTCTCACTCTGTTGCCCGGGCTAGAGTGCCATGGTGTCAGCCTAGCTCACAGCAACCTCAAACTCCTGGGCTCAAGCAATCCTCCTGCCTCAGCCTCCCGAGTAGCTGGACTACAGGCATGCACCACCATGCCCGGCTAATTTTTTTTCTATATATATTTTTAGTTGTCCATATAATTTCTTTTTCTATTTTTAGTAGAGACGGGGTCTCGCTCTTGCTCAGGCTGGTCTCGAACTCCTGAGCTCAAAGGATCCACCCGCCTTGGCCTCCCAGAATGCTAGGATTACAGGCATGAGCCACCGTGTCTGGCACCACATAGTAACAGTTTTCTGATCTAGGAATGTCTTATAGTAAATATCTACATTTAATATAGTATTTTTTTCTAAAAATGTTATTAAATGAATGGTGTTTCTGAAAAATGTTGCTGCTTTATAGAATGTAAAGAAATATAGATTATAACCCACTAATACCATCACTGCTTATGTTTTTGAAACTTCCTTTTTATGCTTGCTTTCTAAGTCAGCAACCTAGTTTCATTAGATCACATTACTCTTTGTTGGTAAACTTTGTTTAGTAATTTACCAAATTTATGAATGCTAGTGTAACAGCAGTTTAGCATAGCAGAACAATCAATCAGGGCTTAAATCATGAGTGTACTGCTCAAGCTTTATGATCTTAGACATCCTCTCTGAGTCTCTTTTTTGTAAACTGTAAAGGGTATATATTCTTCATAGTGTTGTGATGTGGACTAAATAATGTATGTAAATATATCTGACATAGCACCTTGCATATAATAAGCAATTAACTTTAGGTGTTTAGTATTATTAAAATAAATGAATCATAATCAAATAGAGAAGAAAAGTAGACAAAATAATTTGTATCATGATGATAATGATAACAATAACACTTTTATACCACTTATGTCCCAGGTATTAAGTGCTTTACATATGTATCTTTTTACATTGTTTTAATCTGAAGAAATATTCAGTGAAACTTTGCTAAATGTACATGATACTGATGCATTTATCATATAAAAGTAATAATGATAAAATAATAATTCAAAGAAAACACTACAAAAGTACCTAATAACCAACTATCACTTGTAAGGAAATAAATGAACATGTAACAAATATTAACAGAAAATATCTGATATCATCAAGGAGGTATGCTTGACTGTAATATGTGCATGAATATTACATGCATACAACTCCATTTTCTGCTGGCAAAATTATTCTTGGTTTCATGGTGAAATTAAATACCATATTTCATAGTATGATATAAAAAGCAGCAATAGGTTTGAAATCACTGCTCCAATCATCAGTGAGATCACAGCTTCCTACTCAAACTTCCTGCCTACTACCAGTATGTCTCCATTTCAATCTGTTATATACTAGAAACAAATCAATCTTCCCAAAAAGCTACAATGAATTCATCTAATCTCAGTTTGGGAGAAAGCTTAGAGGACATCTAAACATAGCTCCCATCAAAAGGAATAATTACTGTCGTTAAAGGGCAAAGTAACATGACAATTGAGAACAAGGATTTAAAGTCAGAGAAACTAGGTATAGTTATCAATTCTGTCAATTCCTAGTTACATGACTATGGGCAACCTTCTTGATCTCTGAGCTTTCTCATCTGTTAAAAGACATTAGCAGTGACTGATAATAAGTGCTCAACAGTGACTGTTGTTACTGACAATTTTTCCTGGCTAATGAATATTCAGCACACTTCCACCAAAGAAATTCATAAGGCAACACATGCCACTGTTAGTGAATGCTATAAAAATTGTCAAAAATTCCTTCCTTAGGTACTGACTCGGGGAGGTGGGGGGGTGGGGGGAGGGGAGGTATGACTACATGATGAGTGCCAGGCGCACTGACTGGAGAATGACATTCTTGAGGCTCTGACTCGGGGAGATGGGCAGGACATGGACAATGTATATAACCTGAGCTTCTGTACCCCCATGAAGAGCTGAAATTAAAAAAAAAAAAAAAAATTCCTTCCTTATACTGAACCTAATCAGTCTCTCTAGAGCTTTCACTTCACACTGGCTGTGCCCTTTGAGATTACAAAGAATGATTTTAATAGCTTTTATATGACAGTCCTTCACATATTTGAAGATAATGCCAAGTAATATACTAGGTATACTTAAGTTCTTTCTTTCCCAGGTAAAAATGCATCAACCCCTTACTATTGGTCATATAACTTGGTTTACGATGATCCTTCAGCCAGGTTCCTTTAGAAACGTTCCTTTCACTGAGTTTCTTAAAAAGTGGCATCCAAAATTGAAGATAATAATTCACTATAATTTGGTCAGAGCATATCACAGAGATTAGTATCAGTTTTGGACTAGATACTCAACTTCTCTGAACACAGCATAAGATAGTAACAACATCACACCGTTGGCTCAAACTGAATGTGCAGCCAAGTAAAAACCTTTGGTTTTAATTTTTTCCCACATGAATTCCTGTTAGGCCAAGTCTCCCATATTCTGTACTTTATACAATAATATTTAAGTCTGGGCATGGTGGTTCATGCCTGTAATCTCAGCTGAAGGGGAAAGATTGCTTGAGACCAGGAGTTCAAGACCAACCTAGCAACATAGCAAGATCCTATCTCTACAAAATAAATTTTTTTAATAAATTAGAGGGGTGTGGTGGCACAAGCCTATAGTCCTACTCAGGAGGCCGAGGCAGGAGGATTGCTTGAGCCCAGGAGTTTGAGGCTGCAGTGCGCTATAATTGTACCACTATGATCTGAGATAGATCCTGTCTCAGAAAAAAAATAAATAAATAATTTTTAACTCCAGAACACCAAATGGATCCCTTTCACAGTTCATTTTTACTGTCTCCTCATTTCAGTCTTTTGGAAGCTTTGTAAATCTGGATTATGCCATCCATCATATCAGTAATCACTATCAATGCTCAATCTGACCTTCATAAATTTCATAACTATATCTTTATGCCAATTACTGATTGAAGTGCTGAAGACAGGACTTCAAAGTAAGAAACCACAGGATAAAAAAAAAAAAAAAAAGAGAGACTTGCCCCCAAATTGGCAATGAAACAATACTTAGGGTAAGGTTTTTTCAATCAACTACCAATTCCATCTAACTGCATGCTGACATATCTCTCTCGTCTGATTTAGATACTGCCCTAATATTGTAGCTGCTAGCCACATGAAGCTATGTATAAGTAATTAAAATTAAGTAAAAATTAATCACATATTAGCCATATTTCAAGTGATCAAAGCTACATGTGGCTAGTGACGGCTGTGTTGGACAGCAAATATAGACTACTTCAACTGTCACAAAAAGACAGCGTTGGTCTAGAAGATATTTTAAGTCTACTATAAAATGTTCTACTGAGATCCAGATAAAATATGTTTACATCATATAATTTATCTATCTAGTTGCATCTAGATAGATAAAAATCCTGGAAGAAAGCCAAGGAAAAACTCTCCTGGACATTGGTCTAGGCAAAGAATTTGTGACTAAGATCCCACGAGCAAATACAACAAAAACAAAAATAAACAAATGAGACTTAATTAAAAAGCGTCTGTACAGCAAAAGAAATAATCAAAAGAATAGACAATCTAAAGAATGGGAGAAAATATTTCCAAACTATATACCCAACAAAGAACTAATATCCAGAATCTAAAAAGAACAACTCAGCAAGATGAAAACAAATCCCATTAAAATGTGAGCGAGTGACATGAACAGGCATTTTTCAAAAGAAGACATACAAATGGCCAAAAACATATGAAAAAATGCTCAACATCACTGATTACCATGAAAATGAAAATTAAAACCACAAGGAGATACCACCTTACCCCTGTCAGAATGGCCATTATTAAAAAGTCAAAAACCAACAGATGTTGGCACAGATGCGGTGAAAATGGAACACTTAGATACTGTTGGTGGGAATGTAAATTAGTACAACTTCTACAGAGATCAGTATAGAGATTTCTCAAAGAACTAAAAGTAGATCTACCATTTAGTCTTGCAATCCCAGTACTAGGTATCTACCCAAAGGAAAATAAACCATAATACCAACCTGCACTCACATGTTTACTGAAGCACAATTCACAACTGCAAAGATATGGAATCAATCTAAGTGCCTACCAACTGATGAGTGGATAAAGACAATGTGGGGTGTGTGTGGTGTATATATATATACCCCCCCCACACACACACCATGGAGTACTACTCAGCCATGAGAAAGAATGAAATAATGTCTTTTGCAGCAACTTGGATTTAACTGGAGGCCATCATCCTAAGTGAAGTAATTCAGGAACAAAAAATAAATGCCACATATTCTCACTTATAAGTGTGAGCTTATGGCTACGGCTACCACAAGGACATACAAAGTAGTATAATGGACACTGGAGACTGGATGAAAAATTACCTACTGGGTACAATGTACACTATTCAGGTGATGGGCACACTAAAAGCCAGACTTCACCATTATACAACATATATATGTAATGGAATTCAATTTGTACCTCCTAAATCTATTGAAATTTTTAAAAAATCTTAAATATTTAAATTAATGCTTATGGTAATTTCTCAATCTAATAATCATACTTATTTATGTTTACAAACTCACAGTTAAAACATAAGCCAAAATGTTTTTATTCATTTCATATACTAGTAACCAAAATATATCCTTTATTTTACTAATGAAATGCATTTATCTCATTTCTTCTTCATATCAATACATTACAGGTAATTCCCAATATGTAAAATCTTTGTATCCATGTGTTCCTCCAAACTAGTCTTAACAACATTCATCATATCATATGCAATTTTCCTGCCCATTCCTCTATGTGTGAAAGTTCCAAAAGTAAGGGACTTAAGAAAGTAAAATAATGATGAAGGGTTGATTAAACTTTGCTAGATTACCTTTTATCTCCTAAAACTTAAAGAGTTATTTGGCACATAGTAGAGAATGAATGACTGAATGAAATAATGAATAGTGTCAAACAGAGAAGGAAAAAAGTATGAAATTTGACAAAATGTCCTACTCCTTGAGCAGCCATTCCAATTAAGAGCAAAATAGATTGGTATCTTTTATTGCTACAAACTGGAAATGTTTTTAAGTCTTCACTGAGAGCTGAACATATTAATAATATTTTTTACTCATATCTATAACAAAATGATGTATGACTCCCCAAACTCTTAGAATTTATAGGTATCTTAAAAGTCATCAAAATCTAACCACCTACAAATAATGATTCAGCATATACTTCTACATCTCCAGTAACAAATCTCATTACTCACTATAAGAGCTCAATATATTTGTAGGATCTTGAAAATTGAAAAGGTTTGACTGATCTAAGATCTATCTTCATGTACCTTCTACCCAGACATCCTAATTATAATCCTCGGACCACCCTTCTTCCATATACAAATAGTATGTTCATCCTTCTATCTTGCCATAGCTTTCTCTTCAAAAAGTTTTGAAAAACAGGGTTTTATCATAAGAAGAAAAAAAGCAACATATAACCAAGATAAAGAAAAAAATATGGCTTATGTTTTCCTAAGACAGAAGACCTGTTATAGCATGTGCAATACTTCAACTATCTTGACTTTTCCTAAATGTTAAATCTAGCTAAAAGCAGAACTAATGAGTCTTGAAATTTCCTCATGAATATTTCATCTCTTTTAAAGTAAAAATAGAATTAATAACCTAATATAGAAGGCAATGTAGAAGTGACAAGAATTTTCTGAGAAAAAGGCCATATCACTTTAGAGTATGTAATATGGACATATTCAGATATATTCTCACAAATTAAAAACAGAAAAAAGATATAGCTGATCCAAATAGTATTTCACTCAAAACCAGTGAGTACTTTTAGATGCAAAATTTTCACTGATAGGAATACATTCCAAAAAAAAGTATGAGTAAAATATTGCATAACAGTCTTTATTACAATTTTATTTATAATAACAAAAAGCTAAATATAACTTAAATATTCAACAGAAGACAATTTAATAAACTAGAATCTGATGAAAAATATAATACTTTAGGACCATGTGACCATTAAAATTATACAATAGAATACTGTCATAAAAACATGCATAGAAGAAAATGTAAAGTAACAGAAAAACACGTTCAAAATTATATATACTGTATCACGCAATTTTTAAAGTAGTTGTATTTTTAAAAATAATTACACTCCAAAATATTTGCAATGGTTATGGCTGGTTAATGGTGGGATTACAGATGATTTAGTTTCTGTATTTTGTTTAAAATTATTCTAAACTTTCTATGACTATGATATATTTTTTGAAATTAGAAAAATGAAGTACAAAAATGTGTGACATTTAAAATTGAAATTTCCATCACAATCCTGGAAAAAAACAGAAAAAAATTGATTGGTATCTAATAAAACACTATGGCTACCCTAGGAGCCAAAAACTAAAAATTGAGGGACAAGGGGGAAAAAATGGTAGCAAAATCACAGTAAAAAACAAATACAAGCCAAGTGCAGTAGCACGTGCCTCTATACCCCCAGCTACTTAAGAGACTGAGGCAAAAAGATTGCTTGAGCCCAGAAGTTTGAGGTAAGCCTCGGCAACTTAGGTAAACCTTGTTTCTAAAATTAAAAAAAAAAAAAATACATTTATACATCCTATAACTATGTCTAGAAGGTTAAGTCTCCAAAAAGTCCATGCACACAAAAAATAAGACAAACAGTCCTTTCATCAATGCCTGAGGCAAGGAAATAAAACTAAGGAATGTTCTTTCCTCAGGGAAGATAAGAGAAATAGTCAATTCTAACTTTGCTTGCATCTTCTGTAATAGCCAATATTAGCTTAAAACAGGGAAAAACAGAATAAAAACCATAAATATTGCATGCTATCTATGGTAAAGGAGACAGTAGTAAGGAATATCCTAACCTAATGAATCATATCACAAGGTTCAGGAACCATTTTCAGATTTGATCTCACAGTCACTGATACCTTTGAGAAATAATTAAAAAAAAATAAGTGCTAGATGAAAGCAAAAGTCCCTAATTTGAAAAAATAAAAGACAAAAATGATGGGTTGTAAAAACTACTTAACTGTAAGTTTAACATCAACACATGACAATGTAACAGAACAGACAACAGAATTCACAAGTCATGACAAAATAATCTTAATTCTTTTCCTATGAGATTAGGTTATTCATTCTTGAATCAGCAAAGCAACTGAAAGTGTGACATCTTTGAAGACAAGATAATGAAAAGCCTTGTACATATCAGTACTATTAGAACACTGAAAAATATATCCAAATTATATTCATAATGGATTAATATCAACATACAGGAAAACTGAGGGAGTTTTACACTTTAATTAAAAAAGACTAAGAAATGAAAAACATAACTGCCAACATATGTCTAAAACATAGTCATGTAAGAATAGGGGTCTATGACTTTGTTGTCCCATTGTACAATACAAGACTCAATAGCAGAAGTAATAGTGGTAGTACCAGTTAGCAAAACAAATAATTTACAACAAAACTACTCTGGAAAGAAATAGGGTTGGTCCCTTTGGAGAAAAAGGAAAGAAACAAAAAACAAAACAGACACCTCTCCATTAAAATAAGTACACCTCATTACATAGAGATCACCATTTGGATAGAATGCTAGAAACAAAATACTACATTGGATGGGGAAATTCTATGACTCTAAACATTCCCATAAAGTATAATTTTCAACTGGGGGAGGAGATAGAGGCTCCGATTATTTGGTGGAAAGACTATAAAAAAGCAATACATATTTGGTCCTCAGAGTTGAAGGGATACTATTTTAATTCCAATCTGGCTGATGTTGGTGCCCTTATTGTTCAGTAAGGCTAAGGCTACCAAAAAGAATGCACAGCACCTAATAGATCGACAACCTTTTCATAAAGCACTAATGTTAACCTTTCAGCACAGTAATATTTTAAATATCCTATTCTAGGTACAAAAAAACAACACTACACCCTCTTTGCCAAACTGTAATACAAACATTAAATCAGTGGTTCTCAACGTGTGGTCCAGAATATCTAGGATCCTTTTAGAAGTGTAAGGTCAAAATTGTTTGACCATTAAGTAAAAACTGTTTTCACAGAAATACTAAAACATTATTTACCTTTTTTATTCTCATATTCCCACAAGTATAAAGTGAGCAGAGTTTTGCAGAGGCTACAAAATGTAATGTATGACATCAGAACAGACTGTAGAAGTACACATGGGAATCTAGCTGTCTTCTATTAATCCAGACATAGAATTGATTTTAATGCCACTCTTCATGCATTTTTTTATTTTAGAAAATAATTATTTTTCATAAAAATTTTATTTATATTACAGTAATATAAGGGATTTAATTGATTTAATAATAAAATACTTATTAAACCATTTAATATATTAAAGTTTTTCAGTTTTAATTTCTAATGTAATAAACTCCAATAGAGTCAAATAACATAAAGAAGAGCTCTACAAAGTCATCAATAATTTTTAAGACTGTAAGGGAGTTGTGAGAACAAAAAATTTGAGGACCACTACACTAAACCACAATAATTATTCTACATCAAAATTTCACAGGATGCTGTAATCAATTGTAATGCAAATAAGTACTAAAAAAATATACTTTTCTCTCAGTAGACAATCTACTCAAATAACCTCCACTTCTTGAGATCAGGCATATATCTAGAACAGGCTTAGGTTCAGAAATGAACTTGCATGGGTCAAGTAACACCACCTGCATAGAGACAAGAGATAATGCTAACAGCAAATGTCAAATCACAAATGCTATAAAGGACCCCATCTGCACAAAAGCAAACCACAATCGTATCAATAAAACTCAAAAATTTTCTAAGAACTGATTACACAATAACTCCATCAATATTTACCTCGGCATTAATAGCTCTGCAACCTTTCTATTTCAACAAGGACTGTTAAAATCAGAACTAACCTCAAAAATTGAATTCAAAAGATTTTCTTTGGGATAGTGAGACATAAAAAGGCAAAACAGAAAAAAATATTAAAAATAATAATTCTCTAAATTAAGATGTGGCCTTAAGTATAATTTTATGACTTGAAATATCCATATAAATTAAGGCATAAGTAAAAATTTATTGATCTATAAGGTATACAAATATAATAAAACTGTGATATGTACAAATATATAATGCTAACATTTCAGAGTCTACAGTGTGTGAAACATTTTGCTAAGTGCTTCACATATATTACCTCACAAATCCTCACAGCAACATTGTGAAGGAAATTATTTTACAAATTAGGGAAACGAAGTTCACAAGGGCTTAGTAATTAGCCCATAGTTAATAACAAGTAAGCAAACTGAGACAGAATTTAAGCAGGCTTTATAAAAGAAGAAATTCTGTCAAAGAGCCTAGCCAGTTAAGGCTCTTCTCTTAAAAGAAATCTGATGGCATACTGGGTAAGAGTGGTAGACCTACAATAACAAAAAGTCTCAGAATTTCTACCATTGTCTTGCTTTGTGACTTTAGTATAAACAAGTGTGTCTCTGGGTTTTTTCATCTTTAAACAGAGGATACAACTTCTATAGGCACTCAAAACATGGTAGTTTTTACTGTTACTGACACTACTACTTTCATAGGGGGAAAACTTCTGTTGAAAGCCCATTAACTATATAATCCCAACAGAATATTCCTTATTGCTATAATTCTGGTTATGAAACAGCAATAGGAGAAGATGTCTGTACCAATAATGGACAGGTTTTGATTAAGAAAATAACATGGAATGTTCAAGTCTTATTTATTTCTGGGACTTAAAATGTACTAACTTTAATAAATATTTTTAAAGGAAATAAATTTCAAGAGCACAAAGAACCTTAAAGATTTTTCTACCCAACCAAATTCTAAGTCTGAATCATAAGAACTATGGCCTTAACAGAAAAACTATAGAAATCAAAGAAGAAATGCCCTTAGGAGAAAGTAACTTAGAGGCTCAAGGTAGGGAGGGAAGAAAGGATGGTATTGGAAAAAGCTAAGAAGTGGGTTATTTTATTAGTTTAACATGCAGAAGAACACAGAGGTATTTTATATGCAGTGAATTCCTTGAAGAATTGTTAAAATTCATCTTAAATAGGATCTAAAAGTTTCACCTTTTCTCTTATTTCAGCCAATTCCTTATTCAGAACTCTAAAAGGGGAAAGCATTGTTTCTAAAGAATTAAGAGCAAATGCCAAAGATTCCCCTACATATTTAAGATGCCAGATATTTCAAAGCACCAAATATGGGAATACATACAAATCTACTTCTTGGCAAACAAAGAACTCACTGGAGTCAGAATGTGTGAATCTAAATCCTGGATCTACTACTTACCCTGTAACCTCAGACAAATTTTCCAGTATCTCTAAACTCATTACTAATCTATAAAATCCCTCTCTCTAGAGAGCAATAATCCATAAGGCTGACAAAGCATTTCCTTAAGATACCAGCAAAGCAGCAGTATCAAAAAGTCAGAAAAACTTTTTTTTAAGAATCTGTGACGCGCACTGTCTGGGGAATGGACACCCTTGAATGTTCTGTCTTGGGGGGATGGGGGTGGGGGCAGGGGATGGGTGTATACCTACATGATGAGTGCAATGCGCACTGTCTGGGGAATGGACACGCTTGAAGCTCTGACTCAGGGGGATGGGCGGGACATGGGCAATATATATAACCTGAACTTTTGTACCCCCATAATAAGCTGAAATAAATAATATTAAAAAAAAAAAGAATCTGATGTTTGAAAAAGATATCAACTTTGCCACCACAGTAACAAATGAAATTTTATTAGACTTTCTATGTTTGCTTTAGTATGCTATTTTTTAAATTTTTAATCACATATGAAAGGGAGAAGTGCATCCCATCAGAGTGTAATCTTTTCCATTCTTAGGGCTTCTAACAGTCTCTAATCCAGCACGTTGCCTACCCCCAGAGTAAATGAAGCCATGCATATAATGCACTTAATATAATGCCTTATGTCATACATTAATGCCAGTTATTATTATTATTACTATTGTCATTAGCATTATTCCTCTCCACATGTTTCAGACTGGAAACTTTCTTACTTTGTCTTTGTGGTAAATGTTATCATATGCACATACTTTATATTCCCACGTTTATAACACTAATTCAACAATAACATAAAGGTCTTTGGGAAAAAAAGACTAAATGGTTAGCCCTTACAAACAGCTTTTTCATCAATTAGTCATTGGGTCAATAAACTTTGTTCAGAGCTGGGAAATAATGTTGAAAATTAAAAATTCCTTTACTATAGAAGTAGCTTTATGAATCCTTTCCTTAGATTATAGGTAAAAATATATGTTACCATGGTTCTACTAAATTTCTGGAGCAATAGCACACAGCATGGTTATTTAAATAGTCCTATTTAAACAGTCAAGTAAAAGCTTAAAAAGAAATGAAAATTTCTTTTTACTATTTCTTCTACTATCATATGAACTGATTATCATTTTAATTATCTTCTTTCCAGGCTTAAGTGAGGGATTTAAAAGTAAATAGACAACACATAAGGTACAGCACATCCTAAAGTGAAAATAACACTGGTCAAGAACAACTGTATTGAAACAACATTTTTCCATTGAAGTATCACTTCAAAATTAAACTGAAATTTACTATAACAACAGAATATAGCTGCACAGAAAATGATCTAAAATTAAAATGAATAAGTTACACTGTAGAACAAAAATTATCATGATGATCATTCATTTTCATACATAGACAGGAAAACCAAAACACTAAGGGGATGAACCATATAAAATGCTGCTACTCAAGTCACTGACAGAATGTAAAATATTCACTTACATGTTAAACTATCCATTAAGCCCTGGTTGAAAAAAATCACTAAACCATACAAGCATCAGAGTGGTTTATAATATACCTTAACAAGGTGCACAAGGCCTACTCTTATCTATCTGCACACCCTGTATCTCAATACCCCCCACTTTGCATCCTGCATTCCCACTTTACAGAACTGCAACTCTGTAAACACAGTGTTCTTTCTCAAGCTTGAAATATGCTCCCGACCTTTCTGATCCGATAGAAAAAGTTAAATCTAGTCACATTTTAAGACTTGGCTCAAGCTTAACCTCCTCTATAAATACTTAACCTACCATACTAACCTTCTACTAAATCTCTGACTTGTTTTATGTCCTCATTTTTTTGAATATAATAATACTGATGATATTTGAATATAGTTACTTGTTGACATGTCTCTTCTTGCTAAATAATTAAGGTTATGAATAAGAGAACAAGTTTGCTATCTTATTCATCTTTTTATGTCCAGTAAATAGCACTGTACCTAGTAACATAGTAAGCATACAATAAATATATGATGAATAGATGGATGGATGAATTTAGTTTGAGCTTGCAATGAAGTAGATTATGAAAAAATCTTGAGAACTAGAAAATATTCCCCCTCCAACAATCGGATTCAGTTACACACTTTAAAATTGTAGTAAAGAACTGAAAAATATACACTTCACTCTAGGTATTGAGAAGTTAAAAGAATAATTTCATGGCTCACTCAGCAAATAAAATATCCATTATTAGTTTGATGTTTATAAGTTTCAGTTCACTATAATCATAATAGGATAATTGCTATGTATTCAATTGTGATAAGCAAATATCAGTAACATTTTCCTTATAAATCACAATTTTTAAAACAATGTCATTATTTTCAGAATGTTAGAGAAAATTCATTTAATAATGTGAAACATCTGAGATAAATTAAACCAAATGTAAAACATTCAAGGTAAATGAGACTGATCACAGAATTAACAATACCTTACTTCCAAACTAATGTTAATCAGCATAATACCTATCACTACCATAGGTTTAGTCCTCCAATATCAAGTCAGGTAATTCCCTAAATTTCTGTCTGAAAAAAAAAAATAGCTGGCATTTTTTTCTGTATTTCTGACTGATATTCCATGTGATTTAAAAATTCCTAATTCCAATAATGATAAAAATAATCGACAGCTACCATGTAATCAGTATTTACCATATGCTACTTACCATTTCAGATATATCACATTTAATGTTCAAATCAATTCTATATTTTGGTATTGGTATCCCCTTGAGATTGCCCACAAGAACACTGAACTTCTGAGAAATTCAATTACCTAAAGTCTCACAACCAATAAGTGGGAAAGGAAGAACTCATTTCAAAGCCTCTGTCCTTTCTCCAACAGTATAGCATCTCTCTTAATTCTTTATCAAATTATGTCACTCATTCAATTTGCCCAGTATTAAAATTGGGTTAGCATTATTCTAAGTTCATACTAGGAGGGAACTATAATGCTAGTATTGAGAGCAAAAACACAAAACCCTCAAGATAAACTTTTTATGTGACATTAAAAGTAATTCATCACTTTGAATAACATAACCAAATCATGGCACAGAAAGAAATTAAAATGTTTTCCTTTATGTGATAGGAAAAAAACCTACAATAATACAAGTCTTTATTGAACAAGTGATCTAAAATATCAAACAGTACAATTATTTCTAGATCACTCTGTTTTTCAGTGTTTATTTATTTATTCATTCACACTTAGAGGCAGCGTCTTGCTCTGTCACCCTAGGCTGGAGTGTTGTGGCATGATCATAGCTCATCATATCCTCAAACTCCTGGACTCAAGCAATCCTCCTGCCTCAGCCTACCAAGTAGATAAAACCACAGGAGTGTACCACCACATACAGCTAATTTTTTTTTTTTTTTTGGTAGAGGCAGGGTCTCACTGTGTTTCCAGGGCTAGTCTCAAATTGCTGGTCTCAAGTGATCCTCCTGCCTTAGCCTCTCAAAGTGCTGGGATTACAGGCGGGAACCACCACACCCAGCTCAATATTTATTTTTTTAAACCTAGCCCATCAATCTAAATCAGTAAGTCATTTTTTATAAGTAAAATTTCTAATATTTTGAAGTTTAATATATTTTCATCACAAAACTCCCAGAAATATAAAATGGTGTACAAATGTTAATAGTTATTCCTAGTGTGACCATATAATTTATCATTCAAACCTATATTCTTTCCAGAGTAAAAAGGGCACTACTAATTATTACAATGGGACAACAGATTTAAACAGAACTGTCCCAGTAACCAGGACATGTGGATAACCATCTGTTGCCCTCTGACTCTTCTGCTACTCATCACACTTGCAGCCCTCCTATAACTCTCCAGTGGGAAAGTCTATACAATGCCTTCTACGTAAAACCATTTGGCAGTACATTTGACTACTTTACACAATATTAAAGGAGTACCTTGTTTGCTAACTAGCCATGTTTAGAAAGGCTATTTCATTAAGATAGTTTACATTAATATAAAACTTCAATAACTTCAACTATACCTCATCCTGAAGTTCATCCCCACTTTTAACAGAAGCAAGCATATCATATAAAGTGCAGCAAAGATCTTCAATTCTTGGTGCTTCAGTCGTTTCCTTCACAGTTGCATTTAAGTATTTCTCAACTTCACACCACAAAAAGGAGCCATTTGTTTTTTCCACAGGCTTGAGCTCTGGGGTGCAATGTTCCTGGAGATGTTCATTCAGAAACTTCTTGTAATCTAAGCTTATAATTTTCTGAGTTTCACCATTTATCGGCAGTTCATCAAAGTGGTCCAAATCATGCATGTCAAATGAAAATGCTAAATTTTTACCAAAAAAAACTCTATCACCATATTCCTTTTCTGTCATCTGGATGAGAGCAGTAAGATCATCTTGACAAAAATGAGAAATAATTCGACTAGTAGCATTACACGCTGCAGTGGCAGATGACGATGGAAAAGGGCCAAACATCTGTTTAATAGCCTTTGTCTCCTTGTGACCAACAGAGTCCTTCAAGTGAAATGTCATGAAGAGAAACGCAGCCCCACTTTCAATGGCTTCTCTCCCGTTATCTGTTCCAACTATTTAAAAATAAAAAAAAAAAACAGTATTAACTCAATTGAATAATGGTTGAAGTTACCATTTTCAAATAAACTACTACAGATATTCTCCTGAGTAAATCAAACATTCAAAGCATATCAATAAAGATAACCAATTTCAGAGCAGAAAAACTCATTCCTAAATTCCCAAAGAACATTTCAAGTACATAAATCATTATAAGTAATTATTCTACATCTAAGTACAGAAAATACCTAATAACAATCTTTACCTCTTTCCAAAAAACAATTTGAGACATTAGCTAAAACTCATTTAAAAACAAATTTTAAAGATTGATTTAAGCTAGTTAAATAAACCAAAGTAAGGTGTAAAAAAAAAATCTGAATTATAGACTTTTGGAGCTGGAATGAAACCTCAAATATCTGTAACTATCTTTCCAATTTGTACCATAAGCCTGAGATAAAAAATATTTATATAGTTATCATTCAAAAACATTTAATATCATCAAGTTTAAAATAAACTTAGCCATATTATAGCACATAAAAGAAAGATGCTGTTTACAAGAGGTCCCTAATTTTTTTAAGGCATTAATTTCTCTTATCTAATTTTCTCACATAAAAGAAGAAAAGAACCCGTAATTGTGACATGGATTTCAAAGAATATTTTTTAGAACAGAAAAAAAAATTTTAAATCTTCAAGAGGCCCGAAAAGTCAATGTGACTTACCTAAAGTAATATTGGTAAAGTTAGTAATATAGTTAACATTAGTATCTTCCTGAAAACATGGCTCCAATAGCATCACTCACAAATCTTGAACAGCTTATTACAGCTTGATCTAAGCTCTTACCCAGCCAGGAGCTGACTCCATCATTTTTTTCCAGCCTTGCTATTTATTATACATCACCAGCTACAGCAAAAATGGATTTCTTAACATCCCAAAATCAGGTCTTTTCCTATTCTGCACCTATTTCCATACCCTTATTGATCCTTCCCCAAGGCCTCTGATTGTTCAAATCCTACCCATGTTTCAGAATCCAGGTCAACTGCCTTTTTCAAGACAAGTATAATTTTTATGACCACTGTATTAGCCCCTCACTGTACCTTGTCCCAAATAGGTGGCTCAACAAAGATTAGTTGATTTAAACTAAACCTATGCCTCACTGACAGCAGACTAGTATTTTTATACTATATACTATACTGCATCAGTAACTTTTCACTATCTGGTGTTTACCCATGCTTAGAAGACTAACAGTGCATATAACTGAAAATAAGCAATTTTACAATACATGTCTATTACCAATTTCTCCAATAAAGAAGTCTACTTTTACTATTATAGATAATTTACAGAACACTATCAGACATAATTATTCTTTTAGTTTTTAGGAAAATACATGGCAAAAATCTTCTATAAATTAAGTTGTAATCTTGTTAACTGAATAGTATTTATGTACATTTATTCACTATGTACATTTTATTAATGCTTAGAAAACTTAGGTTTTAGATAATTTAGGGATTATAATTCTATAGATAATTTAACAGGGTTGGTACTACTGACACTAAAGTCTGAGCGAAAATGGAATTCACATTTACAAATTCATTCTATATCTAATATTGTAAATATATATTCTTTTGTAAAGATATTATTATCATTTTGCATGCTGGGATTTTTTTAAACAATTTGCTAAAAATTTTCACCTTATCTCATTTTGTCCTAATAAAATTATCTCCATTCTATAGATGCTAAAATGGAAATTCAGAGTTTGAATAATTTGGGAAAGATCAAACAGCTATTAAGTCATTAAACAAGATAAACAGCTGTCTTCTAACTTCAAAACAAAGTTCTTTCTACGATGCCATACTGATTCCCTACAAATTTGTTTACTAAATAAATTTTAAAAATAAATAAATCACCACCTTAAGAAATGAACTAATAAGTAGAATAGTCTTATTATACTAAAGGTATAATTTACTTAAATATCCATTAGGTTACTAGTGAATAATGGTACAGCCATATAATGCATTCATTAAATACAATACAGTGGATTCATATATTTTGCCATTAAAAAATCCATTGAAATACTAAGTGAGAGAAAAAGTTGAGTCCACTTTTGAATAAAGTGAAAATACTTGTACTCATAGAAACACCAGCAAAGATCAAAAATAACTTTTTCAGAGTTTCAAATTGTTAATGAGCATTGACTTATATCTACTAAATTTCAAAAATCACGAATACTTTAAATTTTTAACTTAGTTGGGTTGTGGTGCTTCATAAATGTTAACACCCTTGCCTAATTACTAACTCTGCTTCTGCACAACGTACTCCACCGCATCTCTGAGTACACTGACAAGAATGGACGTGTGTTCACATCAATGCGTTTCTCAAGAGCAAATCTCTGTGCACACTGCTACTCTGGGAATCCCAAATTTTGAGAACCACTAGCAAACAGTATCTGTCGCCATGAATGGCTACGCAACAAAAATAGTGACTACTGGACTATTAAAAGAATTAAAGAATTAAAACAATGAATTTTTCCAGAGCACTAAAACACGCGATGATTTCCACTCGCACAGCCTTCCGAGAGCCACAAACGCGCATCTTCCCCAATAAATACCGAGATCCGGGTTCTTTCATGCTCTGTCGGGGAGTGATGACGTCTCAGGACGTACGATGCCGTGGGGGACCGGCTGTTAGCAAACAGCCCGGAGCAAAGGACAGATCAGGGCCGGAGCAGAGGAATGAGGTCCCAAGCACAGCGGCAGCACGGAGCGTCGCCCCAGTGTTGATACAGCCTACCTTTGAAGCCAGCACTCAGTCTTTTGGTGACTTAAATGTATGGAAAGTGTTTGTACAACATAGAGAAAACATCTGAAGACGACGAATACAATCAGTTGTCTATCTTGCCAAAGCTATGGCAGGCCCCGCCTCCCCTCAACGGCCTCTACTAGCCAGCTGAACCAGAACCCAACTGACTATATGGGAAGAAGGGGAAGATGGGGTGGCCTCAGAAAATGCTGCTAGATTTCTAGAGTAGAAATTTGTAATAAGTAGTCATGTTCTTGTTTTCTTACACTACATCCAAAATTGAACATGTCACATTAACTGTGAGAATCTTGTTCTCAAATAACCTATTATTCATTTCCCTTTCTATTTTACGTATAATTTAGAACCGACTAATCTTACGAACTATTAGGTTTAAGATCTTTGCTAAGTTAACATTTGCACTCAATTCTTCAAGCTTTTAATATCTGCTTCACACTACTGACTGTGGTAATCTTTCAAACAGGAATCAGGATGTTAAGACGTTTAGCTTCGACACAAGATAAAGTTTAGTTTTGTCGCAAGATAGTTTTAGTAAAGAATAAAATATTTGCTAAACAATTTGCAAAAGGTCATAAGAAACTTCAGAACTCTAAACTTTTAAGGAAGCTAGTCTAGAAACTTAAACACTTGGGTATCTAATTTTCTATCCATAAAACAATGAACAAGATAGACCGTAAACCAGAAAACTGGCTCTACATACCGGGCATTTAAATTGTAACACATTTAAAAGGATTCTCGGTCACTAAAATACTTTCTACTAATAATAAATACTCACCCTGACTACTTCACAGTTATATTGAGAGAAAATGAGATGTGAAATGCACAATAAACTGTAAGGCACTTCCCAGGATAAGAAACAGCCAGAAGTGAAAGAGGCTTGCCAAAAATCGCTTTTAAGTGGCAGACTATGATCAGAATTCAATTTGGTTGGCTGACTGTTGCTCTTCCATTATAAGCCATCTCCAAACTTAAAAAAAAAAACAACCCTAAACCTTATTATAGAACCTTACTGTATAAAATAATTGGTAATTCATTACTGTAAAATTATAAATCAAAGAGTTGAGTGATGGCTACAATCTTAAATCATCCTCAACACACAATTTATATCTACATTTTCTTTTGATTGCAAAATATTAAGAATTATATAATTGAAAATTGTCACTTCAATAACCTATGTTAATAGTTGAGGAATCCCTGAAAAGGATGAGTAAAAAAAATTTAACTGAAAATTGAATTAAAAATATCCATTGGCCGGGTGCGGTGGCTCACGCCTGTAATCCTAGCACTCTGGATCGCTCAAGGTCAGGAGTTCGAGACCAGCCTGAGCAAGAGTGAGACCCCCATCTCTAATAAAAATAGAAAGAAATTATCTGGCCAACTAAAATATATATAGAAAAAAAAAAATTAGCCGGGCATGGTGGCGCATGCCTGTAGTCCTAGCTTCTCGGGAGGCTGAGGCCGTAGGATCGCTTAAGCCCAGGAGTTTGAGGTTGCTGTGAGCTAGGCTGACGCCAGGGCACTCACGCTAGCTGGGGCAACAAAGCGAGACTCTGTCTCAAAAAAAAAAAAAAAAAAATCCATCAACCGTTTGCACCCTTTATTGATAAGTACCCAATTTAGAAGTTGTCAACAAGAGTTCCTTGACCAGTTAAATCTTGATTTAGTTGAAAATATTTTACAAATATCTTTTATACTTATATTTTATGTTCAAAGAAATATTCAAAGCACTCAAATTTATTTTTTCATGATATGTCCAAACTTAAAATGTCACTTTTACCCCAATTCATCTGTAATTGTGAATACTATATCATAATCCTGCATTGTTTACTTAAGCTCATTCCATTTATTAGAAGTATCAGCAAGACAAGCAAGCTAGTATAAGCGTATTGTATTTGAAGAGAGATTAGCTATTATCTGATTTCTTAATCAGATAATTATGATGTTTTAACAAGTATGTAAGATATTAATATTTATACCAGGAACTCTCCCAGGACATTACATACAATATTGCATATAACAAAGTATATTACATAACAAAATAGAAAAATAAGGATTCAACTTGAACATATACTATACCATGTCCCCATAATTTTATTTCCTCTACATATTCCCCTCCAATGCCTGTTATTGTAATTTTTAAACAAGTACAGTACCTAACATTGTCTCATGAATTTTGCTAGTATTATCCTCATTTTACAGAAAAACTCACATACAACGAGGTTAAATAACACCGAAGCTACAAAACAAACCAAGGGCTTTTTTGTGGGTGGGGGGGTTATTATGCCATCTTTCAAATGATCAGCAAAATATCAAACTTTTGACATAATACAAGTAGGCATTTACCACATCGCTTTTTGGGAAATAAACTAGACAATTTCTGTGATATAACTTTAAAAATGCCTAAGCAATGTAATTTAATATAATGAGCCTCATTTATTTTAGAGTATATCTCTGTGTATCAAAGCAACTCCAGCGGTACCTTGCTGTAAATAGGCAAAGTGTTCAAGGAATGTTCCATATAGTATTATAATTTGAAGGAGTTACTTAAAATGTTAAGATTATTCCCACAAAAACTGTTGCCTTCAGGGTGAGCAAATAACTAAAGGAAAGTAAATAGAGAGATGTATCTGGTAGAGAAAAACAGTGGCAGTACAAGGAATTAAAAATAGTCCATAGCACTTCTCTGTATTTTAAAAACGGCCATTTAATTTCATGTAAATTCATTACAACATGTGAATACTCAACTTACAAC
This sequence comes from Lemur catta, assembly GCF_020740605.2. Taxonomy (NCBI): domain Eukaryota; kingdom Metazoa; phylum Chordata; class Mammalia; order Primates; family Lemuridae; genus Lemur; species Lemur catta. The sequence goes on from NC_059129.1 coordinate 95,266,563, forward strand.
TTTAAGACAGCAACCAGCCACTACATTACCATTTCTAGCACTATAAAATCCTGCATCAAATTACAACATAACTTCCCAAGGAACCAAACAGCTAACATAAAAGTTTGAATTAGACTTTATGTAAAAGCTTCCTATAATAAAATCATTTTGAGCATCACTAAGGAAATAAACTATATCAATAAACAAATCACATAGCTCCCTGAGATCTAACTGCCATTTTAAAATTTTTTTTAACATCCAAGGAAAAATAAACAAAAAAGATGATTTAAAGTATATACTTCAGTGTTGAATCAATATATCAGATGTTTAATAATTAATACTAGATGAAAAAATTAATCACAATTTTTAAAATTCCTCTAGCAAAGAATGCAGTGTACTTGAGGAATAAAAATTAGTTTGTGAATGAAAAATAATCTAATGATAAACCAAGTAAAGCAAACAACCAAGAAACCTTGATCTTTTTCCAATGTAGGCACTGACACAGTATCCATTCAATTTATAGCTCTTTTGCCGTATCTCCAGGTAATCTGAATTGCCTATTTACAAAGCTGATACATTTGCAAAGTCATTTTGATTTTCCTAAGTTATTCAGCTTTTATTTTACAATTTCTCTTGTAAAATGGACATAAATATAACACCTCCCTTTGAAACATTGAAAACACAGTCTAAGTTTGTCCAGTTTCCTTCTCTATGAATTCTTTCCTGACTTACCCAGAGTTCCCTGCCTTTCGTACCAGTACATCAGTAGGCATATACATTTACCATAACATTTAACCCACATAGAGCAACTATTTGTTTACCAATGTCTATTACTACATCTAGGTTATAAGAAAATTATACACTGACAGCCATTTACCAGATACAACTCTAGCCACTTTATAGTACTGCTTCACATCACAACTATACAAGGTAAGAACTGCCATCACTATATTACAGATGAGGAAATAGGTTTATTGATATTATTTAACTGCCCACCAGTAACTGACATGATATGTCCAAACGTGAATTTGTACTCGCATATATTAACTGATAATTTGAAATTATCCCAAACTGTAACAAAATAATTTTATAAAAACTCGAAACTTAAAATCAAATATAGTACAAAAAATATAGTTGCAAATATTCCAAACAAAACATTAGCTTAATAGATGCACCCTTACATCTAAAAATAAACTACAAGTAGAGTTTATTCCAGGGATGCGGCCATGGTTCAATTATCAAAAAATCTAGAAACACAATCTACTCCCCATATAACATAATCTACTTTTAAAAACCAAAGGAGAAACACTGAGTACATAGATACGCCTAGAAGTGGAGCAGACAAAAGGCAACAAATGTGAGGAAAAGGGTAAGTCATTAGCAGAGACTTGGACTCTTAACATTATTAAGTTGCTGACCTACACAAGGGACTTGTCAGATGAAACTCAGTTGGTCTCTTTGTCATTGGAGTAGGTTTTAATATTTGAGCTGAATCTATTCCTAATACAGTTATTTGTGGATGTATAAATATGTGATAAAAATATAAAAATAGGCATGAGAATGATAAATACCAATGTATTTATTTCTGATATTGGTTACCAGGGACTGAGCAGGGTACATAGGAGTTCTCACTATATTATAGCCAAGTGTTAAACTAAATGGTGAATACATAGGCATTTGTTATATTTTTATCAACTTGAAATATTAAATTTTTTAATATAAAAAAGCACAATAAATTTTACTTCTTTATTGAATATAAAAGTACACATTATACATAGAGCTCAAAGAATCATCACAAAATAAACACACTTGTATAATCTGGCTAACTACTTCTACAATCAGAACATTATCAGCTCTCCAAAAACCTTCCTCATAGTCTCTGCCAGTCACTACCTCCTTCCGCAAAGGTAACCACTATTCTGACTTCTAAAATCAAAGATTGGTCATGCCTATTTTTCAATTTCTATAAATAGAATCACATTATGTGTTGTTTGGCTTCTACTGTCAATATAGTAAGATTGATTTTCAGTGTTACACATAGCTGTAGTTCATTATTGGTATACTACAATTTATCTATACTTTTATTTATGCATTTGACACTCAATTGTGTTGTTTACACTTTAAGAACATCACAAATAATGTTGCAATGAATGCACATGTCTTTTGGATATATATATGTACAAGCATTTTTATTGAATATTTGTACACCAAGATTTTAAATTCCACGTGTACAACCATAATAGATATTGTCAGTTATTCAAAGTAGTTGTACCAATGTAAACTTTAGCAGCAGTGGAACAAAATTTTTGTTTCATATTCTTTATTATGACTAACAACTGGTATGTCAGTCTTTTTAATTTTAACCATTTTGATGGCCATGTAGTGGCATCTCCTTGATTACCAATGAGGTTGAACCCCTTTTCGTGTTTACTGGCCAACTGTCTTCTTTGAAGTGTTTGTTCAAGACCCTTACTCATTTTTATATAGGTTTCTCTGTCCTTCCTTATTCATTGGTAGTTCTTATTTAACCTGGATCCAAGCTCATTTTTTTGGTTATATATCTTAGAGCTGTATTCTCCTACTCTATGGATTGTCTTTTTACTTATAACGAAAAAAATGTATTAATTTTCATACAGTCCAATTTACCAGTAATTCCCTTTGACTGTACTTTTTGTTTTAATAAATTTTCTCATATACCAAGATCCTGAAGATATTCTTCTACATTATCTTTTAGAAGATTTGTTTTGTGTATCATGTTTAATTCTATATGCTGCTTAAAATTATCTGCATAAATTTTTTTCATATGTACATCCAGTTGACCCCAGCATCAAATACTAAAAAAACAGTCTGGTTTTACTGCTTTATAGCTTTTATCATAAGTCAAGTGTCCTAGTATCTGTGGGTTAATTTCTGGACTGTATTCTATCACATCAGTCTACTTGTCTATACTTGGACCAATACCATATGGTCTAAATTACTAATCTTTATAGTAAGTTTTAATATCCCCTAGACGAGGTGGGGAACCTGCGGCCTCAGGAGCCACATGTGACCCTCCAGATCCTCCCAGTGCTGCCCCTCAATTAAATCCAAACTTTATTAAAAGGATTTGTTTTGTAATATTTGGATTCAGTCAAAGGCTGCACTCAAGGATCTAGAAGGCTACATGTGGCCCCAAGGCTGCAGGTTCTCCATCTTTGCCGGGCTCTCCCTCTTTACTTTTCAAGGGTGACTAGGCTGATCTTTGCCTTTGAATTTCCATGTAAGTTTCACATTATCTTATCAGATTACACACATACATACTCTCAAACACAAACATGCTGAGATTTTGATTAGGATAGCATTGAATCTGCAGACCAATTTGGGCAAAAACAATATCTTTATAATAGTGAATCTTCCAATCCTTGGGATATTCTTCCATTTATTTAGGTCTTCCTTAATTTCTCTCAATAATAGTTTAATTTTCCATGAGGAAGTCTTGTTCATCTTTTGTTAAATTCACTCCTGGGTATTTAATATTTTTTGATTCTTTTGTAAATGTAAAATAAATTAAAATTTATAAAATTTTATAAAGTAAATTTTATGAAAATTTACATAAAAATAAATGTTATTTTTTAAAATGTGCTGCTGTAAGTAGAAATAAAATTGAGTTTTATATTGAACTTTCTAAATTCATTTTCTACAGATACAGTCACCTGAAGGATGACAGGTTTTCTTTTCAGTCTTTATACCTTTATCTTGCCATATTATATTAACAAAAATTTTTTGTACAATGAGAAAGAGAAGTGGTGACAGTCTAACTCCCTATTTCAGAGAAGCTTTTAACATTGCCCCATAAAGTATGTTTGCTCTAGGATTTTTTATAGCTACTCTTTATCAGATTAAGAAAGTCTCCTTCTAGTCCCAGTTTGCTAAGAATTTTTATCATAAATGGATGTTAGATATTCAAAAAATGCTTTTTCTTCATCTACTGAATCATGTAATTTTTAAACCTTTATTACTTTACCATGAATCATGCTATTTTCCTTTTTATTAACCCAATCATTGTTAACATTTTATGTACTCCCATGTGCTCACACACCCCCGATCACACACATATCACGTGTACATTTTTTTCACTGACCCATTTGATAGTATATTGCAGTCTTCGTGACATTTCACTATAAATATCACAGTATAGATCTTCTGATAACTTAGGACATCTTCTGACATAGCCACAACAGTATAATCACACCTAAGATCTAATATTACCTAACAATACCCAGCCTGTATTCAAATTTCTCCAATGGCCCCAAAAATATCTTTATAAGTTTTTCTGATTCAAGAGTTCATCAAGGATCATACATTACATTTGATTATAATATGTCTTTATCCTCTTTTCCTCTACAATAGTAGCCTTATACCTTTTTAAATGACATTATATGACATTCTCATTAAAGCCATCAAGGCATATAGATTTCTTTGTTGTTAACACTTATAATTACAGATTCAATTTCTTTTAACAGTCAAATATTCAGATTTTCTATTTCCTCTTTTGTCCACTTTAGTCATTTTTGTCAGCTTAGTCTTTTGATCTGTTAGAAGCTCTGCTCATTTTCTCATCCTCCTCTTTTCCATCCAGCCTCCTCTTCTGGAATGGATGGTCTGTCTCCTTTAGGAAAAAGTAGCCCAAATGCCAGGATCACATTATCAGTGTTGGTTTCTGCTTCCAGATCTTGACCTCATAATTCTTCACTGTTTTAGCAGTTTTCTGATGCAGTCAAACAAATTTCATATTTTATAGTTTTTCTAGTTATTCTCAGCAGAGGGTTGTTCCAAATTACTTTGTCTGCCATTTTATAGGAAGTAAAACTCTTTGAACTCTTTTGGAATCTGCAATTTTCAAAACAGCTAGTTTTCACAAAGACTCCTGAAGAACCTCTGTCGTATCCCATAAACAAAAGGCCTTTGTAATTTTAAATGTCTACCCTTACTTCCATAGACAGAATTGCCAGGTTGGGCTAGTATCTTTTTATACTTCCTTTTCCAGTCATTGCCTTATAAATTGCTTTCTACCCCAGGTTTTAATTCCTCACTTTTTATAGTAAAACCTTATTTCCTTGACAACTCACAAACTATAAACGATTCACAAATGCCTTAAACCGCACTTTGTAAGCCACTCCTGTCCAATCTACCTTTTGACTTATGGGTTATAAATTAGTGAAAGCAAAACAAACAGGTCTTTGTGTGGCAAAATAATTTGAATACTGAAAAAAACTAGTTCAATTCTGGCTGAGTCTTGAGCTATATTCAGACAGGAGTGGAATCAATAGATCAATGTGCTCTGGGAAAACATCAAAATTCTGTTCTGGCTGTGGGAGAGATAGTCACTTACAGAGCTGATTAGGTAACTATAGGGTCTTTCTACCCACTTGTCCACCATTCTTGACCCCCATCGTAGTTTCTACGTACACTGTGAAAATCTTATAAGCCTCCTGAAATGATTTAAAACTCTTAAGTAACAGACATATGCCTAATATATGATGCATTTTATTGATTGCCACTCTCGACCTTGACCTATTTTTAAAAATGTGTTTGCTTAGAGCATATAAAACGTATTGACAAAGTTTCATTGCCAATAAAATATAAGTTAATGTGACTATGTTTATCCTTTAAAATTCATGAAGGAGATAGGAGATAGCTGCACCTACAATGAATATTTGGATACAGTAAGATTAAGGCCCAAGAATACTATTTTTTAAAAAAAATTATAATATTTTCTCCCTAAAGCTATATTGTTAAAATAATCTTGAGGGGAGAATCAAATTGTAAAAAGGTATGAGAACATATTACATGTAAACAGGGAGGGGGAGGAATACTTAAAAATAACAGAAAGAGAAAAACTGGCACGTGTAAGACATCGTCAGCTTTACAAGTAGTGAAGACCATACATAGAGGACTTTTTAAGTTGAATTCTCAATACTTCATTTGTTTACTTAACATCTACTGTATCTCTTGGAGCATATTAGACACTGGAGTAGAAAGATGTTGTGATCCCTGTATCAGCAAGGCATTCACAGTCCATCAGAGAGGAGACAGAGGTAAACAATTATCAAACAATAAGAAAAGTAGGTTAAAAAAGTATGAACAGGTGATAGTCTAATGAAACACTGTCTACTAAGATCAGAAAGGAATCAGAGAGCACATGAATGAATGAAACCTAAGTCATTTCTTCAGAGATGAAAAGCATTTCACCAATTGAACACAATGGAGAAAGTTACTTTAACACATAAAAGAGAAAAACAGGATGCACTGTTCAGGAAATTAAGATAGTATACACTGCACACATTGTCTTAAAGGCTGCATGTGATACAATGGCAAAGAGATGAAAAAGTAAATTCTGTCAATTCATAAAGGAGCTATCTTATGTCATTCTAAAGAATTTGGTCTTAGCCTGGGCAACATAGCAAGACCCTGTCTCTATAAAAAATGAAAAAAAATTAGCCAGCCATGGTGGTGCACTCCTGTAGTCCTAACTACTCAGGAGGGTGAGGCAGAAGGATCACCTGACCCCAATAGTTTGTGACTGCAGTGAGCTATGATGATGCCACTGCACTCCAGCACTCCAGCCTAGGCAACAGAATAAGACCCTAGTCCCCTCCGACCCCCCACCAAAATAAACCCAATTTGGCCTAATAGATAAATTGGGAATAAAAATGAGCGTTACCATTTACACATATCAGTCTAGTGATACTGAAGAAGTTGGATGAAAAAGGAAGGCTGAAGCAATATACTACTGTATTAGTTCAGACACAAGATGGTAAAATCCTGAAACAAGGCAAGGGTAAATGTGCAGAGGGAATAAAATTTAATAGCTGAAAAATACACTTGATAGGATATCATCTCTGACAACAAGGAAAAGAAAGGTAAAAATCCAGGATTTCTATCATGTTTCTATTTCAGAATTTGGATCTAGGCCTACCTTCACTAGATACCAACAACGATTCATTGAGGTTGGTGTGCAACGTTTCTTCACATAAAAACATGAAAGTATTAAGCAAGATGTCCCCTGATGTTTCTACAGCTTAAAACATCTATTATTTTAACTAAATAATACACATGGTCTTAAGTGGCTCATTTTATACTCAACTGAAATATAATTGTTCTTTTTTCTTTATTCTGTTGCTCTACTTTTTGAATACAATGACATCAAAATTGTACTAAATGAGAAATGAAAGAGAAATCACAAAAATATATTTCCCATGAAACTAATCTTTTAAGCTACCAGTTTCATTACATTTCCAGTATCAGTATTTTCATTCATTAAGGGTGGCTGACTACTATTCTACTATTAGTTTCACTAAAGCTAATAGTTGTTTATCTTAAGCACAGCATTAAAAAGTAAGTATAAAACACTATTTGCCTAAATCCAACGATAAGGTTTTATGTCTCAGAAATATTCTTACATCTCAAAATAATCAATCCCTTAAACACAGTCAGTTTATTAGTTCCTAAGTATGAATCAGATGTTTCACTACAGGCAATGTCCCTAGTATTAACAATCAATGGCTGTTATTTAAGGTAAGGTTTTTTGAATTCTGGCCACAGATACTCAGGAAAGTAAAGAATAACTTGTTTCTTTTAAATCTTAATTTCTATATCATTTACATAAAACAATAATTTAGTCATGGTACTGAATAAGCTCAATATTTCCTTACTGTTTTTGCTGAGTATTCTTTGGCATTTTAATGCAATTAAAGAAGAGGAAGGACATTACAGTTTTTGAAAAGCACTTTAGTCAGACTCTGGTGACCCCCAACATCTTACAAATGAAGACCAAGATGACTAGAAGGGTTAAGATCCTAGTCAAGATGATTTAGGGTATTTTGCACTTTCAGTACTATTGTATAAGGAACCTTACTTAAAAACATAAAGTGTGATTCTATGTCAAATGCTATTATTAATACAAATCTCATCAAAGTATGCTCTATTTCCCCTAGGCTTAAACAAACTCAATTTTTACTAAAGCCCTTGAACTTCTGAAGATCTGACTAGAAAAACACATGGCATTTATTTTGTGATTTCACAACTTAAAACAATGAGGACATTCAATTCAATATTATGCTAGATTATAGATCAATGACAGCAAAATAATATATTTTTAAAGGTCAAAATATTTGAAGAAAAAATTTAAAAATGTGATAATCATAAGAAATTTTCAAGTCTAATAAAATATAAAAGAAACACCCTCCTAAGTTGGTATAAGGAAGAAAATTGCCAGCCAACATATGGTAAGAATCTGAAATCTCCCTCTACTAAGAAATCACCTGAGAAAACTTTTTCAGTTACTCATCAAATGAATCTTCATTAAGACCCTAAAATATGCCAAGCACTATTGTAAGCACTGGGGATAGAATGTTGAACAAGAAAAATAAAATCTTACTCTCATGAAACTTAGATCTTAGTGGCCATAAACAAACAAGCAAAATGTCAGATAATGATAAATGTTATGGGGTGTTATAAGATAAAGCATGACAGGTGACAATTTGAGATTGGAATAGAAGGCCTCATTAAGGAAATTTTTAGCTGAGTTCAACAGGAAAGGATCTACACCTGCACTAAGATTACAACAGATGAACGTTCTCAGCACAGAGAGCAGCAAGTGCAAAGACCCCAAAACAGGTACCAGCTAGGTGGGTTTGAGGAAGTGAGAGAAAGCCATGTGTCTCAAGCACAAATGGTGAGGGCAAGGATGATGTGAAGTCAGAGACAAAGGTGGAGGCCAGATCACATAGGAACAGAGTAGGACTCTGGACTTTTTTTAGGTACAAACCTGCTGAATTTGGAAAATATAGAACTACAGCAGGGTTAACTATGCTTTTCAGTTATCAGAGTTTGGAATAATATGATGAATTTCACTGTACAAACTCAGGTATTTTACCAGAGAGTTATTTTAGTTTCTAACCTTGGGAAAGTACCCTAAGTATAAAGTATTACCATTTCAAATTATACTTTCCTTCAAATACAATCAGTTGGTGAGAATGTTAGTGTGGAGTGGGAATCAAAGCAGGCAAAGTCAAAGTACAGCTAAGTATTGCCATTCACTGTGTGCTAGGTGGGCCTCTATAACAAGAAAGTAGGCTACGTGGCTTTTAAGGTTCCTTGGAGCTACATTAGATTTTTAATTTACCTAATCCTTCAATCAAGACAGTAGTTTTCAAAACCTAAATTCCTACAAATCCCTCATACATGATCGGTATTATGATTACTGATTTACTTCCACCTCATCATTCTCTACCTTACCCTCACTGATAGGTTAAGACTGTCTTTCATAATTATGAATACCTGCCTAGAAATTTTAGCCTTTCACTATATAGTATATAGTTTACAAAGAATCTACTTTTGAATCTTATTGGTTCTTTAAAAAAAACAAAACAAAACAAAACTATACCTATTTGTTTTGCAGCATGTAGTATTTCTTTTAAGTCTTCATTTACACTTTGCATTTTACTCTTCTCCAGTTTTTCATTCAAAAATTTTATTATCTTCTTCCATGTCAGGCCCAAATCTAAAACTTGTTCATGAAGTTTGGATCGCTTTACCTGAAACAGAGAGCATAACCAAGAAATTAAAGTTCTTCTCAAATCCATCACTTACTACATGTATTTTGCATTACATTATACAACTTGGCACTACCCACAAGAATTCAAAGTTGTATCTAGTCACATCTGAACTGACTGTTCTCAGAACAAGTTTTACTTAAATGTAATTTCATAGATTCTCATTTGTTTAAAAGATAGTTTAATTAAAGCTTTTTTGTTTTAATTATAGTGCATACTCATTATGAAATCATTTTCATACAGCAAAGTAAAAAGCAAAGCAAAAAAATTTAACATCCAGATAATAACAATTAGTAACATCCTACATACCTCTTTCCATTTTTCTACCTGCTTGTTTTTAACATAGCTTAGATTAATATAAACAAGAACTTTGTGTCACCCTTTTTGATGAAAGGCATTTATAGAAAATTAGATTGTCATGATTGGTTTAATATATTCAAGTCAGCATAACTTTCTTAAGTATGATCATAGAATAGGTTAGGCATTCAGGAGATTCTTTTCTATAAACACTCTTCTTTGAGGCTCTTTCCATTATCAAGAACTGACCACAGAAATAAGTAAAAAATTTATTTCAGACCATTGGCTTTGATCCACAGATAAAACTCATCAAGTCCCTCTAACCAAATGAAAAAGGAGTGGGTCAGAAAGAAAATTGTAAATTTTATTCTTGAACTATAATACATAATTTACCACTATTTTCCTGCCTGTTTTCTAATTTAAAATGGGGCTAGTCAATCTGGGTTTAGGGAGAGGAGAATGGGCAAAGGTAGACATGAAATATGATCGACTGTAAAATGAATTAAGTTGTTATAATGGGGTCATAGGTAAATAAAGGTTTATCTTATTTTTCTCTCTACTTTTATGTATATATGTTGGACAGTTTTCAAGATTAAAATGAGTTCTATTATATATGCTACTTTCCTTTTTCAGGGGCAAAAAGTGTTTAAAAGCCTACAGGAATAAATGAAACAACATAGGATATGCATGCAGTCCTTATACGCTTTTAAATTTTTAAATCTTCTGTTGTACCCTTAGTACAGAATAACTTGCAAAGGGCTACAGGGAGGTGAGGTCAGAAATAATTCAAGTTTAAGATAGCAATATTAATTAACTGTATGGAATATATCCTTATTTATTAAAATAAAAAATGTAAAACAACTGCAACTGTGAAGAAGGTTAACTGCTTTGTGTCTAACAAAATTCTGTATCATTAGAGAAAAGGAATCTGTCAAAAGACTATTACAAATCTTTTCTTCCTAGTATCCATCTTTGAGTGAAACTATTAATTATAAACCTACATAAGGACTTTTAGCAATAAAATTCCAAACAACTAGGAAACAAGGTTATTAGTCTACAATACATTCAAATAAAGAGTCAGCAATTAAAGTGAATTTAAAAAAAAAATAGCAAAGGGCCATTTCATTCATATGCCATATTACATGGTTCATTTCTTCATACATATGTACAGTTCATACAGCTTCAGGCCTATAAAGTTCACAACACTATGGCTAAGCTTCTAAAACATTTACCCTTTCCTAGTGAAAAGCCAATCCATCATTTATGTAAATGTCTCCACAGGTTTCATCCATAATATGAAACCTGTTATTATGAATTTTTTTACAAATTTCAGCAACTTAAAAATAAATAATTTCAAAGATGTCCAAAATACATAAAAATGGTATGAATGGCTATAACTTTTGCTCTTTCATCTCTTGTGTCTTTTGAAACAGAAGATGCGTATACTACCAAATCACATTCAGGAAGAAACTAGAGTAATTTAAAGATTAAAAATAATTAAGTCCATCATAGTAATAGAAACAGCTCCACATTTACCAATTGATCAGAATCCATATGTTATGGCCGAATTGTGTCCCCTCAAAATTCATATGTTGAAGTCCTAACCCCCAGTACCTCAGGAAGTGACTGGATTTGAAGACAGGGCCGGGCCTTCAAAGAGGTGATTAGGTTAAAATAAGGCCATTAAGATGGGCCCTAGTCCCATCTGACTGGTGTACTTATAGGAAGAAAAAATTTGGACAAAGAGACACCAGGGATGTGCTCTCACAGAGGAAAGACCAGGTGAGGGCACAGCGAGAAGGCTGCCATCTACAAGCCAAGGAGAGAGGCTTCAGAAAAAAATCAAACCTGTCAATTCCTTAATCTTAGACTTCTAGCTCCAGGACTGAAAGAGAACAAATTTTTGTTGTTTAAGCCATCAAGTCCGTGGTATTTTGTGTTATTTTGTGTAAACTAATTCTAAGAGTCTTTCTGCTAAATATTTTGTAACTATATATATAGAATTTTCCAAAGTCTTGGTATCATATACTTTCATTGTTTCTATAATATTATTAAACTTGTAACTATACCTAATTTATTTTATACCTTTATAAGACATATATGTTTACCCATCAGAAGAAATTCTTTGCCAAACCATATGCCCTAATTTGCAGTTCAGCAGATGCAGTTATTCAATCTATGTGGGAAACAGACTGAAGGAGTTCTTTCAGTAAGACAAAAGTGATATTCCAAAGTGATAACCATTTTGCCCTGGTGGGATCTAACTGTATTTACAGCAAGGGTAAAATCAGTACTATTTATTATAAAATTGACTCATGTAAGATGACTTTTCAATATCATAATTACTACTAAAGCAGGGGTTGGGCAGGGGTTGGTCTTTACTACAAATGTCAAAACAGAGGCTACAGTCTATATAATTTTTTTGCTTTTTTTTTTTTTTAAACAGAGCCTTGCTCTATCGCCCTGGCTAGAGTGCAGTGGTGTCACGACAGCTCACTGTAACCTCAAACTACTGGGCTCAAGCAATCCTTTCTGCCTCAGCCTCCTGATAGCTGGGACTATAGGCATGCGCCAACATGCCTGGCTAATTTTTTCTATTTTTAGTAGATGGGACTTGCTCTTGCTCTTGCTCAGGCTGGTCTCGAACTCCTGACCTCAAGTCATCCTCCCGCCTCAGCCTCACAGAGTGCTAGGATTACAAGCATGACCCATTTCACCTGGCCTAATTTTTTGTTTCTTACTATAATTAATTTCTGAAGTTTCAGTTATAAAGTAGCTTTTAAAATAGCAGTGTTTTTTTAAGTCTTAAATGCCTTTCTTAATAATTATAAGATCAATCTCTGAGTTCAAGAGTTAACATTCATATTTCCCATGTTAAGGTACATTGTTTCTGTTCATTTGATAAGAATTTTACCAGAGACCTAAAAACTTACTCAGATGATCCAGAGGTAAATTACTGGATTAAACTATAAAATTAACTGTGGCAGGGACTTTACCAATAGAAAAACTAACAAAGGAGTCAATTATCACAGTTCTGTTTATTCCCTTTGACAATACAGTTTTAGGTGTTTAATGTAAGTATTCCCATAGGAATTATCAGTATACACATTCACCATTTGGTTTCACACTAAACAAGATAAAACTTCCATTTTAAGCACACAGGACTGAGGAAAACAATGTCATATATTTGCCCATACTCTGTGGTTATAACAGTATTCATCTAAAAAAATTACCTTTAAGTCAGCTACTTCTTCATTATAATTATCTTGCTTGGTGACATTTGAAAAGGAGCGCAAGGCTCCTGTGAGACGAGGTAAAGCCATCTATTATTCAATCAGTGATCCATACAACCAGAAACCTGAAACTGAAACAAAACAATATGATATTTATCTGTTCAGACGAGGTGAGAGAGGTAATCAAACTCAACAAATTGACCCATGCAAGAGAAAAAAGAAACAAATTAATTAAAAACGCAACTGCTACCAATGTTGAAAAATTTTCCTGACACATTTTCTACTCCTGAAGATTTTATTTTTAAATAGCACTTTGGCTATGGTTGGAGAAATGAAAAAGAAAGAAACACTTGTTCCTAGATGGTTCTATAACATTGCCTAAGTTCTTTAGATTCCCACATGCAGGACTTAAATACTGTGTTACTACTGCCAATAATATTGAGAGAGATAAAAGCAATTGCCCATCTTTTCCTCAATTTTGTTTAATTCTCACTGGTTTCAAATTATACAGCTTTCTAGTGGTTTCCCCTCTGCTTGGAATGCTCTTCCCCTAAGTGTCCACAGAGCTGGCTTAACATGCAAATACTGGCTTAAAAGATACCTCCGAAGACAGAGATTTTCCTGACCACTCCATCCAAAAAACAGGGCAGCTCCCCAGTCACTATCTATCAAAGCACAAAATTTTAATTATCTGTACGGCACTAATTAGTATGTGACATTTTCTCATTTACTTACTGATGTATGTGTTGTCTCACCCCACAACAAGCAAGTTTCATGACAGAAAGGACCTTTATTTCACTGATCTCCCAGCAAATAGAACAGGACTGTAATATTTTTGGTGCTCAATAATTATGTTAAATTAATAAAAGGAAAAAAATGAAAAAGAAGATAATGGTAACAGGGAGACTGGAGAATAGAGGAAAGAATTAAAAGCAGCTGATGAAGAGGAAGAACACCCAGGGAAAAAGAGAAGTCAGATGACCTGGTCTAATCCCCTTGTTAATAGGCTGACAACTAAAAAACCAACTTCCAGGCAAATAGTCTAACATTATCCTGGTTGAAGATTGCTTATTATAACACAACTACAATCTACAGATTTACAAGGCATGGCTACCTGAAGAATTTCACATAAGCTATACAAGTCCTTAAAGCATTTCTCAGCTAGGGATGATTTTTGTTCCCCCATGAGACATTTGGGAATACTTGGAGTCCTTTTGGGTATCACAACTGGAAGGGAGTTGGAGGGGGACTACAGGCTTCTGGTGGATAGAGGTCAACTAAGAATAATCTAACCCGAAATGTCCAATGTGGGAAGAAAAGTACTGGAGAGGAGAGGAGACCAGCAGGGAGGGGGAGCATACAGTAAGTCTCAGACCACTCCTCCTTCCTGCTTTTCCTCTTGATTGCTGTATTCTTGAAGTTATTACAAAGTTTAATACTTGAAAAAAAACTGACTGAAATTAGAATTAGATACAAAATAACTATGTGAAATGTTTAACAAATAAAAGAGAAAAATTTGAAATAATGAATAATAAAAAACTTCACTAGGCAGATTTGAAAATATAACTTCTAGAAATAAAAATATATAATTGTTAAATTTAAAGAGTCAGTGGATAGGTTAAACAACAGCTAAACAGAAAAGTGGTGACCTCGGAAAGATTTAAAGAAACCCAGTATGCTGTCACAGACAAAGTTTAGATTAAGCAGAACAGATACAAACAAGTCCAAATACATTAATAATCACAATAAATATAGATAAAATAAACTTATTCAAAAGACTAACAGAATAAATTGTTAAACAAGAAACACTACAGTTATATCAAAAACACAGGACAGAAGAGGTTGAAAGTTAAGGGAAAGAAAAAATCTTCCTGAAAATAACCAAATGTAGCTGGTGGCTGTATCAAAAATATCAGCTCAGACAAAATACACTTTAAATAATACAAAATACACTTTCAAATTAAAAGTATTTGGGATAAAAAAAATCTACATAATAATAAAAGATACAGCTCACCAAGAAGACATAGAAGTTCTGAATTTGTATGCTTCGATAAAATAGCCGAAATTATTAAATTAAGACAAGTAGACTTGCAGGGAAAGTGACAAGTGTAACATCAAAGTAGAAGCGTAAAGACCTCAATTATTGAGCTCAAATCAATGACAAGTAAAAAAAAAATTAAAAAATACATAAAAAATTTTTAAAAAGACATCAATTATTGATAGGTCAAGTCAACCGTCTCCACGCCCCCCCCCCCCAAAAAGCAGTAAAGATACAGAGGACTTGAACAATGCAATAAGACAATAAGTTAGATTTCATGAACATACACAGAAACCTGTACTTAATGATTAAGAATTACATATTCTTCTCAAGTACATGTGGAACAGTTCAAGCCTCAATAAATTTCAAAGAATAGGGGTCAATAAACTTTTCTGCAAAAACAGAGTAGAAAGTAGTTTAGGTTTGTTTAGCAGGCTACATGCACTCTCTGCCATATATTCTTTGCCTTTTTTTCTAAATGACACATTAAAGTATAAAATCCATTCTTGAGCTCAGGTTGACCAAATTAGTTTCTGACCCCTCATATAGGTCAGAATCTTTGAGCAAAATGCAGTTGATTATAAATCAGGAGGGAGAAAAAAGATAAAGTATTAAAAACATACATAATTGCACTATAAATCAGCAAGGAATTGATCTGAAAACTGGGGAAAAACAGTGGATTCTCTACATCACACTGGAGAATTTTAATCAGAAAAGTAAAATGATCCAATTTGCAAATAAACTTCTTAGCTAGTTGATTTTAGATTTCAACTGCCCATTAGGAATGAATTCAGGAGAGCATTTGTGGAAACAAGATGATTCAGGGAATCACATCTGGATTTTTCTAACACTGGGTAACATACTTCTCGGAGCATTTGAAAGAAAAAATGAAAGCAGGAGTCTGTGGACAGCATAAAGCAGAAATTCTCAAACTTTATTTTATACACCAAAGTCACCTGGAGGGCTTCTTGAAACACAAATTGCTAAGCCTCACCCCCTACCCTTCACTCTCAATGTTCCAGTGAAGCAGATCAGATGGCACTATGATGAGGTGTGAGAATATACATTTCCAATAAGTTTGCAGATGAAACAGAAGATCAAGGACCATACTTGGGAACCATTGTCTTAGAGATGGTGTTCTATTCTTTAATAACCATTCAATTTTGCCTCAAGTCAATAACGACAAAGGAGAAAATTCACCTATTAAGAAATCCATGGCCTCAATTTAGATGGCTCCTACCAGCCTTTCTCAACTGGGGTCTATGAAGAGAGTAAAATCTTACTGAAAGAGACCAGAGTGACTTTTTTCTCAATTCTCCCAAGAACTATACATAGTTAATATCATACATAAAGACTAAGCAAAGCATACAGTGGATGCCTTAGGGCACTGGGGTTTAAGCTCACCACCCATATCGAGAGGCTGCACAGGTATTCATGATGACTGAAGTCGTAAGTCTTTAAAAAAAGGTCCTGACACTAAACTGAACATATTCTGCCTCAGAACCTACCTTTTACCACACAAGTTAGTGCTTTCAAACTGTAACATCAGAACAAGAGACATATATTAATATATGAACACTGTGCCTCAGGCATGGTCTTATGAATAAATGGGATACTTGGGGCCACTACTTCCAACATTTTGACATATCTTACAATAATATCCTAGATCCCATGTCCTTTTCTTAAAAACAGAAAGGTAGGAATACTTCATTGATTTTTATTCTAACTCACAAACCTGGCAAATTCTAACAAAATAAGATAATATACTCAACTTCTAAGAGAAGATCTAATAATAGAGCCTGGTAATGAGGTCACATTGTTATACACCACACCAACAGGAAACTTTAAAGCTTCCTGAGATTTCATCAGTGATCAGCATGCATTATAATTGACAGAATGAAGCAAAACACATTACTTGATTTGCTAATTGTGTTTTATCTGTTTTCTTCCTCAGGCTGAATGACCAACATTAAATATGTTGTAATCGCTCTTTAGCTCATTGTCACCTATAAATAATTTATTCACAAATATTTGAGTTTTTCCTATATACCAGGAGCTGTGCTAGGCACTGGGTATAAATGAGGTTTACAGAACTTTTTTTCAAGACTCATACTTTGTAACGGTAAAAAGAGTTCCAACATTTAAGTGTATTTGGAATATATTAAAGTCAAATTGAGAAAACAAATTTTAAAACTTCATTTAATCAGCAAATATTTATAGATCACCCATCATATACTAGAAACTTTATGAGGCTCTAGATATTGAAAAAAGAAAAAATTTTGGTATGACTACACTTGCCCTCAAGGATGCATTTACAGTATAGTTTTGAAGAAAGAAAAATAGTTGCAATAATAATAATAATAATACAACTGTAAGAAGACTGGGAAGGAGGATCTCAAGGGATGGGAAGGCAGGAGATATGCAGGAAGGAGGCTGAGCTTGAGCTGAGACTTCAAGGACTTGAATTAGTTAGCCTGGTGAAAAAGGAAGAAAAGGTTATTCCAAGAGGTGAAAGTTTGAAGGAGAAAACTAAAATAACAGACTTATTCATTTAAAAATCCCTACAGAATGTATGTTTGGAGAGTCATGAAATAAGGCTTTAAAAATGTAAGCAGAGACCCAACATGTCTTAAATTAGGCACTTTTCATCCTCATAACCAGAATCATTGAAAAAAATTTAACATTGTAGAAAAATTACTCAGACTTATGTGTGATGAACAGATAAAGGCAAGGTCAAACTGGAGACAAGTAAGCCCGTTGGAAAGGTATTTCAATAAGCCAAGCGAGAGATAAAGAGGACAGAATTAAGGCAGGGAAAAGCAGAAAAGGATGGATTTAAGATGACTATATTTGGAAGACACAATCAGCATAGAACACGATGTGAAGATGAAGGGGAAAGGAGCAGGGCACTCGAGAGGTTGAAGAGTGGAACCTGTATGTATAGAGAGCATACAGGAGGAGGAAAGATGATAAATTCTGTTTTGGAAAGTTTGAATTATGGGCCACCAAGTGGAATATAAAAGAGGATTTTGTACCCACAAACCACATCCTGAAAAAATAAACTAGAATATTTATATTTTTCTGCACCTTTTGAAAACAATCAAGTTGTGACACAGTTAACACCATCAAGATCAGAAGTCAGAAAATACCAGCCTTATGAGATGCATTATGTATATATGTAATCATGTATTATGCCATATCCAAAGTGGGTGATTTTTCATGATACATCCTAAAGAGAATTTTAGCCTTTTATTCCTTACTTGTTTTGTACCTTATTGCCATCAATTGGTTAAGAGTGGGTTCACATCATAGGCAAATGTAACTTACTTGAATATATCAAACACAGTAGGCCAAAAAAAAAAAAGGGCATAGACAGACAGACAATAATACTAGAGATTCTACCTATCATTTCATGTATTGAATACCTGCTCCAGACTGAATGACCATTAAACACAAGCCAACCTGTTCACCTGGAGTTCATCTAAAGAAACTGTCTGCAGTTCCAAGTCTGCAAGAAAAACATGGCTGTGTAAGACATACTGAGAGAGACAGTATGTTGTGCCAACTTGGTGTCCTCTTAAGGAATTTTCAAGGGTATTTGTAATTATTCATAATTTCCACCTAACAAGTTCACTGTATTTTTTTACTTAAAACCAAATGACATTTTTATTAAAACACTACACTTCATGAAGATGACTTCATAGTTTGTCCCCTTTTTTAAAATTTTTAAAATTATTATGGGTACATAATAGTTACATATCTTTATAGGGTACATGTGAAGTTTTGATACAAGTACACAACGTGAATTAATCAAATCAGGGTAATGGCGTATCTACCAGCTCAGGCATTTATCATTTCTTTGTGTTAAGAACATTCCAATTCCACTCTTTTAGTTATTTTAAAGTATACCCTAACTTATCGTTGATTAGTCATTTTGTTGTGCTATCAAATATTGTTCATTCTATCAATTACCTAACTATATTTTTATACCCATTAACCATCTCCACTTTATCCCCCTTTCCACTACCCTTCCCAGTCTATGGTAACCACCATTCTACTCTGTCTCCATGAGATCATTTTTAATATTTAATGCTGACATATGAGTGAGAACCTGTGAGATTTGTCTATCTGAGCTTGGCTTATTTCACTTAACATAATGTTCTCCAGTTCCATCCATGTTGTTTCAAATGGCAGGATGTCATTCTTTTTTTGTAGCTATATGATATTCCATTGTGTATATGTACCACAATTTCTTTATCCATTCATCTGTTAATGAACACTTAGGTTGATTCCAAATCTTGGCTATTGTGAATAGTGCTACAATAAACATGGGAGTACAGGTATCTTTTCAATATACTGATTTCCTTTCTTTTGGATAAAAGACCTAGCAGTGGGATTGCTGGATTGTATGGTAGGGCTATTTCCAGTTTTTTGAGGAACCTTCTCACTATTCTCCATAGTGGTTGCACTAATTTACATACCCATCAACAGTATAGAAGGGTTCCCCTTTCTCCACATCCCTGCCAGCATTCGTTATTGCCTGGCTTTTTGATAAAAGCCTTTTTAACTGGGATGAGATGATATCTCATTGTAGTTTTGATCTGCTGTCCTCTGATGACTAATGATGTTGAGAATTTTTTCATATACCCATTGGACATTTGTGTGTCTTCTTTTGAGAAATGTCTATTCAGTTCCTTTGCCCATATTTTAATCAGATTGTGTGACTTTCCCTATTGAGTTGTTGAAGCTTCTTATATATTCTAGTTATTAATCCCTTGTCAGATGAGTATTTTGCAAATATTTTCTCCCATTCTGTGGGTTGTCTCTTCCCTTTGCTGATTGTTTCCTTTGCTGTGCAAAAGCTTTTAGGCTTGATGTGATTCCATTTGTCCAATTTTGCTTTGGTTGCCTGTGCTTTGGGGGTATTACTCAAGAAATCATTGCCCAGACGAATGTCCTGAAGCATTTCCCCAAGGTTTTCTTTTAGTAGTTTCATAGTTTCAGGTCTTAGATTTAAGTCTTTAATCCATTTTGATTTGATTTTTGCATATGGCAAGCAATAAGGATCTAGTTTCATTCTCCTGCACTTGGATATCCAATTTTCTCAGCACCATTTATTGAAGAGACTGTTCTTTCCCCATAGTAAGTTCTTGGCAACTTTGTTGAAGATAAGTTCACTATAGATGTGTGCATTTATTTCTGGGTTCTCTATTCTGTTCCATTGGTCTATAAGTCTGTTTCTATGCCAGTACCCATGATGTTTGGTTACTACAGCTCTATAGTATAACTTGAAGTCTGGTGACATGATTCCTCTAGTTTTGTTCTTTTTGCTCAGGATGGCTTTGGCTACTCTGGGTCTTTTGGCGTTCCATATAAATTTTAGTATTACTTTTTCTATTTCCGTGAAAACTGTCACTGGCATTTTCATGGGAACTGCACTGAATCTGTAGATTGTTTTCGGTAGTATGGACATTTTGAACAATATGATTCTTCCAATCCATGAGCACGGAATATCTTTCCTTTTTTTGCGTCCTTTTCCATTTCTTTCATCAATGTTTTATAGTTTTCATTATAGAGATCTTTCACTTCTTTGGTTAAGTTTATTTCTAGGCATTTGATTGTATTTGTAGCTACTGTAAATGGGATTACTTTCTTGGTTTCTTTTTCAGATTGTTTACTCTAACAAGTTCACGTTAGATCCTAACTCATTCTTAAGAAGCAACTGCTCTTGAATGGTTCTCAATCAAGTTAAAAAATACATTTGGAACATGGAGAATAGAGAAACAAAGATAATATACACACGTATACTTTTCATATAACATAAAATATGTAATGTTAAAAACAAAATTGGTATATAGCTCTTATTCTCTAACTTATTCCCTTTACTTATGTTAACTCTAGGTTTCCCACCCAAAAATGGGAAAAAAGAAAAACCTAGCCAGGTTCATAATGATGAATCAGAGGGTTTTCATATTATGGAAGACTCCTCCAAAGTCATATATTAATTTTACTTTTAGCAAAGAATAAGAAAATTGCTTTCTTTAAATGTCCTTGGGCAAACAAGTGACTAGAATAATATTTCAGCATCAGATGAGGACAAAAATAGTCAGAAAGATTATCCCACAAAGATCAAACAAGCACACCCTATTACACTCAAGAAAACATGGAGTAGATACATCACATATTAGGCAGTGCATACTTTAACTCTTCCCACAATGGTCCAGTACAAAAGCGCCTGACACTATAACAATTCCTCTTTTATTTGTCTTTGGTTTGTGCACTCTTCTTTCCACATTTAGCTCATATTCTTAAAATAACCAGGTATGGCAACATGAGTTTCTTGAGATATCTCCCCTTCTTGATCATCGGTTATGAAATTGCCCTTTATGAAATTAATAAAAGACCATAAGGTGGGAGCTGTGCAGTAGGGGCTAAAACTCTGCAAAGACACAGGCATAGTTAAAATACACACACACACACACACACACACACACACACACACACACACATATATGTATAAACCAGCCATTGTTCCCTAGCTTGCTTCCCTATAATTGCTTACCACTCAAGAGTCACAAAGCTGATGGCCATGAAGATTCTTAGCTTTCTTCATTGCTGCCATGGATAACAACATACTTGTGAAACCTAAGGCTGGTCTTTGAGATCTTTGCTAGACCCTGTATTCCAGTGGACCAACTGACCCAACCAGGCCAGTGCCCCATATCAAGGAACCAACTTAACTGGTCTTGCCACCTAGGAACTGACACAGCACAAGAGGACAATTTCTGCTTCCTGACCCTATGAGTTCATCTCTTGCTAATAGCAGTCCCAATTCCCTATCCCTTTACCCATCAAACTATCTCTAAAAACCCTGGCTCCCAAATTCTCAGAGAGATGGATTTGGGAAATTCCTCTCATCTCTTCTCCTTGCATGGCACCTATGAAATTATACTTTCTCTGCTGTAATACCTGCTGTCTCAGTGTATTGGCTTCCTCTTCAGCAGTGGACAATGGACCTGATTGGGCTGTAACAGTTATGTGTGACTACACTGTGAAGATTACATTTGGAAGAGACCCAAACTCTGAGAATCTACCTTTGCATTTTTATTCTCAGACTAAGAATCTAACAAACCCTTCCTCTAAACTACAGTCATCAGATTTAGCAAATAAAAATACAAGATACAGAGTTAAGCTTGAATTTCAAGTAAATAAATAATTTTTTAGTATAAGTATGTCCCATGCAGGTTTGTACCAAATACTATATGGAGCATACTCATACTAAAAAATTATTTGTTGTTTGCCTGAAATTCAAATTTAATTCTATACCTTCTATTTTACGTGACAATCCTACTCTGAACATTTAAAAATCTGTCTTCCTTCACTCTACTGACAAATACTAAGTCTTTTAAGTCTAGGGTAGTAACCAGATTTTTGAAATAGGTATCAAATTTTTAAAAGTTTAAGTGTAAAAAAAGAACACGAAGTAAAATATCTAACTGGCCTGTAGTAGCAGTAGACCATTTGTAATAGACCTTAATAGACCATTTGTAAGAGCAAATCCAAAACCTTGGAAACACCAAGTTCACCAGGGTGAAATAATAAACCTCAAGATGGTGTCAACGTAAAAAAAAAAAAAAGGAGAAAATTATCTCTAAATATATTGGGTTTATTATGGAATAGAAATAAAGATTATAATCCAGCCACCAATGCATTTGGGAAGGTAAGGGTAAAGGGGAACTTTTATTAGCAAAAGAGATTTACATAAACTTCTTAGAAACAGAGATCCTGGGTTCCAGGGGTTCAAAGCCAGAGTTGTCACTTCATTAGAGGAAATGCCATTACCAATTTATGGCTGTCCTAAAGAATATCTAGTGACAAGACTTATCAGAGCAAGAGAAGGATGGAAGAGCATTTTTAGAAAGTCCTTGGAAACAGTTCTTATCTCAGACATGTAAGCATAAGACTCCTCTCCTTTGGACCTTCCAGGCCCTATTTTGTCTGAGTCTGACAAAAGTGATTTCATCCTGGAATCTGCAACTTTCACAAGGGTAATCTAGAAATCAAGGAATGCTATAACCTAATCAATGCTCATAACCATTTGAGAAAGGAGTTAACCAATGTACTTTAGTCCACCTTTTATCCAGCACTGATAAAAGAAAATAATTGCATCTGGTGAAATCAGTTTTATACATTCATTAATTCATTCAAGAAAAAATGTATTCAAGTCCTAGGGATTAAGTGATAAAAAAGCTGCTGAAGTGAAACTGTCCCTCCCCTCCTTATCAGTGATATTTTCTTCTCCACTGGATCATCTCCAAAGCTTAGAAACATGTTGTAGCAGTTTCCGTATTAAAAACCTCTGTGGACCCCCACAGCCCTCTTCACTTAACACTCCATCTTTTGGTTCCCTATCTGCAGTAAAAACTGTTCAGCAGAGATCAAGAAAGCTTAAGCCATGAAAAATTAATTCAGATAACTAAGATTATTTAGCCTACACTAACTCACATTAGGATCATTTTTCTCAAGCAAGACCGTGATACTTTATAACTACCATTAAAAATAAAAGATACAACATGAACTGGAGCACAATCCAGAATAGAATCTCGATTTTTGAGAACACTTTGAAACTCAGAAAAATGATTTCAATCTATGAAACATGAAATCTGGCAATGGAGATACTGGCTATTCAATCTAACTTTACTTAGGAAAAGACAGAAAATATAATTACCAGTTTGAACTGCACAGGTGATATCACTCATATCAAACTTTTAGAGGCCCGTAGAACTATGCTTCTTTTAAACCAAAGAATAGTGAATACACGAGCACACTGCATTTCATAAGTTAACTTATGATAAGAAACCTATTTAAAACAACTGCCCAGTACCCCCAAAGCCTCCCTAACACACACATACACATTTATTTATTTCAAAATGGTATTCTAGATTGTTCCATCGCTAAATTCACCCACAGTCCACCATGGTCAACTATCTTGTCTACTTTTCAATTTGTGGGGGAAAATACAAGGAGGAAGATTTCTCTCCCAAAAATCTAAGTACCGAAAACTAAGTTATCAACGTTTTGTAACAGAAAAAAAAAAATAATGAAAATAAATTACGCACAGGAAAGAAAAATCACTCCAACTGACCACGTTGTGGCCTAACACCTGGGCAATACGTGGCCTGGGTTCTTTTTTTTACCCCTACCCCACCTACCGGGAGTGCGACGGAGAGGGATGACAGGTTGGGACTTGCCCCTTAGGCAGATGGAGAATCGCCCGGGGAGCTCCCCTGCTCTCGTCTCCTCGCCCCACCCGCTTCCCCAGGCAGCGACACCCCTTCTCCACCACCCACCTTCTCCTCCGCACCTCTTCACCCCGGCTCACGCGCTTCCCATCACTCCGTCTGCGCCCGTCTCCGCGCCTCCCTCCCTTTCGGTTTTATTTTAACTTCCCACGCGGGTGGGGAGCGAAGGGCAGGGTCAAGGATGCCAGCTGACAACTGCACCGCCGCGGCCTCGTCCGCACCCAACGCTGGCCTTGCGGGGGTCGCTTCTAGTCACCGGGCGCCTGGCGCTAGGACCTCCAGACGCCGGCCAGACCCACACACTCGGCGCGGAAGGAATGGGTGGCGCGGACGCCGGCTTACACGTCAGCCGCCCACAGCGGCGCCAGCGTCAGTACGTCGGCACGTCGGCTCCCCCAACCCGGCCTGCGTGCGCGCGCCGCCGCCCCGCGTCCGGTTCGCGGGACTCGGAGGAGGGGTGCGGGAGGGCCCGACCGGAGGCGAGGGGGCGCCCTCGGGGCGGGTGGGCGCGCACGTGCGCGTGCCCGAGGACTGAGTGATGCGGCGGATGCCTGCGCTGGGCCGCGCCGGCCGTCTCCAGGTACCTACCCGTTGAGTCTTCCCTTACGTTTACTTCAGACGTTCGCGTCTTTTCTTCGCCCTTCTCCGTGCGGTGAATATGTGAAGGAAATAATTCCTATTAAAGGTAAAAGAGAAGAGCAGTATGAATGAAGAAGAACTGGGTAATTGCTGTCGTCATCATCAGAGCGCTCTGGCTCTTGGACACTTTTACACAGTTCTCTGGTCTCGAGTCCTGCTTTCCTAAGCTTTCTAGATTCGCAGCTTAGTGTTTATGAAGTTATCTCTACCGGTCGGTCCCTTGGTCGGAGGACCGCCACCAAAAACAGAAAGCCAGAAGATTCCTTAACTCAGTTGAAAAGACGGAAGATATTAAGAAAAACTAACTCACATGAAGAATTGTGTGGTGTATGTGTGTAGAGTTCTGGATAAAAGCCAAGGATGCAAAGGTGGTATGAATGCGCGGTGGCTCTCGTCTTCCATCCCCCCCTCCTCACAGGGTAGTGTGTCTTGATGCCTCGTACAACTCTGTTGTGTAGAGAGGCAGCCAGTAGTGATCCAATTACCTTCTTCACTGGCCAGACCACATCTGAAGTGCTGTGTTCAGCACTTTAAAAAGACCTCAATCAAGTTGGGATTATTTCTTTCTTTCTTTCTTTCTTTTTTTTTTGAGACAGAGTCTCGCTCTGTTGCCCGGGCTAGAGTGAGTGCCGTGGCATCAGCCTAGCTCACAGCAACCTCAAACTCCTGGGCTTAAGCGATCCTACTGCCTCAGCCTCCCGAGTAGCTGGGACTACAGGCATGCGCCACCATGCCCGGCTAATTTTTTCTATATATGTATTTTTTAGTTGTCCAGATAATTTTTATTTCTATTTTTAGTAGAGACGGGGTCTCGCTCAAGACTGGTCTCGAACTCTTGACCTCGAGCAATCCACCCGCCTCAGCTTCCCAGAAGGCTAGGATTACAGGCGTGAGCCACCGTGCCCGGGCCAAGTTGGGATTATTTCAGCAAAGAGCAAAATGATGAAGAGAACTCAAAAGCATGAGAAGTGAAGAAATATTGATCAAAGCTGTGAAGATTTGCCTAGAAGAGAGAAAACTACTGGACTGTCTCCAAATATGAAGAGACCCATCATGTGATGTCGATTTGTTTCATGTCATGCAAACTCCAGGGAAACAGGTTGCAGATCCTGAAAAGAAGATCCCTTTCTAGGACTGGCCAAAGGATACCTCAATACATTGGATTTAACATCAAGTAGATTCTGAATGCTCACTTACAAGGGACTTGGCACAGGGGAGCCACACATCAAGAGAAGAATTAGTTGATGGCTGTGTTAAAGTTATTTCCAGCCTTGAGATTCCATGAGTCTATGGTCCTGGCCTTCAAAGAGTTTACAAGTTAGTTTATGAGACAAGACAAATGCATCAAAAAGTAAATAATGCAGGAAGGCCCCTTGATAATGAGAGGTGTTAACAATAAGTGGTAGGAATTCATATGACAGATTGTTCCCATCACAGTTCCAGAGGCTTAAGGGAAAAGAAAGCAATTGAAAATATACTACCTATAACTGCCATATGCAGTAGGATAGCCACTAGCCAAATGTGACTGTTGACACTTGAAATGTGGCTTGCCCAACTTGAAAAGGAAGTAAGTTCAAAATACATACCAGATAAACAGATTTAGAAAACAAATATAAAATATCATAATTCTCATGTTAATAATATTTGGCAATGTTGGGTCAATAAAATGTATTTGATTTCAACTGTTTACATTTAATATGACTTCTATAAAATTTAAAATTACATTGGTGGCTTGTATAATATTTCTATTAAACAGTCCTTGCCTAGAAAGAAATACAATCAGCCCTCCATATCCATAGATTTTATATCCATGGATTCAACCAACCTTGGATCGAGAATATTTTTTAAGAAATGGATGGATATGTCTGTACTGAGCATCCACAGACTTTTTTTTCTTGTCATTGCCTAAACAATATAGTAGAACTATTTGAATAACATTTACATTGTATTAGCTATAATAAGTAATCTAGAGATAATTTAAAGTATATGGGAGCATGTGTGTAAGGTTATGTGCAAATACTACACCATTTTATGTAAGAAACCTGAACATCCTCAGCTTTGAATAGTGGGAGGGTCCTGGAACCAATCTCCTGCAGATACCATGAGAAGGATGTGTACTTCATTGAACACTAAGAACTGTTCTTGTCCTTTCTATAATCTCCTGGGGTTTTCCCAAATTTTTGTTTTGTTTTGTTTTGTCTTTTAAGAGTTAGGGTCTCAATGTGTTGCCCAGGCTGGAGTGCAGTTGCTATTCACAGATGTGATCATTGCACACTATGCCCCAAACTCCTGGGCTCCAAAATATCCTATGGCCTCAGTCTTCTGAGTATCTGGGACTCCAGGCACATGCCACTGCACTGGGCTTTCCCAAGTGTTATGGAAAGAATCTAATGAAAATGGTCCCTAATAAAGAGGAGGAAGACTGTCCAAAAAGTATGCCATGAGCAAAGCCAAGAAAGAAAACTAGCTATATTCTATGATAATGAGCCAACTATTTATCTGTAATGGAAGATTCTTAATAGAAGGTAGTGACAATAAAGTTAAAATGTATAGAAGCTAGTCTGTAAGGAGACTGAAGTTTGAATTTAAGGAACTTAGTACTGTAAGCAATAAGTATTTGGCAGTTACAAAATGAGATTGTAAAATTATCTTGGCAATATTGGGTACAATGGGTTGAAATTAACAGATGGCTGGGAAACCAATTAAAACTCACTGTACTTAAAAATGTATCACACCAAAAAATGCTCAAAAGAATATTAAATAAATTGTAGCACATCTCTAAAGGGGAATACTTTATAGGCATTTAAAAAGTATGAGGTAAGGCCAGGCATGGTGGCTCACACCTGTAATCCCAGCACTTTGGGAAGACAAGGTTGGAGGATCACTTAAGGCCAGGAGTTCAAGACCAGCCTGGACAACATGGCAAACCCCCATCTCCACAAAAAGTAAGAAAAATTAGCTGGGCCTGGTGGCACATACCTGTAGTCCCAGCTACTCAGAGGCTGGAGCAGGAGAATTGCTTGAGCCCAGGAGTTTGAGGCTGCAGTGAGCTATGATTCTTCTATTGCACTCCAGCCTGGGTAACAGAGCAAGACCCTGTTTCTAAAAAACAAACAAACAGATGGGAATCTGTATTGCTTGATGTGGGAATATATCCAAGATATACAGCTTGCAAGATAATATATACATAATATGAACCCATTTTCATAAAATTTTATGTGTGTATGTTTGTGTATGTAACAGGATCATTTTGCTGAGTGCCTTAATTATCTCAAAATTGTCCTCAAAACAGAAAATCTCAAGGTGGAAGTCTTTCCAACCTATTTTCAATGGCTCAACAGAGTCATCCATGCTTTGGGCTTTTTTCATTTCTATGTTCCATTATCGTGAGTATCACGTCTTTCATTCTCAGACTTGTCACGTCATGGGTTGTAAGGATGGGTTGTCATGTGTCAGAACCATTTCCAGCCCATCAGGCTCTTGGTATTTTGGTATCTCCATCCGTATGTATGTCCACTAAGTTTCTTCAGCTCACCAGTGTCTCACTGCTTGAAGGATTGCTTCTTTCATGTTTACTTTGATCAGCCTAATAACTACGTGATGTGCTGTTTACCTTTTCACAGTTTCCCAGGAGTTCTGTGTGCTTCTGGTATCTGGATATCTAGATTTCTGGCCAGGCAAGGCATATTTTCCTCCAGTATCCCATGAAATAAGTTTTCCAGTGCTTGTGTATTTCCTTCTCTCTCTGGGATGCCTATGATTCCTGTATTTGGCTTCTTTACATAATCCCACATTTCTTGTATGTTTTGGTCTTGTCTCTTGTTTCTGTGTTCTTTTTCTTCATCTGATTTGTTTAGCACATAGACATTATCTTCAAGCTCTGAGATTCTTTCCTCTGCGTGATCCATTCTGTTCTTGAGGCTTTTCACGGTGTTTCATAGTTCCCTAAATGTGTCTTTCATTTACAGAATGTCTGTTTGGTTTTTTTGTAGTATTTCCATTTCTTTAAAGAATTTTTCATTCATTTCCTGTATTGTTCTTATGGCTTCTTTATGTTTTGTCTCTATTTTCTCTTCAATTCCATTTAGTTCTTAAAATCCATATTCGGAATTCTTCCTCTGTCAGTTTAATCATATCATGTAAGTTGGTATGTATTGATGGAGATAGAATTTTTTCTTTTGGGTGTCACTTTTCACTCTGATCTTTCATGTTTCCTGTGTTCTCTCACTGATTCTTTCTCATCAGGCTACTTTGTTGAGAACTGGGGGTGCCAGGGCTAGTTTATGGCTTTATCTCCAAGTCTCCAAAGGGACATTCCTTGACAGTGCTGGGGAGATGCATGCTAGTCCTATATTGCCTTAGAGTTGTTTTAGCCTGTTGGCTTATCTCTGACCTGTTGTCTTCACCTCTTGCCAAAGGAGATTAGTGAGTTTGGACCCCTTGCTTAAGCTCCCAGGTGGTGAATCACTCTTGTGTGTGTGGTTCCACTGTCCTCTGCTAGTTTGAGATGGAAGGCACTGTGTTGAGCTATGCATTTATCCTCTCTATTGTTGCTTGTAGTTTTCATGGAGGAGCCAGTTATCAAGGTATTCTGATGCCTTGGTATTGGGCTCTAAAGCCCTAGATGAGGAATATGAGTACCCCAATCTTTGGGAAATGTCTTGTCACTCCCAAGGGTTATTTGAGCCCTGTTGCCACTTTAGGTGGAGTGAGAACAACTGGTACCTGTGAGCCTGAGAGTGTATACTTCTGTGATTGCTTGATCTGCTGCTAGGGGAGAGCTGCTAATATGTTATTCAGGGCTCTTTTGCCACACTTGTGAGGCAGCTCCTGGTGAGGGGTGTCAATTGGTGCAATTGTCGAGGAATCTGGCCAGGATTTTCCTTCCCAGTCTGCATGCCCCAAAGCTAGCAGCAGGCTGGGCGCCAAGGGCAAGCCCTAGTGTTATGTCCTTATCAGATGATCAAAGTCAGCCCACTGGACCGAATCAACAGTCTGCCCCCTTTTGCTTTGTTCCAAGTTCCCATAGATTCATGGCAGTCACACAAAGAAAGGGACTTTTCTCTGTTCTGTTCTCCCTGGCTCCAAGGGTGAAGCCTGCCCTGCCAGGCTGCTGGAGGAGCACCACTTGAGGCCGCCTTGCATCTCAGCCCAGAAAGTGGCTTCTCTCATTACTCCCCACCTCCAAGGGCATGGTCTGTCTTGCCAGTGCAAAAGACAAGGGGCCGGGCTAGGGGAGGAATGTTCAGAAAGTGGCTTCTCTCATTACTTCCCTCCTCCAAGGGCGGGGCCTGCTCTGCTGGGCCAGGCTGGGGCGGGCGTTGCCTGAGACCATTGCCTGAGCTTGCCCTGCTGGGCTCAGGAAGTGATGGTGACTGGGACCGCAGCGTGCCACAGAGTTTCTAGGCTATGGGCCCCCAAAATGGCAGCTGCCCACCCACAGAGAGCCATCACTGGAGGTGACTGCTCAGGGGCAGCAGGTACTGGGTTTGGCAGGCTGTCTCAATGGGCTGCTGGCTGTCCCCACTACTTCCCTGTTCCACTGTCTCAGGTCAGTCCAGTAGAGGGTCCTGCACTCTCTGTCCCACCCTGTGCCAGCCCTATCTTCGGCGGTTTCCAGGGGCAGAGCCTCCCTTTCAGCATTCACCTCCTTTGTTCTCATCTCGTTGACCGTCAGAGGCTAGGTTCCCTGTCTCCAAACTCCCTCCTGCGGACCTGGGAAGTATCCACTCAGACCAGTCTCTCCCAGCCCAGTGTGGACCTAGCATAGAGCACTGGGGAGTTCAAAATGTTTTCCGCTATTGTCTCTTCTCCACACAGTCTGTCAACCCTTGCCCCAACTTTGCACTGACTTCAAGCACTTCCCTGCCTGAGTTGATGTGGAGGCTAGTGGAGGAAGAGTTGTCCTCCTGTGGGTCAGATCACACTGCCCTGGCCGGCCGACAGGCATGGCCATCCCACGCTCTATTCCCTATTGTATATCTCGCACTCTCCAGACTTTGTGGTCAATTCTCCAATTCACCTCTTTTTTTTTCTTTTCAGCGCCATTTGTCCCGTGCTGCTTCTCTGCAGATTCATAATCCTGTTCTTGTGAGTGGCTGACCACATTCTTCACTTCGTACTGTGGGAGCAGAGAGCCAGGAGGTCACCACTGATCTGCCATTTTCTCCTTCCACATCATTTATTCTAAACATCACAACAATTCCCAGAGGTAGGATTTTATAGAAATAGAAATTAAATAACATAACTTATCTGATGTCACACAAATAGTAATTAGTAGTACTAGATTCAAGCCCAGATCATCTGGTACCAAAGTCTATGATTTTAACCATTATTCAAACATAGTGTTGTTATGTTGTATTGAAATTTCTGTTTTGTGCTTGGTCCCTAGAAGAATGTTTCCAAAGAGATCTCTTATTCAGAATCACCTAGAAGTACTAATGAATCAGAACATCTGGGAGTTGGGCCAGGTCCTACATTTTTAAAAACATCCCTGGTAATTCTTATGCATATTAGCATTTAAGGGATCACTGCATTAGACTATAATCACTTCAGTGGTGAAACCTTTGGTTTATTTATCTTTGTTATTATTTACCTTGTTATTGGTGACTTGCACAGTCTCAAGCTTAGAGTAAGTATATAAATAAGTTTGTTGAGTTAAAAAGGCAAATTGACCTAGGGCTCCTAATGCTCTTCAGTGAAGACTGTTTTCAGAATCTGAGGTGGAAGAGAATATCTAAGTGAAGATTAAATGGCTTTAGATGTAAGATTTGGAAGGAATCAGAACAGAAAATTTACAAGTGACTGACAAGATAAGACTACTTGGAAATCTAGCAATGTCTTGTGCTTCAGTAGTGTTAAATCTAGGTGAACCTTTAGTCAACCTCAAAGCTTGGACCGTTGTGCTACTTATCTGACTGGATGACAGTGACTCCAAATGAACATTTATCCATAAGGCATTCACCTTCCTTTCCCATTAACAAGTTACCCTTAAGGGGATAGGTCTGCGAAAAAACTCTGGTCAAATGCTCTGGATTAGAAAACAAGAGTTTTCAGTAATTACCACCTCCATAAAAGGAAAATGAGCAATAAGCTGATAGGGTGAAACCCCCTTGTGATGGTTAATTTTATGTCAGCTTGACTGGGCCATAGAGTGCCCAGAATAAATATCATTTCTGGGTGCATCTGCAAGGGTGTTTCCCATTTAAGCTAATGTACTCAGTATAAGTAAATGGCCCTCCCCACTGTGAGTGGCATCATGCAATCCATTGAGGGCCTGAATGAAACAGGTGGAGAAAGAAGGAATTTACCCCTTTTTAATTCTGCCTCACAACTGAGCTGTGATATCTCATCTCATCTTCTCCTGCCTTGGGCTGGAGTTTGCACTATCAGCTCCCTTGGTTTCCAGGCCTTTGGGACTTGTACTAAACGACACCACTGGCTCTCATGGGTCTGCAGTTTACAGGCAGCAGATCATAGGACTTGTCAGTCTCCACAAGTGTGTGATCCAGTTCCTCATAATAAACAAATAAATATCTCCTATTGATTCTGTTTCTCTGGAGAACCCTGACTAATATACCCCCAAACTGTGGAATACGAATCATAATTCAAGAAACAACGCATTTCATTGGGAAAGAACTTGAAGAAACAGAGCTGAATGAAGCATCCCAGGTTCAAGCTCTTCTCACCTCCACCTCCCTTCCTCTAACAGCATAATCTGCCTGAACACATAATCTAATTATGTTTTTTAGTATGGACAGACTGACCAGACCTTCCATACAGTGATATACTGTTTTGAGGTCTTTATTTTGATTCATTATTTTACTACTGAAGTTTAAGTAAATTAGGGTACATGGATGGTATATTTTCTGAACGCTTGAATTTCTAAAATGTTTTTCAGTTGTTTTCAAATGAAAGACAACCTTCCCAGGTTTTAAAAAGACTTTGTTTTAAACAAACAAACTCCTTTTGTTTCCCTGTGGGACCAAACTAATGCTCTCTAGGTAAGACCACTTGCTTAAATTTCCTTTCCCTGCCTGTTCTCTCTTCCTCACTTCTTTTCTGAGAGCACTTCCTAAATAAATCACTCCACGCAGCTTAGAATATGACTTCTAATAGTTCTTGATCCTCACAGACTATGGCCTATGATTATAACCACACGAGAACGACTGGCTCTTTTCCTTAGTTCTAGTTTGAGAAAAAAAAAAACTTACAAAAGACTGAGTGGCTGGCTTATGACTTTTCATGGATCAACCATCTATGGCAAGAAGCTGAGGCTGGATCATCTATCTATCATCTGTCTATCTGTCTATCTATCTATCTATCTATCTATCAATCATCACCTATTAGTCAATTATCTATATCCACACTCACTAGATAGAGATCTCATGGCTCTAAATATCATTTATATGTTGATTCCCAAGCATTCCAGATTTGATCTGGCCCCAACAGTGGGATCTTGTCTATTAACTATTTCCACTTGAGTGTCTAATGGTGACTTAGTACAGGCCAGGTAGCAATCAACTCCAAAATCTCAGTGGATTAACAGAAGAAATATTTATTTGCTTGTGCAAGTCAGCACAATTCTCCAGGGCAACTGTATTACTTCAGCTCACAACTCGTTAACCAGAACTGATCACATAGCCCCAGGTAGCTGTAAGGTAGCAGAGAAATATAATCCTCCAATGTGTCCAGGAGAGGGGAACCAGATATTGGTGTGCACTAGAAGTCTCTTTCACAAAAAGTCACTTCTATAGTGGTTTGTATTTCTAATAGCTGTCTTTGCTGTATTACTTATCCTAATAAAGAAGATCCATTCAGTTTCTCAAGCCCCAAATCTTGTAGTTATCCTCAACTCCCTCAAAGCCCACATCAAATCCATCTGTATAAATGTACAGTCCTGTCAAACTGGCTCTATGTTAAAAATATATATGAGAAAGACAAAGAAAGTTTGTTGATGTGTTCCATATTAAAGGAGCCTAAAGAGAGATGGCAACTGAATGGAATACTGGACCCTGTACTGGAGGGGACCAATGTTATAAAGGACACAATTGGGTTAACTGACAAGATGGAAATACAATGGTAAATTAGATAAAAGTATTTATTAATACTAAATTTCCTGATGCTGACCATTGTACTATGGTTATGTAAGACAGGATCTTATTCTTGGGAAATAAGAATTTACAAGTAAAAGGTCATGATGTATGATGAATATAACTTACCTTCACATAGTTCAGAGTAAAGAAAAACACTATTATATATATATATATATAGAGAGAGAGAGAGAGATGATATTATCTATATATCTATATCTACATATATATAGAGAGAGACAGGATAAAGCAGACACAATTTTAACAGCAGGTGAAACTGGGTAAAGGTGTATGTGTATCTATTGCTCCAGAATCTGACCACATCTTACCACTTTCTCAAGCCACAATCCTCACTATCCTGACTCTTGCCCACTCTACAGTCTACTCAGCACACAGCAGCCAGGCTGAGTATTTGAAAACATAAATAAGACCATGTCATATCCTGCTGAAAACCCCGCAATGGCTTCCCATTATATGTATAATAAAATTCAAAGACCTCTATAGCCCTATGTCTTGCACCTTGATTATCTTTTGACTTTACCGCCTACACCCATCCCCTTCCTCCCTCACTTTGCTCCAGCCTTCTTGCCTCCTTGCTACTGCTGATACATTCCTGCTTTAGAGTCACCACCCCAAATTTATATTCATTAAAATTCAATTTTTTTCTAGCACGATTGATGTAAACATTTTTGATGTTATTAAAACAACAACAACAACAACAACAGTACTTTGTATTTTACCATAAGATTAAAGAAAAAAAATGAAAGCTAGGTCATAGCTAGCAGCCAAAATAATATAGTAGCAATGAATCTGAAGATATAAACAATAAAAAGTAGCCATTTTCATATTAGACTCTTATTTCAGTTTAAGCTGCCACAAATTTTAATACTATTATAAAAATGCCTTTTACACCATCTTTTTAGAACTGCTGTTTAAGAAGTTCTTACGGGAAAAGTTCGTATATTTAATAAGCATTTTTATTTCCTTATAATGAAAAGAGTCTATCCACATATTCAATCTTATGGTATTGTATTTTATTGAAGTTATTTGTTGGAAGAATAAACGTTTTCTCAAAGGAAACAAATTATGTATTATGAATAGTAAAATAATCATATCTGAATGTTTCCATTAAATGTGTATTAATTCAATGAAATTGCATAGTAAGCAGGCCTTTATCAGACTGCTACTATAAACTCAAGGAAAGGAAAACTACTTTTAAGTAATGAAAGGTGAGTGAATACATACTGAGAATTTAATTTTGTTCAGGACTTAAGTGCATTCAAGTTAGAAACCAAAAATGACATATCAGAAAGCAGCGGAAGGGACAATAAGTTAGTCTTTTGGTGCTCTCTGTAGGAATGTGAGGATTAGAGACAAATTTCAAACCCCAAATGCAAACAATGATTTTTTGCAATTTCAGGAGGAAGGGGAAGGGGTAGAGTTGGGAAATAGGGATAATTACACAGAGATTTACCTGGAACTCATTCTATTCTAATCTAATTATTTTGAATGATGCCTTCCTTTATCGTATCTATCATGGATGGACTGTTTTTGCTTTAGATACATGAAGTTACAGCTTCATTTTCCAAATATACTAGATTCTTTGAAATGCTTTATTTTAAAAGTATCACAGCTGAACAACTGAGCATTTTTAGAGTAGTGGCTATGTGAAATTAACTATGGGTTCTGTGAGCTTATACACCCATCTCAATACATTAAAAGTTAAATATAAAAAAAGAACATGTGTGGAATATATATTTCATTTCAAGAAATATGATTAATTTCCCAAGTAACATTATAATACCAAAAATAAAATATAATTCATCATTCATCTTTTTGCCTCCCTATGAACCACATTTTTTGTTTCTCTGTATTTTCTTAACATTTTTGCCCAGATGATTACAAAAATTTTACCTTGTTGAAACCATGGATTCAGATTTTTATTTTTTTAATATAAGCTTTTGTTTACCAGCTTCTTGGCATTTTAAAATATCATTTTAATCGGTGTATAATATTTCATCAGTAGAATGCACAATAATTGCTGTTTCGTCATTTGTGAATGTTTAGGAGACATGCATACTCTTAATTTTTTGTAGTGTAAAGATTTTTATAAAACCATTAAATCAATGTGTGCAGTTTGGATTAATTGCAATTCTCAGTCTGGTGAATAAAATAAAGCAGGGTTTTATTTTGTTATTAAAAATAGTAAAGCAAGGTTAGGATTTCCACAGAGGGTTATTGACCCAAAGGAAAAAAATTCAAA
Organism: Lemur catta; assembly: GCF_020740605.2. Lineage (NCBI taxonomy): Eukaryota > Metazoa > Chordata > Mammalia > Primates > Lemuridae > Lemur > Lemur catta. The sequence continues at coordinate 95,303,002 of NC_059129.1, forward strand.
TATCCTGTTTTTTTTGTAGTGAAATATATTCAATTATTTTAAAACTTCAGAACATGAAAAATATACATTATTTAATAATTAAGAAAAACACCTCAAAGCATACTTTGGTCATACAAAGCCTTTGAACAGTGAGGAGCAAAAACAAAATGAAGCAAAATAAATATGAGGCAGGCAGGAAAGGGGTGAGATAAAGAGATATATGTAAGGAAATGGGAACCCTGGAAGAGATATCCATAAAGATGGGTATTGTAATCTCTTCTTGTTTTTCCTATCTCTTTATAGCTGGAGGATTGTATCCACCATCCATAGATTTTGACCTATATGACTGCTTGGAATACTTTGGCTTTTGGGCAGAGGTAATGGGAGAGGCCTTAAGGTCATCAAGTTAGCTGGTATCACTTTGACTTTGCATCCCAGTTCTTGTCCCTGATATGTTGTCTGGTTCCTCGTGCCTAAGTGTCTGCCTTGTTTCTAAGACAGGGTATGCTAGCTCCTATGGAGCTGAGCTTCTTTCTTATTTTTGTCACCATTTAGTCCTTCCCCTACAACAGATTTTTATTATCAGTGGCTGGATCTTTTGAATGATGCGGAGACCTCTAGTTCTTCTGTTATTATGTTTTGTACATCTACTGGGGATCTCATCTCTTGTTGAGTTTTCCTAATATTGTAACTACCACTGACCTTTGCTGGCAACGTGTGGGGCTGCTCAGGTCTAGCCCACTCACCTGCGTTTCCTGTGCATGGATGTTTATTCAGTTTTCAGATGCAGGTCTTTTTAGTCTGATCCATCTGACTGCCAGTCAAAACCCAGGGACAGCCCAACAAAGCTCTGTATGTAGTGGTACTTGAAATTTTTAATTATCAATTCTAAGTATGTTTAAAATGTTCAACAGCCAAATTTTTGAACCCCTTTTAACAATGGTTTGCAAAATTAACCATATTATTTAGCAGAAAGTCAGGTACAAAAAAGCTCCAGAACTTGATAGAATAGTTCAATAACTAATTATAAATGATATAAAAATGGCTTTCTACAAATGTTAAGAATCAAGGGAAGATGAAGGTAAACCATGTGTGAGGAAAGAATATGGGATTTAAAATCTTAAGAACTGAGTTTGAGGTACAGCTGTACCCCTTTGTTCATTATGCTATTGGACAAAATACTTAACATTCCTGAGCCTCAGTTTCCTCATTTCAAGTTAGTACTAATAGTCACTTACAGGGATGAAGAAAGATTAAATTGAATAACATCATGTAAATGGAGGTTCTTTCTAACATATAGTGGGCCCATAATAACTGGTTTTTGATATAAGGTAACTAATCATTTTACATAAGGTGAAATTTCTGATGTATACAAACCCTATAAAATAGTCCCAAGCATAGCTGGGACATATTCTGAGCTTGCAGGTTGTACCCTAGGGACCCATTCACTTATGCACTAAATATATCTTAGCCTTTCAAAAATAAACTTCCCACAGTCAAGTGGCTCACCCTCTAGTAAACCTGGGTGAGGGGAAAATCCTTATAAATAGGACCAGAGAAAAGTATGACCTATCCCCTGAATGACATTACTTGTAAACACTTAAGAGTATTGTTTTAGATCAGATGACAAATGAGATCCAAAAAGTTGATGTTAGCTATGTGATCTCATTTGCTGTGGGCATTAAATCATGCAGAAATATGAAAAGAAAGAAAGAAAGAAAGATCCAGGCTGCGAGATATTGATTGCTTTGATCGTAAAGAAAATGAGAACTTGGGGGAAGAGCAATTTTCTACACCTAATTGAAAGCCTAAAAGGCCAAAGGGATACTGCTTTCTCTGTTTATTCACTCAGCAAACATTTCTGAATGCCAACACTTTGTCTTCAGTTAGATTCCAGAAATTCAAAAGTGTAGTCTCAGCCCTCATGTCTAACTAGGAAGCACATATGGAAATCATTATTATAGAAGGTGCTAATCAAGATATGTACAAAGACTGTGGAAGCATTGAAGAGAGACCAGTCATTTTGGTGATGAAGGCTGTTCAGGGTCTTAAAACATAATCTTGAGGTACCAAAAATTTAAGAATTTTCCAGACTGGAAAGATTTAAGCGAAAACATTGTGAAGAAATTACATGACAAATGTAGGAAAAGTTAAGATACAAGAAACAGAAGGGAAAGGGACTGGAGGCAGAGAAATAATTGGGAGATTTCAGTAGTCTCATTGAAAGGTCAGCAAACAATGGCTGGCTCAGGGGCTGGCCCACCACCTGTTTCAGTAAAAAAAAGTTACATGGGAGCAGAGGCACACCCATTAGTTTAGGTACCGTTCATGTCTGCTTTCAAGATACAACAGCAGAATTGAGTAGTTATGAAAGAGATGCATAATATATTTATGATATGGCCCTTCACAGGAAAACTTTGCTGAATTCTAGTCTAGATAATAAATGACAAAGGCCTGAACTAAAGAAGTAGTATGCATTGGAGAAAAGGAGATTTGTGAAGCATTGTAGAGAGAATATTTTTTTCCCAAAGTATATTTATTTTTATTGCCTTTTTGGCTTTTTATTTCTACATATTCCTATAAAAGTAATGGATATTTATTGTAAACAATTTAAATAATGCAGTGTGTGTAAAATAGACAATAAAAAATTCAAACAATGACCAAAAAATGTATAAAGAGAAAATGAATGTCCTTAGAGGCAACCGTTGTTACATTGAAGTACCTTTTTTTCAAAACTTTTTCATGCAAATATATTTATTAATATCCATTTGTTTGGGTTTATAAGTAGGGTCATTTTATATAGACAATTCTATAATCTATGTTTATCACTTAACAGTCTAGCACAGACTTCATGTCAAGACATATAGATCTATCTCATGTTCTTTGACAGTTTTATACCATAGACCTTCCTTTGTAGGGAAGTCCAATTTAATTATTCATTAATTCTACAGATATTTATTGAACAATGAATCATACATATATGGAATTGTCTATTTAGTACCGCCCTACACATATCTTCTGAGAACTGCTTTCCCCATCCATTTGTGTACCACGATGGTCATCGTACTAGTAGAATTTAATCCTCCTTCCTAACCTCTATTCTTTGGTTCAAGTGTGGGCATTCCACACAAGTCACCTATGGCAGAAATGGCTAGTTGTCACTGAAATTTGGGCTTCCTTTTCTGTAATATAGTTGGAGAAACTGAGGCATAGATCATATAATGTCCACACATTAGAATATATTTTGCAGATAATACCAGCTATCCACCAAATGCCGTTCTCCCCTTCTTACTGAGTATATGGCTAGATTACATTTCTTACACTCTCTTGGTCATCTGTGGTCAAAGTAAATTCTTACTAATGAAATGTGAGTGGAAGTAATGCATACCGTTATATTAGTTATCTCTTGCTGCATAACCATTTATAGCCTAAAAGAACAATAAACATTTATTATTTCATACAGTTTCTGTGGGGTTGCAAATTCAGAATTGATTTTGCTGTGTGGTTCTAGATCAGGGTCTTTTATGAGGTTTCAGTCAAGATGGCAGTAGGGTTGCAATTATCTGAAGGCTTGGCTGGGGCTGGACGTTCTACTTCCAAAATTTCTCATTCACTTGGTCTTTGGCAGGATACCTCAGCTCTTCACCACACGGACCTCCTGAAAAGACTACTTAAGTGTCCTCATAACGTGGCAACTGTCTTTCTCATAATAAGTGATCCAAGAGAACAAGGCAGAAGTTGCACTATCTTTTGTGACTTGGCTTCAAAATTCATATGCCATCATTGTCACAATATCATATTGGTTATACAGGTCAGCTTTATTCAATGTGGGAGAGTATTACATAAGGGGTGTGGATACCAGGAGGGGGGATTCAATGGGTGGGGGTACATCTTTGAGGTGGCTATCACAGACCTTTAAGAGAGAAGCTAGGCTTTTCCAATGTCCTATTTCTTCTTCCTCTGATCTGACTGGAAACTGGACGTGAAACCTCATCCTAGACTGTAAAGATGATGACAAGGCTGTAGGGAATGCAGAGCCACAAGATAGACTGAATCTATATGTCTGAATCGGATTCCTCTAATAAAATTAGAGGAGGCCTGGACCTTCTCTAGGTAGCAGTGGTCTCATGGCATTGCCTCTTGATGTAGTAGCCAAATGGGTTTCAGAGTGGCACTCCCCCTGAGGACAGTTGATTGTGTTTATAATAGAATATATGATAGTTGATGTTGGCAGAAATTGCACATGAATATTTTCATGTTTCTTTGTGATTCAGTTCTTTAAAACAAGGGAGCACATTTGCATAGCAAAAGCCTTGAAAGCTAGGGATTTAGACTTGACTCCTTTGGAAACATTTGCTTACATTCCAAAACAGAGATCTTTCCCTGTCTTCCCGGGAGAGGATTTGTTTACATTTTCAGAATAAAACACACTGTGTCCTTTTCTCTCCAGAAGAGAGAATGGACATATGTGTCAGGAGCCTCTATATAAACTCCAACTCTCATAGTTTTGGGATTCTTCTCCTTAGATACATCCTGCTACATGTACAAGTAATATCTGGCTCTCACTCATGTTGCCCCATGGATACTGGGGCTGGGAAACTGGTGCTAAAAAGTTGTTCTGGCTGTTTTTGCTGAAAGTAATAAATTGTTTCTCTTACCCAGAAAACCTAATTTCTTCTATCAAGACATGTATCTATCTATATCTGTATCTATCTATATAACCATGGTAGGCTAAATTGTTAGCTTGCAAGTAGGGTAAGAGCTCTCTGATCTTTGATAGTTTCTGACTTAACAATTATGGACAACATTATGCCAATAAATTAGGCAACTTAAATTAAATTAACAAATTTTTTCAAAGGCACAAGCCACCAAGCTCACTGAAAAAGAAAGAAACTGAATAGACCTACATCTATGAAAGAAATAGAATTTATAGTTAACACCCTTCCTACAAAGAAAACTTCAGTTCCAGATGGCTTCACTGGTGAATTCCATCAAACATTTAAGGAAGAAATAATACCAATTCTCCACAAACTCTTCCAGAAAATTGAAAAGGAGGGAATTGCTTCCTAATTCATTCTATGAAACCAAAAGTACTCTTATAATCAAAAGACATCACAAACAAAGAAAACTACAGATCACTATGCCTCATAAACATAGATAAAAAATTTCTAAACAAAAATTTTTGCAAATTTACTAAAAACTATGTAAAAAAGATAACACATGATGAGCAAACTGGGTTTATTTGAGGAATGCAAGATTGATTTAACATTTGAAAATCAATCAGTGTAATTCACCACATTAACAAACTAAAGAAAAATCGTGATTTACCTCAGTAGGCACAGAAAAACAAAGTAGATAATATTAAGTTAGGTGATACTTTAAGTATATAGTAGATACATTAAGTTAGGTGGATATCACATTGAAATTGCCATCCATTAACAAATAAATTGATAAATTGGACTTCATCAAAATTAATAACTTTTGCTCTGCAGAAGACACTGGACAATGAAAGACAAACCAAACATTGGATAGAAAATATATTTTCTTTTTTTTAAATTGTTTTTATTATATTTTTTAATTGACAAGTAATAATTACATATTCATGAAGTATATAGTGACTTTTTGATACGTATACTACATAGTGATCAGATCAGGGTAATTAGCATTTCCATTATCTCAAACATTTATCATTTCTTTGTGTTGAGATCATTAAATATTTTCCTTCTAGATATTTGAAACTATATAACATATTATTGTTAACTATAATCATCCTACAGTGGTATAGAACACTGGAACTTATTCCTCCATCTTATCATAATTTTGTATCCTGTAACAAATCTCTCCCTATCCCCCCTTTGCCCATACCTTACGCAGCATCTAGTATTCTCTGTTCTACTTTTTACTTATTTTCAAATCATATATTTGATAAATTCTTATAGGAAGACTACACGAAGAACTTTCAAAACTCAACAGTAAGAAAAAAACCCACAAAAATGACCAAAAATATTTGAACACTTCATTAAAGAAGATATACAGATGACAAACAAGCACATGAAAAATGCTCAGCATCATTAGTAATTAGGGAAAGGCAAATTAAAACCATAATCTGATCCCATTACATACCTACTAGAATGACTAAAATTAAAAAGACTGATTTTAGTAAAGATGCTTAGGAAATGGAATTCTCATCCACTGTTGATGGCAATATAACACAGTACAACCATTTTTGACAACAGTTTGACAGTTTCTTAAGAAGCTAAACATACATCTTCCATAGGATCCAACCATTTCATCTCTAGGTATTTACTCAAGAGAAATAGCCAAGTACAGTGTTGTGACGCTATAGTCCCAGCTACTTGGGAGACTAAGGTCGGAGGATTGCTTGAGCACCGGAGTTTGGGGCTGCAATGCATGATGATTGGCCCGTGAATAGCCACTGCATTCCATCCTTGGGCAGTATAGCAAGACCCAGTTTCTAAAAAAGAGAGAGAGAGGGAAATAAAAGCAGGTATCCACTCAAAGATATGTACACAAGTGTTCACAGCAGCATTATTTTCAGTAGCTAAAACCTAGAAACAGCTCAAATGTCTATTAAAAGGTGAATGGATAAGCAAATTATGGGATGTTACTGTGAAATGCTCCTCAGCAATATACTTGGAATTACACTTGGGGATGTTAATATCTGCTTCTCAAGCAGAGGAAAATATAGGAGACAGTAGATAAGGACCTAGTGGAAGACAAATAAACCAAATAAAATAAAACGTCCTCTTTTTCTTCTTTCATTTTTTGCCCATCACCCTGTTGACCAGGACAAAACATCTTTTGAGAGTTTATGTCAACAAAAGATTGTGAGCAGCCACAGGAATGTGATTACTCAGAAGGAGAGTGCCAGTTGAAAGCTGTGTAACTGAGACTGGGACTTGTATTATAAGATAAACTTTCATTCAAAAATAATGCATGGCATCTTTTGTAGTCCCAGCAACTTGGAAGGATGAGGTGGGAGGTTGCTTGAGCCAAGAGTGTGAGGCTACAGTGACCTGTGATTGCATCTGTGAATAGCCACTGCACTCCAGCCTGGACAACATAGTGAGACACCATCTCTTAAAAAAAACAACAAAAATGATATGTAATATTGAGATTTATTCATTTGGGAGCATTTGAACTACTGTCATTTGTCTGTTAAATATTATCTGATGTTACTGCCTCTTCTTCTCTTTTGATAATGATCTCATGTTTCTCTATTGTATCTCCTGAGCTTAAATGTGAGGAGATGGTGGGGACTTGAGATTTTCTACTTTTTCAGGCAAGGATTTTGAAAAAGAAATTTGAGCCCTCTGCTGTGGAAGTGAGTTCAAAATAAATAATTTTTTTTTAGTCACAGTCTATCATTTACTTGAGCTATGGGTTTTTAAGTAAATGATCTAGTTTTATCTCTGCCCTTTGAAATTTTGATTATCTATAATAATTAAATATTATTAATTGCATATCACTGTTCCAGTCTTTAAATTTCAAAAATAAAACTCTGTTCTGAATGAGACATGTTAATATCAAATACCAGAAACCATTCTTTTCTGGGTATAGGATGTTCCCACTCAGGTAAAATAAAATCAAATGCAGACTTTGGGTGATAGGCCATAGTTTCTTTATCTTGGGTTGGAACATGACATTTATGAAGTAAATTCCTTTATAGAGCAGTTGATATCACACTTTTGGTTCCCTCTTGTCAAACCAATTATCTACTTTTCTTCTAAATATAAAAGATGAGAAAAACTCCAGTCAGGCTAGACTTGCCTTTTTTGATGACATTCAGTGATCTTGCTGTTAACTTTCTGAGGAGTTAGGAAACAAGACTTGATAATAGTATTCTGTGGTATTCCGGGTACTCCTTTGTCAAGGTTTCTGCTTGATTTTTGGCCACCTCCTTTGCTGTTGGCTTTCTAGCTGTGTGTATTCCTAGACCTGTTGGTTGCCACACTTTAATGTAATTCCTTGGTCTCGGTATATCTCTTCCTATGAATACCTAGATCATCGTCATAATTCTAATTCAGAGACCTGTGTTCATTCCATATTGTGAGAAGAACAAAGAAAGCATAGATAAAAAAAATATGGGTAAACATTTGAAAGTACATACCATAAGTCACAGAGAACATTTGGTGCAGTTGCCTGTAATTCACTAAAGAAAACCAAATAAAAGTAATGTTCTACTAAATTTAGATCCATTGACCTCTTTCTGATAGGAAATTCAAACGCAATTCCAGGAACCTTTAGTAAATGGAGAATGTAAAAGTTATGTAACCACTTAGGAGGCTAAAACTTACATGTTAAATTCAGATCATAACATTTCTGATCAAGTATATTTAAAGAAAAATATACCGAACATCTACCATGAGAAAGAAACTGCAGAGGTTAAAATGATATATAATGATATCTATTTTCATGTACTTTACAGTGGAGTATAATAAACTATTATCTTAACAGCTGGCATCAGAGCTCCTTTGATATCATTGAGGAAATGCATTGATAAAATCATCTGACATGGAAGGTGAGATCTTGAGGGCATGACTAGGATTCAAACAAACAAAAAAACCTTCACTTCTATTATTCAGAAATAAACAGAAATTTGAGGGAAGGGGGAAGAGTATGACAGAAAGAGAGAGAGAGACAAAAAAAGAATAGGTATTTTTCAAAGCAAAGATGTCCATAATGTTCATTGTTCTGAAATGTGAACTCCCTACTCAACCTCCCCAAATCCTCAGTAATGTTCCAAGAGTCCTGCTGTATAAGCAGCGGAAGGCAGGGACTAATTTCCACAAAAAGGTTTGTATTAGTTTTCGGTTGCTGTTATGACAAATTACTGCAAGCTTATGGCTTAAAACAATGTAGATTTATTATCTTACAATTCTGGAGGTCAGAAGTCCGAAAATGGGTCCTATATGGCTAAACTCAAGGTGCCAGCAGGTCTGGTTTTCTCTGCAAGCTCTACAGGAGAATCTGTTTTTGTCTTTTCCAGGTGCTAGAGGCTTCACATATTCTTTGACTGTGGCTCCGTCCCCCATCTTCAAAACCAGCAGCATAACATCTTCACATCTGTCTGTCTCTCTCTGACCTCTGCTTCTATCATCACATCTTCTCTGACTCTGAGTTTCTGGCTTTCCTCTTTCCCTCATAAATACTCTTGCCCTTATTATGTGGGGCTGCCCACATAATACAAGATAATTTCTTCATCTCGAGATCCTTAATCACATATACAAAGCCCCTTTTGCTATGTAAGGTAATAAATACAGGTTTTGAGGATTGGTATGTGAACATCTTTGGAGGTCCACTACTCTGTCACCACAGGGTCCCTGCAAGGAAGAACAAAGAGTGCAGTGGAACAGTGTGATAATCTCTAAAATGCACCAATTCAGTGGACGCAAAGGACTTGAAGCCAGAGAGGGTTATAAGAATGTGCCTTTCATAGTTTTTGAGCAATGCAATGACTTGATCATAATATCTGTGCTTTAGGAAGATAATTTTGTGATAATATGAGAGAGGGGACTGGAGCATAAAATAAATAACAAAATAGTTAAATAACAGTTCAAGAGAACAATAGGTCTGTCACAAAGCAGTATGTGATTAATTGCCAAAAGAATTCTACAGACAATAATTGCTATTGGAATTTTTAAAAAGTAAATTTGGATAATGATGATTAGTGAAATTCTTCTAAGGAGGTCAAGGACATGAATTTGATTTCTTTGTGGGTCAGACTATTCTGTGAATTGAACACTTAATCACAACCAATCACTTTGTAATTGGAGGGTAGGAGAGGTATAAAGAAAAATCAAGTAAGAAAGCAAGGTAGGGTGGTACTAACATTTCATCTGTACTGTAAAAAGCCTTCCCCAGCATTTATGTCCTTCTGATGATAGGTTAGTGCTTTATATATTAAAGATGGTACTTTGCTCATATAATTAGACAAAACAGGTTTTATAAGATTCATACATTTGAGACTCTAAGTACATTTAATTTTTTATCATAGACATGCTTTTAAAAATTTGTAGAAATAAAATTTATATAAATTTCCCAATATTTCAAGTATATTTCTTACATGAACTATGAAAAATCAGTATGAAATTTTATTCCATGAAGACAAAATGTATATAGGAATAAGTATTATAATACAAAATTTTCTTGATGAGCATAAATTTTGAGCAAGAAGAATTAGGAGAGGGCTGTGATGTAATATATAGAATGCAGACTTTGGAATCTAATAGTGGATCTGAGTCCTAGCTTTTTATTTTATCAGTTGTGTGGTTTTATGTAATTTAATGTCTCTGAGTCTCTAGTTTTATCAAATAGAGATAATAATGCCTTTTTGAGGGTGATTTATAGGATTAGAAATTATATGTGTGTTGTTGATACATTACAAATGGTATTTTTTTTTTCCAGGATCTATTTTCTAGGGAAACAAATGGTATTTTACTAGCTATTATCCTGATTCAAATGTTCAGCATCAGAACCTTATATAGCCATCTCCATAACAGGGATATACCTGCTATTAGGACCTGGTGGATTAAGTATGAAATGTAATTTCAAACAATCTTATGATTGTGGTTGACAGCTCTTTTCTCTCATAACTTTGAAAATATTTTACTTTTGGTTTTGGTCTTCTATTGTCGTTCTTAGAATGTCAGCTGTCCGCCCAATTGTCTTTCTTTCATTGGTAACCTGTTTTTCTTCCTGGTTACTAAGAACAAATCACAAATGTTATTAATACATGGGTAATGTGAACAGTTACAAGTGTCATGGCTTTAACATAGTGCAAATAAACCAGTTGCTCAGAAAAGTACATAGAACTCTTGCTGACACTGGAGAAATTTTTTTCCCTTGAGTCTTTGTAGAAAAACACTTATTGAACAAAATTCTCAATATTTACTTTTCTGACTACTTTAAAGTAGGCCTTCATCTTCCATCATTATATTCCCTTGCCCTTGTTTAGTTTTGTCTATTGGACTGACTGCTTCTTGACATTGAGTTTTATATATATCTACTTTCTGTTTCTTCCCCCAGAACATCGGCTGCTCATGGACCTGCTCCACAGTGTGCCACCAACCCAACCATCTTGGGTTTCTTTGGTGTCTTTGTTCGAACTACGATTTCTGAGTGTATTAGTTTACTAGGGCTTTCATAACAAATTACCACAAACTGGGTAGCTTAAACAACAGAAATTTAGTTTCTTAAAGTTCTAGAGCCTGGAAGTCCAAGATCAAGGTGTCAAGAAATTTCATTTCTCCTGTGACCTCTCTCCTTGCCTTGCAGATGGCTGCCTTCTCCCTGTGTCTTCACATGGCCTTTTCTCTGTGCATGCACATCCTTGGTGTCTCTTCCTTTTATAAGGACACCAGTCAGATTGCATTTGCACACTCCAATGGCCAGATTTTAACTTATCTCTTAAAGGACTTCTCTCTAAATACAGTCACATTCAAAGGCACTGAAGTTAGGGATTCAGCATATGAACTGATGGTGGTGGGGCCACAATTCAGTCAATAACACTGAAAAAGGAGGTGTTTCTGTTTCTGTGTTTTTGTGAAATTTGTTACTAGGTTTAGGATTTTCTTCGTTTTTCCCCTTCACTTCCTTTCTACTTCCCTCCCATTCTTTCTTCTTTTCTTTATTGTGTATTTCTTGTGTGCCTACCTTGTATCAGCCATTGGGATAATTGAGAATTCAAGAGAAATTCTACTGCAGCAAAGCTTCTAAGGTCTTATATATTTAAGAATATTTTATCATGCTTTCACATTTTAATAGCTATATAGAAAATTGTAGATTTAAAGTTCTTGTTCTTTAACACTTTGGATACTTTTCTCCAGTGTCTTCTTGTATCCAGTATCGCTATTGAAAAATCTCAAGTCAGTCTAATTCTTATTCCTTTGTATGTGTCTCTTCTTTCCCTTTGGAAACTTTAAAAAAGGTTTCCTTTATCTTTTATATTTATAGATGCCACTGTAATGTGTCTCAAGGTGGGTTTTCCTTATTTCTTCTCTTAGGCACTTTATGGAACTTTCTAATCTGAAGTATTTCACCTTTTCAAAAAAAATTCTGGAAAATAGAGCTTCATTATTTCTTTAACTATTTCCTCCCATTTGAAGGCTTTGAGAGGTGGTGAAGTAAACAGTGAGAATCCATTAACACGCATTCTTGGAATATTTTATTCACACACTTCAGTTTTATAAATTAGATTTCTTTTTGCCTAAATCCAATCATACAACATGATTCTGTAGTGAATAGTAATGTAAATGTTTCTATTAGCTTTCAGTTTTTAGAATCAACTATAGATAAAAAATGAAAGGACTAATCATTGTTAGAGAATAAAATGCAGATTCAATAAACCTTGACAGTAAAGTAATGGTATATCTGACAGAGATTGGGAGGTGGAAGGAGAAAGGAGACGTAGAAGGAGGTACAGAAGTGCTAATTCTTTTGTATTTATATTAAGGAGTTAGGAAGTGCTATTTAAATTTAAATAAAAATTGAGGTGATGCTGTGCTACTTACCCTGATCTGATCACTATATATGTATCAAAACATCACTAAGTAACCCATGAATATGTACAATTATGTTTGTCAATTTAAAATAATTAAAACATTATGAGAAAACAAAATAAGTTAAATGATATTTAAGCAGATTACTTAAAGTTTAAAAGTAAACCAGCCAAAATAATAATGCAATAAAGATTGAATGGGGAGGGGAGCGTGTTAGAGGAAATGGACTGGTTTCCTATCTTTTCTGATAGAGAGGACAGTTGATTAAGAAAAAGAGTTATAAAGTCAGAAGCATATTGTTTATAGTTATAAAGATAATCTCTAGAAGAACTAAAGCCAGAAATGCTAGTGAAAATATGTTTATCTATGAGGAGTAAAATTGGAAGTGAAAGACAGGAAAAAGACTTATTCTTTATTTTAAAGTATTCTATACTTTTTGAATTTTTGTTTCTATGTGCATCTATTACTCTTATGATAAGAATAAAATAAAAGGACTTTTTATTTAAAAAGAAATGTTCACTGTTCCGGATAAAAATAAACATTATCTTCAGAATATTTGTCACATTGTAGTTCTATATCCAGATCCTTAAACAAAATATTATCTGATTATCTTTAGATTACTCCATTGTCTAATCATAACAGAGGGCTTGTTATTATTTTTAGAAATGAATGCTAGATTCATCTGCTCAATTAGATTAGGGTTTGGTGGACATTTGTTCTTTCTGTCCATCCTATGGGCCTTAATTTAAATTTTACATCTGAATTGCCCTGGACTGTTACCATGGGGACAGTTATAGAAGTTCAAAAATAAAATTTAATAGATATTTATATTTTGAGCCCTCGAATAATAGTAGTGGGGATTTATTTTCAACTACCTTCTGTTAGGACATTTACTTTTGCCTTGGCTTCTTTTGCAATTTATCTTTTTTCATAGTTACTATTCAGTGCATTTATTTCTTGCAGCACTCATCTGGACATACTTAAAACTAATTGCCTGAGTCTAGAGGTGAATAGTTTTCTATTCTATTTGTCCTCGTTCCAGTGAATGAATGTTAGATTGTTGTTTTTTAAGACAGTCCCTACTCAGCAGGTTAATGTGCTGATCCATGTGTTTTTCTTGGACTGATATTAAAATAGAATGAATTTTTCAAAGATTATTTTTGTCAGTAAAAGCTTCAGCAATTTACATAAAGAAAATAACACAGGATTGTAAAGTTCAAATAACTAATCTTATGTATACGTAGTTATTTTCTCTCTAATCCTGGATTTCATTTCTTATTGTTTTTTTGATAGTGCTTACAATGATTTATGTTCACTCTTGTATGTAGGGATAAGGCATTTAAATTAAATCACCAAAGAAAGAGAATAAACATTTGAAGAAGACCATTACCTTCATATCTCAAATCTCAAATTGTCCTAATGCTATAAGTCAAATTCACTCAAATCTTTGAGTATCAAAAAGCTCTTCTATGTCCAGTATTGTGCAAAGAATTATGGGGAATGAAAAAGAACTTGTCCTTGCAATGTTAGTCATCTAGCTGTACAGATAGTATTTAGACAAATGACATGAATAATAAGATAATAAATTGCAATATAATACCTATATTCCAATGTTGAAAATGTAAATATCAAGAGGAACCATGGTAGTAAAACGTAGTGATGGTCAAAGTATTTTTATCTCAGGCTTAAAGAGATTATAAGGGTTAGATTAATTATTGAGAAGAAAATGGGCATCCAGAAGAAAGCAAGAATCTAGATATTTGGAAAGATAATGGCTTCTTATCTGCTGATTAGAGTACATGGTGTTGCAAGGGAAATAGAGTTGTATAATTAGCAGCCATTTGTTTTTTGGTTTTTGGGGTGAAAATTCAGGGGCCCTTCTTTTGTATGATATGTTCAAATGATGGTTATGCATTAGGTAGGTTCCCTTATGTTTCTTTTCTGTTATCCCTGATCCTTCAATAAAGATATGTTATAAATTCCAATCTCCTATGTAACTATGGGACTGATGGTTTGCTGCGGGGAATTGAAGAGAAATGCATATCTAATGTTTATGATAAAGGAGATAATGAAGGGGCAGGGTTTGTTCTTCCGAGGCCAGATGGTGATAGTGGAAGCAGCCACTGGCTGAGGATAGTTATGACCAGTGGTAAGGCAATCCGAGGCGGGTCACCAACACCAATGGCAACAATGCTGGTCTGAGGACGAAGCTGATGAGAGAACATGAGAGCACATGGGAAGTAGCACTTGGAGACATTGCTACAAAAGTATGAGTGCTTGTCCTCACATTTTTGTGGAAGTATGGAACAAGTAATTTGTCCTTTTGATGGGTGAAAATATTATTTTATTGTAATTGTATTCTGTATTTCTTTGGTTATAGTTTTATATGTTTTGCCTATTTAAAAAAATTGACCTAATTTTCTTCATTATTAAGTTTTGAGAGTTCTTTATATATTCTGAATATGAATCATTTATCAAATACATGATTTGCAAGTGTTTTATCAGTTTGTGGCTTTTCTTTTATTCTCTTAACAGCATGTTTTGAAGAGTCTTATTATTATACTGTATTTACTGCTTTTGTATCACTTTAGTTAAAATTAAAAGGAGCAAAAGAGAGAGAAAGAAAAAGAAAGAGGAGAGAAAGAAAGAGAGAGGAGAGGAGAGGAGAAATCAGATGGGAGGGAGGAAAATCCATTGGTTTAGGTTGGGTTATGTGCTCATCTCTTGGCTAAAAAAAAGACAGAGCATTTTGATATTTTCAGCAAGATGGCACATAATAAGCACTCATCAAAAGGCACAGGAAGAGGTAATGGTTGTTGTGTAGTTTCATCTGATGAAAGCTATGAGATTTTTCTCTAGAAAAGGCACAAATGCAATGCATGATAAATTTTGCATACAGATTTTTAAGAACATTCACAAACATCAGGATAATACTGGCTTGATAATTCTGAAAATATAACTCCATTGCCTATACTTGGTTTATTATAATTGAGAAATCTGACAGTATTCTAATCATCCTTGATATTTAAGTCTTTGACTAGGCTATATCTTAAAATGACTGTTTTTATTTTTACTTGGAGACATCATTAAGACCTTTCATGTACTTTAAAAAGCATTTCTAGAAACTTTGTTCAATTTTATCCTCAATTCTTATAATTCTAAGATTGTATGAGGTTATCTCTTTCATAAATTATATTTATATTCATTTTATTTGTTAATTTCTTCCATGTATATTCCTTAAGTTTATCACTTGTTTCAATGATCAGATTTTCTGTAACATAATTTCAGTAATGTACTATTTCTGCCATTTAATAGAATTAAATGATTTCTATCATTCAAATAATGATTTGGTTAGTTCTGCAGAATTCAGTCTGTTCCCTCTTATTTAGTAGTTGCTGATATCACTGAGACTCACTCTAACAGTATTGGTCTGGGTCTCTGTGTGCTGGTTTCCAAATCCTTGTCCTCATGTAAATGCATTGGACACCTTCTCTGAAGGTAGGACAAGGATCCAATTCATATCTGGTTTTTATTTCCATTTAATAATCTTTTTAAAAAACAAGCTTCCCATTAAATACAATTATGTCCCCAGCCAAATATAATTCCTCTCTCTTCATTTCTCCTCATACTAAATATAAAACTTCTCTCAAGAATATCATATGACTATAAAGCAAAATACTTCTTTTTAATGGTATATGTGATCTGTCAACTTGACTGGGTTAAGGGATACCCAGATAGCTGGTAAAACTTATTTCTGGTTGTGTCACTGAGGGTGTTTCTGGAAGAGATTAGTATTCAAATTGGTAGACTTTTTGAGTAAAGGTCTTTCTCACTAATGTGGGCAGGTTATTCAATCTGTTGAGGCCCTGGATAAGACGAGATTGAATAACCTGCCCACATTAGTGAGGAAAAAGGTGGAGAAACAGTGAATTTACTCTCTCTTCTTGATCTGGGATATCCATCTTCTAGCTTCAATTCTGTTGGACAGCAGTGCTTCCAGTTCTGGGGCCTTTGAATTCAGACTGAATTATATCATCAGCTTTCCTGGTTCTCCAGCTTGAAAACAACAGATTATGGGAATTTTCAGCCTCCATAATCATATGAACCAATTCCCATATAAAACCCATCTTAAATATGTATGTGTATCCTATTGGTTTTGTTTCTTTGGAGACCAGAACCTTGATTAATACATTATATTATATCTGATATTACTCCTCTTATTCTTTGCTCCATTGCCTTCACAATTTTGCATACAACTCCATCATTTCTTATCATTCACGTGCCACACTTAAAATTTTCTCTCCTTTTTTCATTTTCATTCTACAACACCTCCATAAATGACAAAAAATTCTCCTTGAGAACAGGTGACTGTCTTCATGTACTTCTTTTGGGGTGAGACTAACTTCCCTACTCTTTCTGCTTTCTTCTTTTTTTTTCTTTTGATTTATTTGTTTATTTTTAATAAAAAATTTTATCAATATTGTCATTTTATTATTTTAAAAATATTTTTCCTATATCTTATTGATATTAATTTGTTGGTCTATAGAGACTTGTTCTTTGAGGATGCTATTTTAGAATTCTTTTCTAGCTCACTTTTGCTTGCAGATTGCACTAGAGTTAGAGCTAGACCTTATAATGATGTTGTTAAAGAACTGCTTATCTAGGGAAGCCTTCATTTAGTTTGCCTAAATTATAGAAACTGGATTGGGTTGTGTGGAATTTATTTAAATGCACAATTTCTGTTTATATGGATTTTTCTTAATGTGATCCATCAGAATTAGAGTCTGAAGAAAGTTCAGTCTTTCTTCTCCTATAAGAGGCTTAAAAATTCTTATTGTTATTACTTTAGATTTTGTTAGATTTTTTACTTTTATGATGCTCTCATGGTACTATTTTTTTTATAAATTAAAATGTGAATAATGTTTTTCGGTATAGTTTTAATGCTTTTATTTTGTTTTTACAGAAAGAAAAGAATTTTCCCATTTTAACATAATTTTAAAAATGTTTGTGTTTAAATAGCATGAGAACTATGTGAACATGAATTAATTGATCTTGATCCAGTTTACTTTGCCAGGTAAAAATAAGAGCACAAACCAGAAATAATGTCAGCTGTTTATTGCAGGATATTCCTATAGACCAATTTTATCAGAGACAATAGTCTGCTTCCCTGGAAGAAACAGTTTGCTATTATCTAAGAATTTACTTACCAAGGTTCATTTTGAGACCCTCACATTGCTGTATTGACCAGGTTGGAACCATTATATTACAAACTTTTCTCAATTCTCACCAGTTTTCTGCCTCCAAAAACTTGTCTTAAGCCACTTGATCCCAGAGCCACTTCAGATTTCTCTTTTCTGAGACACTGCTAAGATTCTGTCAAAGGGGTGTTTTCCCTATTACAGTAAATTAAAATAAACTTAGTTTATTATCAGATTGTTTGGTGATATATTGGTGAGTTCAACAATCTGAAACAGTGATGTCCACCAGGAATTTATGCAATGATAGAAATGTCCACTATGGTAGTCACTACCCAAATGTGCACTTAAAATGTGCCTAGTGTAACTAAGAAACTAATTTTTAATTTTATTCAATTTTAATTACTTTAAATTTAAATTTCAATATTCACACATGGCTAAAGTCTACCATGTTGGATAGAGCAGATCTGGAGGTTCCACTGACATTCAATTGAGTTCCCACCTCACTGCTGTGGCTGAGAGCCTTGATTCAAAAACAGCACTCTCCACTGAGGTGCTTTGAGCCTCTTGCTCAGCGGTCTCTTGGACTGTGATGAGGGAGAGGACGATCTTGTTCCATTTTTTTTTTCTTGTGGTCTGAAATGCTAAGCTTTTATTCTCCCCCAGGAAATAAAATACTTTTTATGGATGCCTTTATTATCTGATCAGATTTGAAAGACTTTATCGTTGCTGAAAAATCTCCTTTGTTGTTAATTACTCTTTATCTTTGTCCTTGTGTGTGTTTGCCTGCACCCACGAGTCTGTAAGAGGAAAACAGCTTAAACCCCAATAAGTCTGTTTCTCAGACTGGCCTCAGGGGCTGACAACTGCAGAAAGTTTTTACTTACACCAGTTTCTGTGGGAGAAATTTTGCCTTAGGTTACATATTAATGAGTATTTTATGAGTATTTTCCTCAGTCTTGTCTTGGTTTTCTTTCTTTTTTTTTTTTCCTGTGAGAACATGATTCTGCAAGATATCTCCTGTCCAAAGGTTCCATCTACATAGACTTTTAGGTCTGTGTGGTTGGCTAATTCTGAGGGAGGAGTTGTGTGATTAGTCAGGGCAAAGGCCAACTATTTGAGTGCCCAAGACATAAGGTGCCCTAAAATAAATGCTTTTGTTGGATTGACTCTAGACTCTCTAAAACTAAGTCTGTCTGCCCCATCCTGGTCAAATCCCCTGACTCTTAACATATTTACACTTTATGTGGCTATCTTTCTAAGTGACAATTTCACCAAGGATAATTTAGATTATAGTGGCCACTTTGAGGAACGTTTGATCTGAGCAACACTGTTTATTTGAGAAGCACTTTAGAACAGAAAGGGAGAAAAATCTTAAACATCTGGTGGTCCAAATTGATTTTATTGTTATAAAGAAACTTCCAAAAGAAATTCCGACTCCAAAAGTGCTTCCTTAAAAGATTCCTTAAGAAATGTGAAAAACTTAAAATTATCTTTCTATTATATATTTCTAATCACAACTTGAAATCAATGGCATTTATCTTACTATTCCTCTTCATCTTTTACTTCTGTGTTACCCTCTACCCCTACTTCTCTTTTTGACCTAGTTTTCTTATTTTCTGGGTCTCCAAAAACCCCCAAAGCTCACCAATCTATTATCTCTAAAAGTTAAATCCTGTTTAGAAAAAGGCAAGCCCCATAGGATTGATTTTAAGCCCTAAGACTCATAAAAATACTAGTATTAGATGAAAGCTATTGTCAAAGACTTACATATGTGTAGATAAGATAGAGATTTACAAAGGCCTTCAGAATAGTTTTAAGAACAAAACCCAGGCTCTGGGTCAATATCAGTTGGTTCCTACATTAAGAGTAATCTTATACACAAAAAGTAGGTAAAAAAGGAAGATTGAAAAGACCATAAAATTATTATTAGAGGACTCTGAATGACATAGAAAACAGAAGGATTCAGAAAACCTGTGGAATTGCTATATTAAAAACTCTCCCAATGACCTTTTTCTTCAGATGTCTTAGAATTTGCCTATTGATAGACAAATCATAGATTTCTAGCTAAAGAACTTTGAATCTACAGTATTTTTGTATTTAAATCAAGCCCAGATTGAAGATCACCACATGGTGCTAGATTCTTTGTAGGCAAAAATTCTTCTGATATTGGGAGAGTTATCAGGGATGAACTCATCAAGGTTTAGGTTGATCCTAGGCTTTTACAAGCTTTAAAAGCTTCTAAAACCAGAAGCTACAAAATTCCTCAAGTTAATAGCTAAAAGCCATTTAGATTAGTCATACCTTTTACTGGTTCCTATGACACTCCAATTCTAGTCAAGAAAACTAATAGGTGAGGCTATAGATTGTTCAGGACCTTAAGCCCAAATAAAAGAGTCATCCTCTGTTTTCCTGTGCTTCTAAATTCCAATACTACTTAATCTTTGGTATGCATCATTATAAACTTGTGTTCTGCTTTCTTTAGTGTTACTTAACATTGAAATAGGCAATACTTTTATTTTATTTTATTTTATTTTTTATTTTTTGAGGCAGAGTTCTGCTCTGTCACTCTAGCTGGAGTGTAGTGGCGTCATCATAGCTCACTGCAACCTCAAGCTCCAAGGCTCAAGCAATTCTCCTGCTTCAGCCTCCTAAGCAGCTATAGGTGTGGGCCACTGCGCCAGGTTAATTTTTTCTACTTTGTAGAGACAGGGTCTTGCTTTTGCTCAGGCTGGTCGTTAATTCCTGACCTCAAGCCACCTCCCACCTCGGGCTCCCAGAGTGCTAGGATTATAGGTGTGAGCCACCACGCACGGCCTTAACAAGGAACTTCAATATTGTAAATTTTTCATGTCCAATACATGGACGACCTTTTGCTATGTTCTATGTTGAGCTTGAAGACTGAGTACTTAATGTTTTAGTTCAGAGTCATTCTCCATACCCCCCCACCAAAATTTACAATTTTGTCAAAACACAGTGAGTAATTTGGAATATAATCTATCCTAAGGGGAGTATTCTTCACCATTGATAGATTACAACCCACTCAAAATTTTCCTAGACAGATTACTAAGGCACAATTAAAAAGTTTTCTGGTTTTCACTGGCTGCTGCAAGCAATGGGTTCCCAACTTTAAAAAAAAATTCACATCTCTCTATGACTTATTTAGTCATTGGTAGCTGAAATTCTTTCCTGGGAATCTAAATATTAAGAGGCATTTTGTGCCATAAAATTATCTCTTAAATGAGGTCACAAGCTTGGAGACTTGATGATGGGATTTGATGAGATTTGTGCCCTTTGAGACATCAGAGAGCTTGCATGCACATGCTCTGTCTGTCTGTCTCTCTCTCTCTCTCTTCTCCTAAGAAAGGCTATGTGAGGACACAGCAAGATGGTACCATCTATAAGCCTAGAAAAGAGCACTTACCAGAACCTGACCATGACGGCAGCCTATTCTTGGACTGCCAGCCTCCAGAACCATGAGAAAATAAGTTCCTGTTGTTTAAAACACCCAGTCTATAGTATTTTGTTATGGCAGCCTGAGCTAAAACCCTCAGTTAGAAATGGTTAACAGATTCAATAACTTTTAAATGTTCTAGAACTTCTGTCAGAATTGACTGTCATAAAAATTGAAGCCACGGAGAAACAGATAGCGTGGAGTCTAAAGCAAATGCCTAGATAATCAGTATGGCAGGCAGGCAGGTCTCATTAGAGTCCTGGGCCCCATCATAGTCTTAGAAGCCAATTATTTTGAGAGCTTGAAAGAAGCTATTATAGAATGCCAGCGATTGGCTACAGAAACTGAAAACAGTTACTGGAAAAATTCTGGTTGCAAAATGCATGAGGATAATCTCTGACACTTCAAAGTGGATATTTGGTGATACTAGAGGACCTCAACTAGAATCCTGCCAAAACTTTCACCTGAAATTACCTCACCACAACAATGACAAATTGACCACTGTAGTCAGTCAACATTAGTGGAAAAATTTTTACTAATATTGCTGAGAGTGTCTCTGGTATATGTCTATAAAGATGGGATATGAATAAGAACCCAAGCCTCAAGATCTCTGTGAACATCTTTAAAGGAGTCTGTATAACTACTCTCTTCTATAGGTTTTTTAATACGTCCTGATCATTGTTTGCTTATTCTTTGAGTAGATGGAAGTATTTTTTTGCTGAAGAGCTATGGTTCTGAGAGTAGCAAACACATTATTTGACTTTGTGTTCTCAACCTGGAGTTTCAATCTCTGTCTCCAGTGATAAAAACACTCATTTTACTGGGACTATTAGAAAATTTTATAAATCTTTGTACTTAGAAACTTCATTGTCCCTATCATCCTCAATCCTCAGGTAAATTACAGAGAGCTAATAATATTTTAAAACTCAAACTCATAAAATTATCTGACACTTTGGTGCTTCCTTGACCAAGAGTATTCCCTCTGGCCCTTAAGACCAGGAAATTAACCCCTCCTGGCACTCATTGACTCTTACCACATGAACTTGTAACAAGTTACCCTATGAGATTCGTTGTTCTTTTCCTGATTTTGGACTCTATTTCAGATACACATGGAAAATTACTGCAAGGCATTCATGTCATATATTTAATCTTATTGCCAAAAGATCCAAGTTGCCTTTCCATTGTTACATCCTTCCAAGAAACTCTATGTGGCCTAAAACTTGAAGACTTTGTCTTCAGGAAAAGACAACAGAGAGGGGGATAAACCCCATTTGGAGCCATGCTAAAAGGAACTCTATCAGATATTTTTAGCCACTATAACAGCAGTTACAGTCCAGGGTGTATATTCCTGGATTTGTGTCTCCTAGTTAAAAAGACATAAGATCTCACCCTCTGTATTTGTTATATATGTAAGAGTAATAAACTATTCAACACATTACCCCAAAGTTTAGTGACTTAAAACAACAAACATTTATTATCTCACATAATTCCTAAGGATATGGAATTGAGAATGACTTATTTGGTGATTTGGGGTCAAGGTCTCTCATGAGATTGCAGTCAAGCTTTTGGTTGGTTGGTGTTGCAATCTTCTAGAGGCTTATCTGGGATAGATTATTCAAATACTATTGCCTAGGAGGTCTCAGTCTCTTACAACATGGATCTTTCCATAGGGCTGCTCATGGCATAGCAACTGGCTTTCCCCAGAGTAAAAATGATTTAAGATGAGAGAGAGACAGAGAACAAACAAG
The DNA here is from genome assembly GCF_020740605.2 of Lemur catta. Taxonomy (NCBI): domain Eukaryota; kingdom Metazoa; phylum Chordata; class Mammalia; order Primates; family Lemuridae; genus Lemur; species Lemur catta. The sequence goes on from NC_059129.1 coordinate 95,325,899, forward strand.
AAGGAAGTCACAATGCATTATTTTATTATTAATCTCAGTATTTACATACCATTGCTTCTGCCATATTTTATTGGTCACAGAGACTAACCTTGGTATACCATGGGACTGCACAAGGATGTGACTACTAGGTAGCAGGCAGTGGGGATCATCCTGGAAGCCGGCTACCACACCCTCTGGCACCTGAACTGCCATTCTAATATCTATTTTAAAACTAAGGTTTTTAAGACTCCTTCAGCAGCAGATGATCTTTGAAAGAAGACAGTTTCTACCCAAGAGCTCTGGATGATGAAGACAGCTGCATGATATGGACAGCTTTTTCTCAAACTTCCACTCAAGACCTACGAAACAAGTTCTAGATGACTGTAGCTATAGACTGTAATTCTTTAATTTGCATGTTTTTATTCATTATTTTTCTAGCCATTTTATTTTGTCTTTTCTGGTTAAAGTTCTGAATTGTTAACAAACACACTTGTTATTTCTTAACTATGTTACTTATGAGATCTCTGTGATCAATACTGCTTTCCGTATTCTTATTCACTCTTAAGTGTAAGTCTAATACCTGGATACACTTTGTTCATGATTTGGATTTGGGCAAAACATGCAATTGAACCAACTGCTGGGCTTGAAGTCATTTTCATCTGAATGTCCACTAGCTCTCTTTACTTCTAATTCCTTATAATAAAACATTTTAAAACATTTGTTTCATCAGTCTTTTGACTCAATTACTAATTTTTTTTTTTTTAAGAGGAGGACAGCACATCAGGCAAGTAACCAAAACTAAAACACCCTATTATGCTATACTTAGGAAGGGAGTTTTCTGTTAACACTCAGCCATCACTTGCAGATGCACACCTCTATGTAATTGAACTTTCACTGAGTCCGACTCAGAAAGGGAAACTGCAGAATGTATTTATTTATTTATTTTCATTTTTACTTTTAGAGACAAGGTTATCGTTCTGTTGCCCAGGCTGGAGTGCAGTGGCATGATCTGATCATAGCTCACTGTAGCCTTGGACTCTTAGGCTCAAGTGATACTCCTACCTCAACCTCCTGAGTAGCTGGGGTTATAGGCACTAGCAACCATACCTGGCTGGAATACATTTAATACCTGTCTCATGTTTACAGACCCTACAAACCAAGTTTACTATGTCGGTAAGTCTTTGGATTCTCTATAAAACATAACATTTCATCTATTTCATGATGTTTTCGCTACATATTCTCCAACTTAGCACCTAATTACCTCTTACTAGTGCCAATACCATACAATAAAATTTGGCATTCACACTGGGGTATTTTGGCTAAGAATTTGTCATTGGGAAGCCCTCTACCACAGGTATTGAATTTGTGGCACAAAAGGTACCAATAAATTAGACAGGAACTTGTTATTTTAGTAAATTGATGCCTATTTCAAGGTAATCAGGTAGTCTTTGATATCACTTAGTTTACATTTTGATTCACTGTTTCACTCTCTCAGAATAAGAGAGATAACTATTTAGCTTGTTGCAAGAAGAGGAAAACTGGGCCTCTATTTAGATATGAAACCTTAACTACTCAAAGGGAATCATGAACGGTTTTCTTCTGTCCCCAAGGCTCTTTATGTCACTTTTTACTAGAGGCATGGATGGTGGGGAAAATCTTAACATTTTATGGTTTAGCTATTGAAAGGGGTTGTATAATGTCAGTAATGTCATAGAAAGCCCCAGAACTCTTTATCTCTTCAAAAATGCGATTTCCTACTCATAACTGGACTACAAAAGTATTGCATGTACCCTTTTAGGAAAAATTATTGTATTTACAACCCTGTCGGTATTTCCAAGAATTTTAACGTTACTAAGAACATCCAGGAAACAAATAAGGAAATTATAAACTTAGGTAATTTGGTTATTATACCCACATTTAGTCTATAGGCTTTTTGGTGGATACAATCTGTTTTTTTGATTGAGTTAAGCCTCAGCTCTTGGCTTATATGTGGACTACAAACTTTTATCATAGTTTATTACATTTGCCTGTGCTGCAGTATTCAAATAGTAATCCCTAGAATCTTAAATGCCTTTCATAGCCATTTGTTCCACCAAATGATAATCCAACAAAAAGAACCAGAAAACCTGGTGCATTTAACAGCTGAGATGACCACCAACAGAACCCTGATATGTAATAATGATTCTACAAACATCTGTGCAATCATTTCCCCCTATAATAACCATTTTTCCTACAGATCAGGCTGAAGAATGACCACAGGGAGGACTGAGCAATAAAACCATCAGTGTCAACAGGATCTTGATAAGATTTTAGCCTGTATCAACCTGACTTAGTTGCTTCTTCCAAGAAAATTTTGCCTGGGAGAAATAAAACTATAAATGAATAAATAACTTCACTCTTTGCTCTAGAAATTTCCTATAGATCAATTTATTGGGCACAACAATTTACTCCCCTGGGAAAACTGTTCACTTATCAAACAATGGCTTACTTTTTAAGACTTGTTTCAAGACCCTCACTGTGCTATGTCTACCAATGCTAAACCATTATATCACAAACTTTTATCCACTCCTAATGAGTTCCTTGTTTTGAAATACCAACCTTAAACCATTTGGTCTCAGACCGCCATGTCTTATAAATATCTCACTGTTGACATCCTTCTTCTGAGACATTGCTAAGACTTTGTTAAGGTGGTGTTTTCCCCTAGTGCTGTAAGTCAGAATAAACTTGATTTTGCTATTTTAAGAAGTTTTGGGGTGATATTTGGGGAAGTTCAACAAAAATCTCTACAAATAACCTTTTGAAAAGAAAATAGACTTTCTGTTTCCTGTAAAGTTTTATATTTCATATGTTTTTATTGAAGGGATTACTTCAGGAGTTTAGAAAACTATTGCTTTTAGAGGTTGAATGAAATTATTATTGACTTTTTTCATTTCTTTTAAAAAATTTGTGTAAAAGTTGAGTACATTATGGAAGTCTAATAAACCAGAACTGTTGGCCTATCAGGGTTAAGCAGCACTATTTGCAGTAGGTAAGAAGTTATTTGCATATATTAAAATTTTTTAAATGATGTAATTGAGGTGAAAAGAGTATAGATTGCTGCTATTTATTCAATGGCAAAAATTTCCAACTGAAAAATAAGAAAAGAGGGATAAGCTATTGTTGATAATGTGAAGAGAGGTGTTGAGAGCAAAATAAAAAGAACTTTAAAACATTGAGTGATGTGGGGCATTTAAAATAAAGATAACATTTGGAATGGGGTTTGATTGAGATAAAAGTTTGTTAAAATTAGACCTCTATCTATCAAATTGAGTATTGATTTGGTGTATTTATATACTGTGCTGACTGAAAGTAAAATGATAAAACTTAGAGATGTGGAAACTAGGATAGGGGAAAAAAAGAGGACAGTCGGGTGACCTAAATTTCAGTTAAACACAACTGACTGCCAGTAATAAAGGGATGGTTTAGGCTTCAAGGGGAAAAATAAGAAATTTAGGTATGTGAAATAATCTTATAACTGACTTTAATTCAAAAGAACATGGATTAGTTATATCGTACTTATCCTTATTTAAAATAGGAGTTATATGAAGTTACTCTTTTGTCTTTGTGCTGTGCCATTCCAAAGGTTTCGACTGTTGTGGAAAAGAAAATGATTCAGAGGCATTCTGATTAAAGCAGCTTTATGACTAGCAGTCCAGGTGTTTTGGAAACTACAACACATTAATAAAACTTATTTCTTAAAAAGGAATATAAATTTGGTCATTAACTGGCTTAGCGGTGATTTTCATTTTAGTACAATTATGCTTATAATCTTCCTAAGAGATTATCGTGTTATTATCACAACATACCCCTTTTATAATCTCTGACTCTTAATATATGTCTGAGATAGAGAGATAAGAAATTATGTTTCATTTTTAATGAAGTGATAATCATTGAAGTCAATAGATTGTACATATTGCACACAGTGGAAATATTATGCAAATTCCTCTGTGTATTTTCTTCATTGTTGATATGTTATCAATGAGAGTATTATGAGACTGGAAAACAAAATTCCTCTTTATAGATGCCATATTTTAGGGACTGTGAACATAATCACAAATCAGTGGTATCATATGTTGACAATACTTCTTCAGTAGAAAGCATCTTTATTTCACATGATTATGAAGAATCACACTTTTCATGCTTTAAGTACTTGAGAATAATTATGATAACCAGAGACCCAAGCTTTTGTTTTTTCATCTGTTTGTTTGTTCTGCCTTCTACCCTGTCATGTGGTAGAATGGTTGCTAGTTCCTAGTAGGGCCACGTACTGCTTCATTTATGACCAAGGTGACAGAAAACATCCCTTCCTGCATCAAAATCAAGAGGCCTTCCTTGAACCACTGAGACCAGTGGACACCATGTTTTGATTGGCTTAGTCACTGGTCCAGTGACTGTGAAATGAAGGATGGAATGACCCTGATTGTCTGGGCCCTTGCAGGGACTCATTCCTAGAACTGAGACCTTATCTCTTAACTCACATGGTGACATGTTAGGAGAATAATCACAATATATTATAATACTGCCTGTCTCCAGACTGATGTTTATGATGCCTCTCTGCAATTAAATGTTGGCCTCTCCCTTCTTTCTGCTTATTGAAACACTTCCTATCTTGTAACGATACCTTCCTTGACTATTGCATCACCATTCTTTTCCTTCTCTTTTAGACTTTTATTTTATACCATAATGTATGACTAGATTATATGCTGCTGTTTAAAGTTGATTCAGATCTTTTTTTTAATGCATTGGAAGCATAAACAAATAACAAAAAATACTCCTTTTTTACCGCCCTTGTTTCTAGTGGGTCCCTTTTGTCTTCTAAGCCATATTGTACAATCTTGGGAGCAGAGGTTTTTCCCTTTATTTCTCCTGCACCTCAAAAAGTTGGGCTCAGGGTACAAATAGCAGATTATTGTTGTCTAATACTGAATAATTCAAAACACAGCATCACGTATTATTATGTTCTTGGTCATTAACATTTTAAAACTTACTTTTAGAGATTATATTCAGCTTTACTTTAAAATGGTACTGATTTTAAGTAAAAAATTTTAAATTTCAATTTAATCACACAATAGTCTTAGTTTCTTATGTCTTAACTAAAAAACATATGTTACGGAGGAATGAAGGCTTTATAAAAAATTATTTTAAACTCTAGAGAGATTCTCAGCTGTGCAAGAATTGTTACTCAAGCTTTCTTGGGTGCCTAGTAAATATTTGGTCTTATTACTCTCTAATTCATGTTTGTTTATTCACTGGAAAATTAAAATAAATCCCCTAATTTTCATAATGATTTTATCATACATCAATCTTCTTTGTATCTCCTCAGAGAGGATGGTCAATGAGGCATCCTATAAAAGAAGGTTAAAGGTTTCCTGACTTTAAATATGCATATCAAACTCATAATCCCAAATGCTTAAGGTTTTCTCAGATTCCTTCTAATGGCTATATTGTTTTGTTTACTCTGCCTAATGTTACTTCTGAATAAATAATGAGTTATCATAAGACTTCTCTAAAGTAGGATGACTTTGAATTATGGAAAAATGATTGATATTCTATAAATTATAGTTCTTAAGTGTGTAAATCCTAGAATCACACAGCCTGCATTTGAATCCTGACTGAATGACATTAAACGTTAGTTGAATGATATTGGGCAAGTTAATGAACTTCTCTGTGCTTTAGTTTTCTCATTTATGAAACAGTGGTAATAATAGTACCTACATCATAGGATTCTTATGAGAGTAAAAGTTTGGTTTAATTTCATTTCTGTATATGGGTTACATGCAAAATGTAATCATAGAATTACAGAATTACAACTGGGAAAACCTTTTGTTCTTTATTGAAAGATGACTGTTCTTATATACCACTTAAGTTAGCATAAGTAAAATGCCTAACTTATTTGTAAGTAAATAAGGGCATCTTTTTAGAATTCAAAGGAGCGAATGTAGATGTCAGTCATTAGGTCCAGAAGCAGGATCTGGAAAGCAGCAGAAATCAAGGCAGCATCTCTCTCTCTCTCTCTCTCTTTTTCCCTCTGTCTTATCAGCTGGAAGGGCTCTCTGCTAAGCATCTCTGTGTGTGTGTCTGCTTTCTGACCATTTCTTTTGGCAGATGGTGTTCCTCTGCTCTGTTTGCTGATGCCGCCCCAACTTGGCATTGTATCCTCTGTCAGGTCAAGTGCCCAGCAGAGACTAAAGTTCTTGCATTCTTGTAACTGATTTTGGGGAGAAATTATAATTTGTCCAGCTTAGATCAGTTATCCACACTCATCCAGTCAGCTAAACTAAGGGGAGGAGTCAGATAGATCCTGCTCACTCAGTGGGGGTTGTGGGCTCCACATTTCCTAGAGCAGACATGGACTGACAGGGAAATTGACTGTCAAGTATCTGTTAGATCTGCTTTGAAGATAGGCTTGAAAATTTAACAGAAGGCATCTAAAAACAAAGCAGAGAATATCTATTAATTAATATTCTAATAACTATTTTTAAAATGGATGACATTTTCCCTGATCACCTTTCTATGTGTCCCCTTAGCCCCACTTCTGGCACATGACATGGTGGATAGTGGTTGTTCTCTCTGCCACTAACATCACAGGGCTGGGGCAAGACTAAAAATGGAGGCCCATACACCAAATGTCTAAATATTTAAAATCACAAATCAAGTTGACAGACTGTTGAATAAAATATGCTTTATCCTCGTCTTTTGACAAATGGACCTAATTATTTGGAAGGCCAGATTTAAAGTCAGAAACCTCAGACTCCATGGAGTTCTGTGCTGAAAGGAGGTGGCCTATCCACTTCTTTTCCCATCTCTGGCTTTGTGAGGGACTTATCACTATGCATGTGCTCAACTTGGCTCACCTGTCCAAGCTCTTTCCACCTCCTACAATCAGCTACCTCTTGGCCACCTCTCAGATCTGTGGAGTGCATATCCACAGTACAATCTACCTTCAGAAGCATGGAACTGGGGAGAAGGCTTTTCAGGCCCCAGAAGCTGGTTCTCAAAAGTGCAGAGTCCAGGTCAGTGGCCGCTCTTACCTGAGCCTAAAGAAAGTCCTGGGTGGTGGATGGAAGGGTGTATGTCTACAAGTTATGATTCCAGATGTCAATGAGATTTAGTCATTGAATGAAGATGAGGCAGGTATTTAATTTTTATAAAGTGGAAGGTTTACATCATTAATCAAGAAGGGAGGTTTCACTTTTGTACTTATAAATGGAAAATAAAAAAAATATTAAGCTCTTAAGGAATTCTGAAGCATATGAAATGCAACAATTGTAGTTTTTTATATTAACATTTAATAAAGAAGTTAATAAATGAGAAGATATAAGAGGGCTAGTGTTTCATCTTTAAATAGTATGGAGCTTATTCAAATTTGATATGGATGAAAACAGACTATAGAATTTTGAGGACAAATGATATGATTGAAATGAGGAAACATTATTTCACTGATAGTAGCTGTCTTTTTGAAATTAAAGAAGAAAAGAGTGAACACGTTATACCTGTCTTTATGATTTGAAATAACAGTAACTGTAATCACAACAAACATAAGCATTATTTCTATAATGCTTTAAACATTTTAAAGTATGTTTATAATCTGTGTAACTAGTTTATTATACAGTGTAAATTCAATGGGATATATTGAAAATGGTTCTTTCTTTTTCCCTTTATACTAGATTTCCTTTCCTAGATATTTGGTGGTATCAGTGGCAAATTCCAAATCTTTCTGGTCTGATTTAGTTCACATAAAAACTTCAATTTCACATACTATTCAAAACTTTCCTTCTTTTTCTAGCCTGTGCCAAATCCTTCTGCAGAGGATCTACAGTGGTGGGTAGATGGGGGATGGCTGTCCTTTTACTCTTCCTTCTCTTGTTCCTCCAATAAGAGAAGAGCAGATTAATGGACAAACATCAGACTTCTTATATCACTGGGACTGTTGTAATCAGGTCCTTCCTTTATATGGCAAGTCTTCAAATATAGGCATTTTCACAATGGCTATTTGAGTGTGGCCAAAAAGCACATTTACCTTCTTGCATCATTCCTTAATGCTGATGATGAATTTCCTTGCTGAGCTCTTGTGAAGCATTTTTGACCCACAAGCTCATGCTTTTTGTACTACCCCACAGCATTTTACCTCTGATCAACCTCTTAGGCAGGTGTAACTAAAAGACAGCTTGAGTCTGGTAACCTATGTGGTGTTCACTTGGTTTTGCAGGAAGGCAGCCATGCCATTTTTCTCCTTACCTTGACATCATAGATACCCTAGCCAAACATTGACATTCATGGTTCTCCAGGCATAAGCAAGCATCATTTTTTATGTTCAAGTATGTTCCAGTCTCTTTTGGAACACTTGCTGAGTTCTTCCAGTATCAGCCTTATCACTCTTTACCCTGGTGACAGACCAGTAGTGGTCATATAAGCATCTGAAGCTCAGCAAATGTCCAGCCAGGGAATGAGATGCTAGTGTCCCTTCTTTCAGAGTCTCCTTGAGTGGTTATCTTGGTGCCCCTCCAACTTGGCTTGGATGGGTAGAAGCACTCCCCATGATTTTCCTACAGGGAAAAGAATATCTTCTTTGCATTTCTATGGCATTTCAAGGATGCTATTTATATAAGTTGATTGGGGTGGTGAGGGTGAGGGTATCAGGACTGTTCTGCTATTTGGAAGAGGAATTTGGAATCCTTGGTGTCTGTTTTATGTATTCTTGGTTTGGGAGCTTAAGCCAAAATTCTGAGAAATATGAAAAATCACTTTCAACAGCTTGTACTTTGTTACCTAGTTTGATTTTCACAGTGAGTATTGAGATTTGTCAGATAGTATTTTTAATATTTTCTCCACTTTGATCAGTAAGTGAATGCTCAGAAGTTATCTTGGCTATCTCCAATCTATACAGTTAAAGGTTTATTTTGGAGCAGAGTAATTTCTTTTGATCTGTCTCCAGATTTAGGATTCAACTCTTTCTAACAAATTACTTACCTTGAAAGTCCATTTACCTCTGGAATAAATGAGCCTATATATTTAACGTATATTTAAGACTTCAGAAAATATAAGAAAAAGTGAATCTGACTAAGTGATTTAGTATTTAGCATTATATTTTTAAAAGCCTTCCTTAAAAAGATGCTAGGAAGAAGAAAAATCTGACATAATTTAATAACAATTTCTGTATGTTCTCTACTTGCATCTCAAAACTGCAACAGAGCTGTCTTTTTCAATGTGACATAAACACTCTCTTCATAGTCACTAAGAAATTAAGAAAACCTCATTTATTTTTCCAGGGTCCATTAACAAGTTCATATTTTATTTGTCTTTCTTCTTCATTTTCAGCTGTACTTTGTTAATAAGAAAGAGCTAACATTTTTTTCTAGCAATCAAAATCCATTCACAATACTGATTTCCAATTATTTAAAGAATGAATTACATTTCACAATTTTGGCTGGTTTAAATAGTGGATTCAGTAAATATCTTGCCTGGAAAAACAGATAATAGGTTCATCATGGATATTGTCCCTTAAGTCGGAGTTACACAACAGTGGTTTGTTTAATCCTTTCCTTTTCCTTGCCTCTGGTAAAGAAATTTCAATAACATTTTAACTTCTATAAAAATTATTTCAGTTTATAGCCTTAATAACCTACCTAGAGTATGTTTTCTGTAAGCCTGATGTTAAAAAAATAAAATAGGTTCTAACAGGTTTTAACACTGGTTTTAATTTTGAATTCTTTACAGTGTCTATTAACCCACTGAAACTTTAAATACTGCGTTTGAGCCATATTTATGTTGTGAGGAAAGATCAAACCCTAACTGCATGGACTCAGGGTACAAAAGAAGCAGATTCATATACCAGGTTTTACTTTGCTTATATAGTGAAGGAATATCATTCAAATACAATCTTGATTATGGGCATTCATCAGATTACCATTATTTAGATATTTGCCATGTGACACTGCCATTTCCTCTCTGTTGGATAGGGAGAATATATGCCTCTGTCATATACAGACTCACTGGGCATAACTAAAGACTATGAGCAACTATATGCCAATAAATTGAAATATCCAAAAGAATTTGATAAATTCCTAGACACATACAGCCTACTAAGATTGAAACAGGAAGAAATTCAAAACCTGAATACACCAATAACAAGCAATGAGATAGAAGCAGTAATTAAAAAACTTCAGTGAAAGAAAAGCCTAGGACCCAATGGCTTCACTGCTGAATTCTACCAAACATTCAAAAAAGAACTAATACCAAGCCTACCTAAACTATTCCAAAACATCAAGGAGGAGAGAATACTTCCAAACTCATTTTATGAGGCCTGTATTACCCTGATATCAAACCCAAAGACACAACAAAAAAGGAAAACTATAGGCCAATATCTCTGATGAACATGAATGCAAAATACTCAACAAAATACTAGCAAACAGAATTCAACTACACATTAAGGAGATTATTCATCATGATCAAGTGGGTTTCAGTGCAAGGATGGTGTACATACACAAATTGGTCAATGTGATACATCATATCAACAGAAAGGACAAAAACCATATGATCATTTCAACCAATGCTCAAAAAGCACTTTATAAAATTCAACATCCCTTCATGATGCAAACTCTCAAAAAACTGTATAGAAGAAACATACATGATAAAAGTCATGTATTACAGACCCACAGCCAGTATCATACTGAATGGGGAAGTACTGCAAGCCTTTCCTCTAAGGTCTGAAACAAGACAAGGATGCCCACTTTCACCACTGTTATTCAACATAGCGCTGGAAGTTCTAGCTAGAGGAATCAGACAAGAGAGAGAAATAAAGGACAATCAAATGGACAAAAAGAAATCAAATTATCCTTGCTTATGGATGATATGATCTTATATCTAGAGAAGCCTAAAGACTCCACAAAAAATTATTAAAACTGATAAATGAATTTGGCAAAGTTGCAGGATACAAAATCAACATATTAATACAAAAATCAGTAGCATTTACATAATGGCAAAGCAAACAATCTGAAAAAGAAAACAAGAAAGCAATCCCATTTACAATAGCTACAAATAAAATAAAATACCTAGAAATAAACTTAACCAAAGAAGTGAAATATCTCTACAATAAAAACTATAAATATTGATAAAAGAAATTAAAGAGGACACACAAAAATGAAAAGATATTTCATGCTCATGGATTGAAAGAATCAATATTGTTAAAATGTCCATACCACCCAAAACATTCAATGCAATCTCCAACAAAATAGCAATGACATTCTTTACAGAAATAGAAAAAAAATCCTAAAATTTATATGGAACCACAAAAGACCCAGAATAGCCAAAGCCATCCTGAGCAAAAAAGAACAAAACTGAAAGAGTCACATTATCTGACTTCAGATTATACTACAGAGCTGTAGTAAACAAAACAGCATGGTACTGGCATAAAAACAGACATATAGATCAATGGAACAGAATAGAGAGCACAGAAATAAATTTCCAAACATACCATGGGGAAAGGACAGCCTCTTCAATACATGGTGCTTGGAAAACTGGATATCCATATGCAAGAGAATGAAAATAGACCTTTATCTCTGACATATACAAAATCAAATCAAAATGGATTAAAGACTTAAATCTAAGACCTGAAACTATGAAACTAGTTAAAAAAAAAAACAAACCTGGGAACATGTTTCAGGACATTGATTTAGGTAATGATTTCTTGAGTAGAACCCCCAAAGCACAGGCAACCAAAGCAAAATTGGAAAAATGGAATCACATCAAGCTAAATAGCTTTTGCACAGCAAAGGAAACAATAAAAAAAGGTAGAAAGACAACCCACAGAATGGGAGTATATATTTGCAAATGATCCATTTGACAAGAGATTAATAACTAGAATATATAAGGAGCTCCAACAATTCAATAGGAAAAGTCAATCCAATAAAAAATGGGCAAAAGATCTGAATAGAAATTTTTCAAAAGAATATATACAACCGATCAACAGGTGTATGACGAATGCTCAATATCATTAGTCATGAAAGAAATCCAATCAGAACTATAATGAGATAGTTTCCCAGTTGAATGGCTTTTACCAAAAAAATAGGCAATAATGAATGTTGGCAAGGATGTGGACAGAGGGGAACCCTTGTACACTGTTGGGGGGAATGTAAATTAGTACAACCACTATGGAGGTTCCTCAAAAATTAAAAATAGAATTACTATATGACCTAGCAATCTGACTTCTAGGTCTATATCCAAAAGAAAGGAAGTCAATATATCAAAAATATATCTGCACTCCCATGTTTATTGCAGCGCTATTGACAATAGCCAAGATTTGGAATCAACCTAAGTCTCCATTAACAGATAAATGGGTAAAGAAATCATGGTACATGTACACAATGTAATACTATATAGCCACAAAAAAGAATGAAATCCTGCCCTTTGCAACAATGTGGATGGAACTAGAGAACATTATGTTAAGTGAAATAAGCCAAGCACAGAAAGACAAATCTTGTGTGTTCTCACTCATGTGTGGAAGCTAAATATTAACACAATTGATCTCATGGAGACAGAGAGTAGAATGGTAGTTACCAGAGACTGGGATGGGTATAAGGAGGAGGGGACAAAATGGGGATAGTTAATGGGTGCAAAAATATAGTTAGATAGTTAGATGGAATGAACAATATTTGATAGCATAACAGAGACTATAATTATCAAGTTATGGTATAACTAAAAGAGTGGAATTGGATTGTTCCTAACTCAAAGAAATGATAAATGCTTGAGGTGATAGATATCCCAATTGCCTTGATTTGATTAATACACACGGTATGCCTGTATCAAAACATCACATGTAACCTATAAACATATACAACTATTATACATGCATAATAACTAAAAATTAAAATTAAAAAATCATTCTTTTTCCACTACATTGTTCTGAATTTTGTGGTAAATCAGATGGCGACATATGCTTTCGTTCATTTCTGTATTCTCTATTCTGTTTCAAATCACATTGCCTGCAAGCATACATCTTTCAATTTTGATATTCTTTTTAAATACTGCCTGTTTGCGTTTAAATTTAAATATTAGAGTCAATTCATACATATACATGCACATGCACACATAGACATATATACATCTATGACTCTAGAAGAATTTTTATTAGGATTGCATTGGGTCTTTAAAATAATTTGAGAAAAAAATGACATAATATGTCTTCCATTCCACAAACATGGTATAATTCTATATTTATTTAGGTCTTTATTTCAGTCTCCACATTTTTTTTTTGTTTTCTGTATAGACATTCTCTAAATATTTCATGAGATGTGTTTCTATGTTTTGAAATTGTTTTGGATGCTTTTGTAAAATATGTTTCAAAATTTTTATTTTCTAAATGTTTGTTTCTAGTGTCCAAATTTCAATTGATTTTGTATGTTCAACTGGCCAGATTCATTTATTAATTCTAAGAGTTTTCTACAGAATATTGTAAATTTTCTACAAATATAATCATACTAACTGTGAATATGATTTTATTTATCTCTTTTCAATTCTTATTCCTTTTTACTTGTCTTATTAAGCATATTGGCCTCTCCAGAATATGTGTGTATACCTTGTAATATTTTACTGTGGAACACGATATTTGCTGTAGGTTTCTTTAAAAGCACATACTCAGATAAAATTAATTTAGAACATTACCAAACTTTTTGAAAAATTATGCATGAATTTTGAATTTTATCAAATGCATTTTTCAATGTTGAAATAAACTTCCATTCCTGGAATAAATCCAGCTTGTTTGCAATGTATTATTTGTTTTATATAATTTTGATTAGAATTGCTAAAGATTATTGCATTTATTTTATATGAATGATTAGACTATAATTCTCCTTTCTTATAATATCCTTGTCACATTTCTTATGCAGTATAGAGATGACTATTGTTTTCACAATCCAGTCTGTCAATTTTTATCTTCATTGGATTAATTAATCTGTTTACATTTAATGTAATTACTGATATATTTGAATATATGTGTGTGTATATATAGTGTGTGTATATATGTATAGTGTGTCTATATTATCTTCTTGAGCATATTAATCACATTTTAAATTTAGTTTTTGACAACTCTAAAATCTGAATCACCTCTGAGTCCCTGTCTGTTACATTTTTTCTCCTGTTATTTGTCCTCCTTCTTGGTCCTGATAATTTTTGATTGGATGGCAGATTTGTATAAAAAATTGTTGAGATTTGGTTGACATTATTTTCCTTTAAATAGGATTTACCTTTTCCTCTGGGAAACAGCTAGATAGAAGCAATTCACCTCAATCTAACAGGGGAACAGGGTGTCTTAAGCTTGGTCCAGCCTTTATAAGGCTCTTTATTCCTCTGGTTTGCATAGGCTGTTGGGATTTAGCACTCAGGGGTCCCCAATTAAAGCCTGTCATTTTACTGCTTTTTCTTCCTGGGCACATCCTACAAAAAGCTTTGCTCTGCTGTACAGTGACTTTCTACTTAGCTTTTTAGCCTTTTACCTTGCCTAGCTTAAGATTTGACAAATATCTTGAGGGGAGGAACATTGTATCACGTTGAGATCATTTCTTCTCCTCAGATTCTTGTTCCCTCAAGTCCTGGCTGCCTTGTAAGGCCTGAACTCAAATCTTTATTTCCCTAACTCCTTGAGACCACTGAAAACCTTACTCATCTGCTACTTTCTACTTCTTTTATTGACCATCCTCTTGTTTCTTGCCGCAGAGTCCTAAAGATTTGGCAAATATCTCAAAGGGGAAAATTGGTACACAGGATATTGAGCTCACTATATATAACAAGCTTCTTGTGTTTCTGAGTTCTTGGCCCCTCAAGTTCTGGCTGATTTGTAGCTCTCCAATACCTCCCAAATGATTTTAGTTTTGTATTTTTTTCAGCTTTTGTAGTTTGTCAGTGTGATGTGCTAGTAGCTACTCTGACATAGCTAAAAATGGAAGTTATAGTGGCATTTTCTTCTATGGAAAGAATGACCTAATGACAAATGGTCATTAATCTAGTGCTTAGAAAAAACACTAGGGAAATATCTTAATGAAATCTTAAACCAAAAAGAAAGATTGAATAGCTTAAGAAAGACTGAGATATTAAACTAAGGAAAGGGCATTACAGGTTGTAATTCATTGAAAATATGAAGGACATGAAGATTACCATTATTCTACCAATATTAGACTGCTATCAAATATAAACATTAACAAAAAGAGGTTGAGTAGGTTGTTAATGATCCCATCAAATGTAGCAGACACTTTTCCAATGCCTTTTGTGAGAAAAACTTCACTTTCTTGCTCTTGAACCAGAGCTATCAATTATGGCTCTTGATCCTATTTCATCTGTTTTTGATGAGAAAAATCACAACTTTTTGTGTAGCAAGTTCTCAGAGGGATGTTTGCTTATATCTCTGCAAGAAAAGCAAGAAAGTCCCTACTGCAGAGTGTCCTGACACTAGTTTTGGCGATATGCTTTTTCAGACCTGTGAAGAACAGATAAAAATAAAATCACAACCTCAATGAGGAGCAATGTAAGTTTGAAAGAAACTTGAGCGGGGTCAGCTGTTATAGCTTGTATATAATGGCTTATATAACAGAAAAACAGAAAATAGAAAACAGTAATGTACATCAGGGCCAGGCTTCATTGCACCCAGACGATTTTACTCTGTGCTGGCTGTAGATCCCCTGCAGCTGCATGTCCTAAAGGGCTTGGGACTAAGAGGAGCTACGCCTTCCCAGGAGAGAGATGCCAACAAGTCACCTAATTATTTCTTCTTGTAGCCTTTTATAGTATCTTTAAAAACTGCTTTGTATAAGCAGGGACTAAGATGCAAAGATACCTAAGACTGACAGGCTGTCACTATCTAACAAGCATGTAAATACTGAGAGATTTTCTGCAGTCTAGTGGGCGACTTAAGGTAATAATACTTCATGAAGGATGGAGGGGCCAACTCAACCTGAAGTTTAGGAAAAGCATTTTCAAATGAATAGAAACTGGAGAATAATTTTCTAATTGCAATATTAGTTAAATCCTATTTAGCAAGCATCTATTGAGTGTTTATTGCATACCAGATATTGCATTGCGTGCCGAATATGAAGACTAATAATTTATGGTTGGTCTTGCCTTGGAGTAGGGTTTCTCAGCCTCAATACTACTGACATTTTGGGTCAGATATTTCCTTCCAGTGGGAGGCTGTTCAGTGAATTGTGAAATGTTTAGCAGCATCACAGGTCTCTATCCAGGAAATGCTAATAGCACACTGCCGCCATCAGATATGACAACCCAAAGTGTCTCCACACATTGCCAAATGTGCCGAGGAGGGCAAAATCACCTTCAGTTGAAAATCACTGCCTTAAAAAACATAAAACCAAGTGGGAGACACTGAGGACTAAAGAGATAATTTAAATGATGCAAAGAGTGTGGTGAATGGGGAGTGCAAATGTGCTTTGGGAGCAAAGAAGAGGGATACGGGCATGTGCCACTACACCCATAGTTTTAGATCTAGAATAGGGTGCAGAGAACGTTGTTGGAGAAGAGACGTCTGAATTGATTTTGAAGTATAAGTGGGATTTAGCTTGTTCACAAGAGAGAGTCAGCATGTATGGCAAGAATCAGAATGAGACCTGAAATTACACTGTGTTCAAACTCCAGCTTCACCACTATTAGCTGGGTGAGTTTGTACAAGTTATTTTTTCCCCCAATATTCCCTCAAGGGCAAATTAGAGTACCTTCCTCAAAGATTGTTGTACAAATGGATCTAGGGAATCCTGTGATATACTTAGCTCAATGCCCACATATGATAATCACTCAATAAATATTGAATTTCAATATTATTATCATTGTTATTGTCATTGATGTTAATAACCTTGCAGAAATCCTCTCAAGAGGTTTATTCTAAAAGGATGTGGTAAATGTCTACTGCTGTTGTACCCAAGTCAAAACTGTTGTGTAGCTATCAAGTCCTAAAGCTTAAAGTTACACAGTCCTATTTAAAGATGTGTCTGCCTGTGTGTTTAGGTTTCAGCTGCATGATTTTGCCAATAAGAAACCCATTTAGAAAGGAGCATTTGCCAAATAATTCAGTTGAGAATCCTGGCTACAGGGAAGAATCTTGTGAGGGTGACTGAAGAGTTTCTATGTGTCAATTGAAAAGAAAGACTGTCTTGTTTTTGTTGCATACTCCTTAAATAGGGATTAAAGAAGGATTCTAAAGAATTTCTGCAAATTGCTAAATAGGGCCTGAAAACAAAACTGAAAGGAGAAATGCAGAAGTTCAACAAGCACACTTACTGAGTGAGACTTAACCATGTTGCCTTCAGGACATCTATAGTCACTGAGCCAGGCAAAATTCACCTTGTACTTAGTCACCCCAAACAAGCTTTCTCAATATTTATGGTTTTGTTGCTTTTAGCTGAAATGTGGCCAATTAGTGTTTAAGAGACCAAAGGAGATATATCTTCTTTCTGTGACGAATTACAATGTGACTGCACTAAAAATTACGTTATAAATTACAATGTGAATTACATTATGCAGAATGTCTGGGAAAATATTTTATATCACTGAGTAATACAAAAAAATCTAGAACCATAAACAAGTGGCACAGTATCCTACATGTATAAAGTCTAGAAATATGTGCCCTTTGAACCAGTGGATTTTCACAGGAAGCAAGAGCTATACCCTTTCACTGCCTATTGATAGTTCTTAGACAGACTACTATTTTACTACTATCTGTAGCAGTAAAGTAGATGGATGATTTTCTAATAAATGACATGCCTTTATTAAATATGATCCATTACAGAAATAATCTTTATCAGTTTGCATATGATTCCCATTGTTGACATCTGGAGGTCAATGACTCTGAAATATTAAACATTCTTTTTTTGTTTTTGCTTTTTTAAAATTAAAAAAAATTATTTATTTAAAGACAAGGTCTCCCTCTGTCACCCAGGCTGGAGTGTAATGGTGTGATCATAGCTTACTGTAACCTGGAACTCCTGGGCTCAAGTGTTCCTCCTCCCTCAGCCTCCTAGGACTACAGGTGCATGCCACTATACCCAGCTAATTTTTAAGATTTTTTTTTTAAGATGGAGTCTCACTATGTTTCCTAGGCTAGAGTGTGATGGCTATTCACAGGCATAATCCCACTACTGATCAACATAGGAGTTTTGACTTGCTTGGTTTTTGACCTGGGCTGGTTCACCCCTCCTTAGGCACCTTGATGATGCTGTGCTCCTGGGAGGTCATCATATTGATGCTGAACTTAGTGTGAACACCTGATCAGGATAGCACAATACAGTCCAGAACTCCTGGACTCAAGTGATCCTCCCGCCTTAGCTTTCTGAGTAGCTGGGACTACAGGCGTGTGCCACTATGCCTGGCAGATTGGACATTCTTGCAGTGGGTTGCTCCTGTTTATCTAATGGTCTAATTAAGCTCTTGGAAGAGCTATAAAAGGAGACAGATACATTAATTAAAGACTTTGAATATTAACAATATCATTCTATGATGTTGCAAGCAGGATTGCCCCAGAATCATAGGTGGCTGCACACAAACTCAGCTTCTTATGGTTAATTTTCCAAGGGAATGATGACTTCCTACCCCCAGCTTCCTATAAGCTCAAGATCTCTTGGTTCTGGCTTTCCTAGACAACTCTATACCCAGCTGGCACCTCAAATCTGGACGCCCTTGCTTTGAGCCTGTGCTGTTCAGTATGGAATCTACTAGTCACACATGGCTGTGGAGTACTTGAAATGAAGTTAGTCTAAATTGAGATTACTCAAAATGTAAAATACACACTGTATTTCAAAGACTTTGCATGACCCTTGGTAACCCCTCCCTCCCCAGAGCTGCTTCTGTGGCTATAGAGAAGCTTATATTTTCTGTAATTGTATATAAATAAAATCACACAGTACATACAAAAAAAAAAAAGACTTTGCATGAGAAATGTAAAATATCTCAACAATTATTTAAAATTCATTACATGCTGAAATGATAATATTTCGGATATACTGAGTTAAAATAATATAGATTATTAAAATTAATTTTATCTTTTTTTGTTAATGTCACTACTAGAAAATTTAAAATTGTGTTTGTGGCTTGTGTTAAATTTCTATTGGATATTGGTGCTCTAAATGTTCTGTTTATTTTACACTGACAATATCACTCTTACCTTATCCTAGAAGAGAGAGCAACAAAGGGTTGTTGCCCTGAACACTGACCATGTTGCATGTTCAGCAGAGAGCCTTGGTGTTGGTAAGGCTCTCTGAGTGAGATTCATACCTTCTCTTGTGTTTACTTTTGTGGATCAGCTTGCTCCTTTCAAAGTTTTCTTTTTTTTTTTTTTCCTTTATCTTTTTTTTTTTTATTCTAGGTCTAGTTTAGCTCTTCTACTAAGGCATGACCCTTCTGGAACCTTACTGAATGCTGTGGATGTTCAAAAATACTTCACACTGACTGGTTGGAACCAGAATGTCACCCAGTCTTGCCTGAGCTTTGGAAATTGTTCAGCTAGACCTTGGTAGCTTTTTGCCTGTCCTTACAGAACTTTACCCTCCCCATGCACAGTTTGTTATTTAGTAGCAGACTCAAGGGATCCTATGCAGATTTCTGGATCTTTTTTTCTGCATATCTTCCTTCTTGATGATAGTTTGTCCCACAAATTCTAGGCACCTCACTCTCCTTGAACTCTGGTTTCTAGTTCCTCAATTCATTGAGATAGCCATGCTTTGGTTAAACCATTCCTGTGGTTTGAAAACGCCTCCACATGGAAAGCTGGGGAAACAGTAGGCCCTACCTCATTTGTTTTTCTTTTCTCAGGAATCACAGTCCTGTACTGCCTGGATATTCTGATGTATGGAAATAGTTGTTTCATATAATTTGTCCAGTGTTCTAGCTGTTTTATGGTGACAGGGAAAATTCAGCACCTAATCTGTCATGGTAGAAGTAGAAGTTCAATGAAGTATTTTAATTCTATATTTCCTTGTCAAGTCTTAGTTATCCACTCTTTTTTTTTTTTTTTTTTTTTTAGACAGAGTGTGCTTTGTTGCCCTGGCTAGAGTGAGTGCCATGGCATCAGCCTAGCTCACAGCAACCTCAAACTCCTGGGCTTCAGTGATCCTACTGCCTCAGCCTCCCGAGTAGCTAGGACCACAGGCATGCGCCACCATGCCTGGCTAATGTTTTCTATATATATTTTAGTTGGCCAGATGATTTCTTTCTATTTTTAGTAGAGACAGGGATCTCACTCTTGCTCAGGCTGGTCTTGAACTCCTGACCTCAAGTGATCCACCCACCTTGGCCTCCCAGAGTGCTAGGATTACAGGCTTGAGCCACCGCGCCCGGCCTACTCTTTTATTTTTTTTTTTAGTAGTTGCCATACAATTTACAACATACAGGTTTGACTTATAAAATGCAATATAAATTTGTTGCTTTATGACTTCCTGGACAATGCAAGAATCCTAGAACATTTTCTTTAGCCTCCCCTAGACTTTTGTGCTATTTTTGTCCTGCATTTATATAATACGCACATATTTTTCAAGACATAATTTTTGTTTCATACAGCTAATTTTTATTTAGATTTGCCTACATATTTATCCTTTTCATTAGTCTTTATTTTCTTTGTCATTTCCATGCTTCCATCTATGATTATTATTCTTCTGTCTGAAAACCCCATGTTGGTATCTCTTTTAATATAGGTCTGCTGGAGCATAATTCTTTTCAGTTTTTATATATTTGAATGTGTTTTTATTTCACCTTCATTTTTTTGAGTAAATTTTTGTCTGGATATAGAATTCAAGTTTGGCAGTTATTTTCTTTCAACATTTTGAAGACTTTTTTGGCTTCTTTTTTTATTGAGAAGTCAGCTTTCAATCTTATTGTTGATTCTTTGGAGATAATGTTTTCTGTTCTCTCTTGCTGTTTTTAAGATTGTCTATTTATCTTTTAGTTTCTACTGTTTTGTTATGGTATGTCTGGGTGTGGTTTTCTTTGTATTTATTCTGCTTAGGAATTACAGTGCATCTTTTATCTGTGGCTTAGTATTTTTCATTAGTTTAGAAAATTCTTGGTCATTGGTGCTTGAAATATTTCTTTGCTCCATTCCTCACTCCTCTTGTTGAGACTTCAAGTATGTTAGACATTTTTATCAAGCCTCAAATGTTTCTTAAGTAGTTATTCTATATTTTCCATTGTTTTTTTTTTTTCTCCTTCAGTCTGGGTGTTTTCTTCTGACTCATATAGACTTCCATTGTGATTTACAATTTGTAGAGATAATTTGAGGTATGGGATGATGACCACTTCCTCCTGAGAACGTCTACTTTTGCTTCTTGCAGGAAGTTAGGGTAGAATCTATCACTTTAAACAGACATTGAGTTGATTTGAAGCTGGAGTTTAGCCTTTGTGAACACTCTGGTCGGAGGTTGTCCTTTGATTTTCCCAACCGAAAATTTTCCTTTGGTCCTTTGGTTTTCCTAACTAAAGTCCTTCAGTATTTTAACCTGTGTTCCTTCTCTTTGCCTGGCCTTGGACATAAGTTTTGTCCTCTTTAATGCTGTGAAACTGCTGAGTGTTCTGTTAAGCTTTTCAGTCTCTCAGCTGAAGCTTTCAAACTGGTGAATGCCTTCAGGGTAAAAGAGGCTCCCAATATTTGCCTCATCTCAGTGGCCTTCCCTTCTTCCCTGGAATCATGTTCCCTTAGGTTGTCATTGCTTTGGTAGCTTTCTGATGCCTTCAAGGAGATGATTTTTATGTTTATCTTTGTTTTTCAAGTTATTTTGGTGAGTGTATCAGTCTTGAACAGCTAGTTTGTCATTGGCTGGAAAAGGAGATTCCTCATGGTTTGGAATAAGAACGGTAAAGTATACCACCTATGTTCTCCAACTAGAAAGTGTACTCCAGGAGGGCTGCATTCCTGTCCTTTTAGCTCTACTGTATTGTTATCCATTGTTCAGATTTGCAATACTTTCTCCTGCCTCAGACCCGTTCCATTTGCTGTTTGCTCTACCTGGAATGCTCTTGTTTTTACTCTTCATCTAACAAACATATCTATATTACAAGTCTTAGCTTAAACATCATTTCACAGAGAAACCTTCCTTCACCTCCCAGGCTAGGTTAGATTCTCCTGAAGTTTTCTTTTATAGTAATTTTCACACTTAGAATTATGAAATTAATTATAATTTAATGTATGTCTTACCCAGACAGGAATTCAGTCTGCTTCCCCAGATTGTGCTAGCATAATGCCAGTCATGTAGTAAATTCTCCAAAAATAAATGTGATCTGCTCTGGCATGCTTTAAGCTAGATTAATATTTACTAAAATGTGTTCTATGAAAAAGACGTTCCACGATCAAATAACTTTTGGAAAAACTTCGTAGTATAACTGCCTTTGGGAAAATCACAATGGGTATTAAACTAAATAAAGCTGTTTAATTGCTTATTCTTGAGTTTAACACTTAAAAAATAAATATCAATTCTGAAGAATACACTTCAAAAATCATTTGGTTAGGTACTTTCTAGAATTAGAAACTTACAGAGTTTTTTAGTTTTATATAAAAAAAAATTTCACCCCAGAATTAGTTAATGTACTGCAAATTCTGGATGAGCAAAATCAAAATCAAAGAGGCTTGAAGGACGACTCCATTACAGCAGTATTTGCAGGACTGAAGTTCAGCTGACATAGACAAAAGATTTCCTGCCTCCAGTTTACTGTAATCTATATAGATCCACAAACAACATAAGACAGGGAGGTTTTAAGTACTGATCTTAAGGGACTGTCATCCTGAGCTGAAGTATTGTATATTGAACTGACTGTTTCAGCCATATAATTCTTCCGCAGTCAGGCCGACCAGCAAATATGTTGCATTTGCCAGATTTGTGTTGACAATTAACTAGTCCTTGTATTAAAGAATTAAAGAAGAATGGTAGAAGTAAAATCAGATGGAAGCAGCATTTCAACTGGTAAATAAGACAATTTTCTTTTCAGAGAATTACCAGTAGCTAATTGTAAATTGAAAATTGTTTGCTTCATCATTAAGCAAGTAATAACTAATTTACATTTATTCCTATTGGCCTTTCCTCTTCTCTTGCTTTCCCTCCGGCTACTTCATTTATTTAATAATTTGGAATTAATCACTAGAAATTCACCATGATTATATTCACATCTGTACAACTGTTCCTTCTTTAGCCCTTTAGCTATTTTTCTCCTCCCTCAAAATATATTTGTCCCTTAAGATTTTATGCTAAATACACTCTCCTGCCCTCTACTTCTCTCTCCTATTTTATCCCTTCCCATCCTTTTCAACCCACACTTTTGCTCTTTATCATTAAGATCTCTTTGATTCTTACTTTTAAGAAATTCTAGTTTTAATGCATCATGGAATTGCGGGGGATGTAAAAATGATGTGGGGCATCTCAGAACAGCAAAATCAAGCTGAATACCAATAAAATGTGTAATAGAATTAATTTGAGCCTCATGCTTCTTCCATTTGCTCCTGTTTTCATAGAATATACCCTTTAGAGTTCTCAATGCTATCTTGCTTCAGGATGCTTTTTCTTCACAATCACCTGCCTGCTCCTGGTTGTTGACTTGGCCTTATCCCCATGGTACATTTCTATCAAGTATTTCCATGCAGAGTTTAAGATGTAGGGAGCCAGGCCATTTATCAGGTGGTGGATAAATCTCAAATCTCTGTGTCTTCATCCATGACAACTGGATTTCAGTCTAAACTATCTTTTGGACATGTCTACATGATTATTCTAAATAGTATCTCAAATTCACTATGTCCAAATCTGAATTGAGTATCTATGATACTTCCAGCTCAGTACTTGGCATTATAGGCACTCAAAAAAATTCCAGTTCTTTTCTTCTTGCATTAAACCTGCTTGTTCCCATGATTCTCTCCATTTTTTTTTTTGTGAATGATACCATGTTCTTAGTCAATTACACTTAATACATATAGCATATAATTTATCCTTTTCTTTTCAATTTTTCTTTGAACAAATATTTAACTGCCTCCTCTGTTTTGAGGACCTATGTTGAAATTCTATAATTAGGAGGACATAGTTATGCTCTCCATAAATTTGCAGTCTAGTGGAGAGCTTGGCAGGAAAACAAGTCATAGAGTAACAGAGGTAAGCATAGGGTACTGTGAGAGCACAGAAAAGAACACTCACCCAGCTTTGGAGAGTCACACAAGATTCCCCAGAGGAGACAAATCTTGAGTTATGAAACACAGGTAAAAATTATCCCAGAGAAAGTGAGGAAGGTGAATGGTGGCAGGAAGGTCTTTTCAGAATAGGAGCAAATATGTGAAGATCTGAACACACTCTACTTTTCTTTGGGAGAAGAGGTTGGAGAAATGAACAGTGAAGAACACAGGTCAAGATGGTCCTTGTGTACCAAGTCAAAGGGTGTACATCTTGAGGGCAGAGTAGCAATGAATGATTGGTGTTGGACAGGGCTGTGTGATTGATCTGGCCAATGGGCTGTGAGGGAGGGCGACAGGGAAAAGCCATTGGCTGTGCTGTTTTCCAGTCTTTCTTCCTCTGCGGTATCAGATGAGGACAGGGGCTGTTTCTGATGGTGCACATGCGGGAAGGTGGAGACCCTACCAGCGTGTGTCACAGAGCAAATGTTAGTTACCCTGGAGGGTTGTTTTGACATGGAGCAGACAGCAGCACTACTGAGATTTTAAGGTTGTTTGTTATCACACCAGAATGTTGACTGTTTTGATTGATATTCATTCACAGAAAGTTACTTCCTTATATTCAGTCTAAAGTTGTTGCTGTCCTCTCAGCCATCATCCCATAATTTGTAGCAATCGTCACTGTATAAAACAATCATTCATTTACTTATTTTTTGTTGTCTATATTTCTTTTCTAGAATATGAACTCTGCAAAGCAATGACACATCTCTTTTGTATTCCAGAGCCTAGAACAATGCCTGGCACATAACATAAGAAGGACTGTTTTAAATTGAGGATAGTTTTACAGAAAAAGTGAGCAAAGGACACAGGACTCAACCATTTTGTGAACTGCTTACAGAAAGAGAAATTTTATTTTATTTCTTAACATTTTATATAATATATGGAAGGAGAGAGTAGAAGGCTTTATACAGATGATGCCAGTCAGAGAAACAGAAGCCTGGGCACCATTTTGGGTGTGAAGATAACAAGGGAGCTCAGAATTCAATTAACTTGAGTCATTGCTGTTGTCATTACTGATTTTACACCTTGTGATAGCAATAACTTATGGTGGCAGATTTGGGGACTTCTCCTGGTATTTTATGGTTTGTGTGCATGTCTTTCAGAAGCCCTTTTATTATTTGCTTTATACAAGCATATTCTCATTCCTGATCTCTGTACTGGATAGGACTACTGCCCATATTGCTCTTATTGATTTCCTCAAATTAAGATATAAAGTTACCATGACAGATAGCAATGCCTTATCTCTGAAGACTGGATGATGCTAAATAAAGAAATGTCCTGGTTTCTGACTCATGGAACACAAATTTTGGAGCAAAAATATAAGGTCAGAAAAAAAATTAGTGGCATGTCAATGACCACTAAGACAGTATGACAAATGCTCTTTGAAACGATAAGTCTATAAGAAATGTTAAGATTTAGCATTTAGAGTCTAACAAACTTCAAGTTCTCTTTCTGGTATATTTGCAGAGATTACAAAATATTTTGCTAGATTTCATTGCTGAACTTGGATTCTTGCTGGTTATAATCATGTAGAATGAATCATGTAGAATTTGGTTTGAGTTTTCTTTCTTTCATTTACCTGGGTGACCTTGGTCAAGGTTCTAAATTTTTTTATTATTTATCATTGCAAAATAGGAATTAATAAATTGTAATACTGGGTTGTGGTAAGAATGCAATGATTTGAACCAGTACAGGGCTTACCACAGGTTTGGACTAAATGATATCAGCAATTGTTTTGGGCATAATATATTTGAAATATTACGCAATGTTCTTTCTCTTCTCAGCAATCCAATGGAAGGGTAAATGAGAGAGCTAATGTTACATCACCTGTTCTGTTCCTGTCTCTTCCTATCAGACAGAAAGAGAAAATAGAGAACTTTTCTGGTGCTGGAAGAAGGAGTATGATCTATACATTGTTATTCACATACATTCACCTGCCCCCTCCTCATCAACATGGGTGAATCTTCCTCTAAATTGTTTATCACTTTTAAATAAGAATGATCTTTCTAAAATGCCAATATGATCTTGTCTCTTTCATGTCTATTCTAAGGCATATTGAATCTACTGTTACTATAACTGATTCTAATGTATTCATATCTCTCATGGTATGGATGTCTTGCTGTGTTAAATGGAATTTTAATGCTTAAAGGTATATATTTTTCATTCATAACTTCTTAAACATAAGCCCAATATTTTATGGCACTCAAACAGAAGAATTGTATTCTCTAGTTCTGGAGAAAGATCTGGTTGTGTTGAACTTCTCAAATTATGAATTAAATGTTGGTCTCAAGTGGGGGTCTGAATAGGTTTTTAAGGGCAATTTTGGCTTTACCTAATTTTTATTTTATTCTCTAATAGAATGCTCTTCTAATGTAAAGAGGTGAAACAGTAACAATGCTATTGTTTATCATTTTTAGTTTTGTCATTTTTTAAATTTCAAAATATTAAGGGGGTACAAATGTTTTAGGTTACATGGATCATTTTTATAATGCTTGAGTCCTGGCTATAAGTGTGCCTACCACCCAAATAGTGTTCATAGTACACATTAGGTTGGTTTATTTCACTCCCCTGCTTCCTCCTCCCTCCTCCCTCCGGTTGCTTACCACTGAGTTTTACTTCCCTTTGTGCACTTGTGTGCTTATCGGTTAGTTCTAATTTAATAGTGAATACATGTGGTATTTGTTTTTCCATTATTTAGATACTCCAGTATCTAACTGTTCTCCAGTTCTATCCAGATTGTTGCAAAAGATGTTAATTCATCTTTTTTATGGCTGAGTAGTACTCCATGGTGTACATATATCACATTTTATTTTATGATTGTTGGACACTTGGGTTGATTCCATATCTTTGCAATTGCAGATTGTGCTGCAATAAACATTCGAGTACAGGTGTCTTTTTGATAAAATGACTTTTTTTCCTTTATGTAAATACCCAGTGGTGGTATTGCTGGATCGAATGGTAGGTCTACTTTTAGTTTTTTGAGGAACATGCATACTTTTTTCTGTAGAGGTTGTACTAATTTGCAGTCTCACCAACAGTGTGTAAGCATTCTGTCTGCATCCACACCAGCATTTATTGTTTTTGCACTTAAAAAGGGCAAAAGCCATTCTAACTGGGTTAAGATGATATCTCATTGTGGTTTTAATTTGCATTTCCCTGATGATTAGTGATATTGAACATGTTTTTCATATGTTTACTGTCCATTTGTCTTTCTTCTTTTGAGAAGCATCTCCGTTCATGTTTTTTGCCCACTTTTTAATAGTGTTGTTTTTCTCTTGCTGCTTTGCTTGAGTTCTTTGTAGATTCTGGTTATTAACCCTTTATCATATGTGACCTTGCTAATATTTTCTCCCATTCTGTAGGTTGCCTATTTGCTCTGTTGATTGTTTTCTTAGTTGTATAGAAGCTTTTTAGTTTAATCAAATCAAATTTATTAATTTTTGTTGTTGCCATGATTGCCACTGTGGTCTTTTTCATGAATTCCTTGCCTAGGCAGATATCTAGAAGACTTTTTCCTACATTTTTCTCTAGAATTCTTATGGTTTCATGCCTTAGATCTAGGTCTTTTATCCATCTTGAATTAATTTTTGTGAGTGGTGAGAGGTAGTGGTCCTGTTTCATTCTTCTGCATGTGGCTATACAATTTTCCAACACCATTTATTGAATAAGGGCTTATTTTCCCCAGTGTACATTATTGTCTGTATGCCTGAATTTCTGGCAATGCTCAGGAAGTTTTTCTGAATAATTTCCTCAAATAGGTTTTCCATACTTTTAGCTCTTTCTTCTTCACCCTCAGGGATGCCTATAATTTGAGTTAGTACACTTTACATAGTTCCATATCTCTCTCAGTGATTGCTTGGACTTTTTTATACTCTTCTGTGCCTCCTTGAGTGACTGGGTTATCTTGAGAGCCTTGTCTTCAAGCTCGGAGATTCTTTCTTCTCCTTGGTTTAGCCTATTGTTAAAGCTTTCAGCTGCATATTGAAATTCCCTGAATGACTCCTTCATTTCTTTAAGTTCTATTATATCCATTCTTATGTTGTCTAGCTTTCTAGTGACTTTTTTTTTTTTCATGAATTTCCTGAAAAAATTTTTTGGCTTCTTTTTGTTGGTTTTCAACTTTCTCTTCAATTGCAATTATCTTATTTGCCATCCATTCTGAATTCCGTTTCTGTCATTTCAGCAATTTCCTTGTAATTGGAGTCCACTACAGTAGCTCCATTGTGTTCTCTTGGGGGTGTCAAATTATTTTGTTTTTTCAAGTTGCCAGTGTTATTTTGCTGGTTTCTTCTCATCTGGCCACTCTTCTCTTGGTTCTGGGTTAATAGGTATATAGGGCCCCTGGTCTCCTTCGCCAGGGACTCTCTCTAAGCAAGTCTGGGAGTAATGGCTGCTTAGGGCTGGGGGATCCTGGGTGAAGGGTTGGACCTCAGGGAGGTTCTTCCAGCCCAGCAGTACTGGTGGGGTCTTGGGGTCCAGGCACAATTCTGGAGTCTCAGCTGTGGAGTCTGGTCCTGGCATGGACCCTGGAGCTACAGGGGAAGAGCCTTGGACTTAGGCACAGTGAAAGCTTCAGAGCTGGCTCTTGGGATTTGGGGGGCAGAGCCACTCATATTGGGGGCTGTTTCACCAGTATGGGGGCTGCTGATGCCCAGTCATGCAGCAGGGGTTTCTCTAGTGGCCCAGGTTCTGCATAGATGGGCCAGAGCTGCTGGTTGCCCAGGCTTCTCCCTCACACCTAGAACCCACTGAGGCAGTCACCCAAGGCTTCCCAAGTGGTTCCTGTGGTGTTTGAATCTCCCCCTCTGCTTGGCTTCCACACTGGGGAGGAGGTGTGCTCAACCCTCAGTCACAGGGCTCAACACAGTGAAGCGCCTATTCCTTCCCTGGCCTGTTGAGGGTGATGCTAAGGTTACTGCTGGATGGCTGGGTCCTGAGCAGACCTGGCTCTGTACACCAGCATGACCCAGTGTCATCAGTTGCAGAAGCCTGGTATTGGCAGGCACTAGATCTCTACTGCACCTGCTTTCCAGTGGAATGTCTCTGCACAGACTCTGAGCAGTTCCCCAGTCGGCCCAGAGGTCTGCAGTGGAAGAGGGAGACCCATAACAGATTGAGCTGCCTGTAAATTTGTTTCTCTTCTAGTAAACGGTGTCCCCTCGGGTGGCCTCTATCCTGCTGTCCTCACCTCTTCCCAGCAGTGCGAATTATATTGGGTGCCCCAGCTTAATCTCTGAGATGGTGGGAGGTACTTGTGAGTAAGAATCAGCCATGCCCTGTTTGATTGAGTTGATATATGCTGTGATGAGCTATAGAGTTGTTCTCCCTGTCAGTGGTGGATGCTTCCATGGAAGAGCCAACTGCCAAGATGTTCTTTTGTGCCCATGGTAAGCTCTAGTCCCTCAGGTGGAGCACTTGAATGCCTCAGGATTTGGGAGGGGCCCTGTAGCTCCCAGGGGGTTACTTGATCTCCACCACAGCAGAGGTGAGTGGAGGAGTGAGGCAGAGCATGGTTAGGTTGCAGGAGCCTGGAAGTCTTTGCAAAGCCTCGGCAGGGCCCAGAGGTTGCTTTCCTGGCCACTAGGGTGCCACTGGGAGGAAAATCAAGGCAAGCTCTCCAGACCAGGAGGGCTATTTGTGTGGGAGTGGCCTAAATGCTTGTTTGCTATAGCTCTGGGCTGGGATCTGACCTGCCAGAGGACCTGCACTAATCCAACAGGGCAGCTTTCCTGCAGTGGTGGGGTGGGCACTCTTCCAGATCATCATGTCTCAGGCCCCCCACAGTATTCACCCATAAGTTTTGTCCACATGGACTCCCTTACCACTGGAGTACACCTCTCAAACTTCCCCACTGTGTACTCTAGGAACCTGCTTGAGTTGAGGGGTACGGGATCCAGCCTGCATGTCTGACTGACTGACGTGCATCTCTGCAAAATGCTGGCATGCAGGGAGTTCTCAGACTGGGCACCCCATGCCCACTGCAAATCCTCAAGGTGAAAGGTATAGGCACCTCTCTCTGTGGAAAACTCAGCCTATAGCACATGCCCACTGGGGAAAGGCAGCCACTTCCCAAATTCTCAGCTTAAAATGCTTTCCTGGTTGCAGTGGATGGAGGAGGGGCAGGGAGGAAAAAGTGTCTGAATGGAAGCAAACTGGCTCTCTAGCCTCTCAGTTCACTCTCCTGGGAGGGGAACCCCACAAGGAATGTCCAAGCTCTGGGATCACACAAATTCTCCCCACTATTCTTTGTTTGCCACAGTGCTTGGGCTTGTGGGGGTGGAAAAGCCTCCAAGAAACTTGGTAGCCCACTGGTCACCGAAGGCACATGAGAAGGAGAGAGGGATGCCCCCTTACCCCTTCATTGGGCTCTGAGCCTCTCTGGGTTTGATCCCCACCAGTATCTTTTGGCCTTTATCTTCTTCCGTCTCATGTTTTGTAATTTCGTCTGTGGCAAGCTCCAGCACTTCTTTCAATGATCTACACCTGAGCTACATCTCCTCTCCTCTCTCCTTTATTTGAAACCCTTCCCTCAGGGACATTCTGGCAATGAAATATCTTCCCTCAGGGACATTCTGGCAATCGATGTCTCTAGTTGGCCATCTTGCCCATCTATTTTGATCATTTTTTAAGAGATAGAAAAATTATATTACCTTAACAGCACAAGAATTCCTCTAGGTGAGAGAATTATCTTAATTTGAAAAATCCTTTGATCAGTGTTTGGGCCTGAAGGTGAGCTCTTTGAGAAGCAGACTGAGGCTAGCAGTAAGGATGAAGAGGAGATGTGTAATATAATGAAAAAAATTTAGAGTTGCATTTGAGAAGACTGGTTGAGGAGGAGAGATTCTACAGCTAATTTGTTACTGCAACATAGCTTAGCCTATATTGACTAACATAATCATTTTTGATTCTGACATAGAGTAAAGAAGAAAGATTTAAAGAAAAAATAAGTCACCACTAAAATAAATTTCTCCTCTCTCTGCCTAAGTTATTATCATAATCTGGAAGCTGATGGGGTGATTAACAATTTTTTCAATATCTTATGTCAAAGTTTTAAATCTTAGCTGATAAATTTTTTAATAATTAATTTGTAATAATTATTTTAAATTTTATACTATTTTAGATAAATTATTATATCACAGAAATTTATGATGATATTTGTTTTTGACTAAATATTAATTTTAACACTATCATTTGACATCCAGTCAAAATTTGTTTTTATCTTACCGCTACTTAGCAAATACCATGTCTCTCAACCAGCATCAAAATCACAGGATTTTTATAGGCAATTAAGTGAGATAATCCATATGAAGCACCTAGCATGGTGATTGGCACTTAGTAAGCACTCTCTGAAAGTCTTAATTTTCTCCTTTTTTCCCTCCTTTTTCACTTTTGCCTAAATCCCCACAGCTAGTGAAACATCTTACATTCTTACCTAGTACATTCTGAATCCAAACTCCAGTGCTTTGTGTATTATGTATCTCTGCAGATTGGTTGTGGTGCCTATCACATATAACAAAATGGACACTTTTTAAAAAATCTTATCAGGTGGCTCCATAATGTCTTTATTGGGATATGGTATTAATGTTTTGTTTTGCTGATTTTTTTTTTTGTCTGATCAGCATGTTACCTCGACTTCTTCTAGTAAAAGTATGTCTTTTTTCTTTGAGGAATTAATTCCTCTTTCCTCACCTCCTATTACATTTTGATCTGGTGGGGCTGTCAATTTCAGAATCTGGCCCCACAGCCACAGATCTGAGCATGTGAGCATAACATCTATCATAGAGCTATATCCTCCTGGATGCAGTGGGGATTCCAACAGTTGGATATGTGACTCAAATTTAGGTATTTTAATGAGAGTTTGACTCCATTTGTTTGGTGTTTGACTATGACAGCTTTTAAGCCTTATCCTTCTCTTTTCCCTTCTGCTTCCGAGAAAGCTGATAAAAAAAAGCCAGTCTTCTTTCCTTTGGTCATTGTGGAAGGTTCAAGCCACACAAGTTCCTGCCTATGCACAGGAACCCTCACCCAGACCCCACCTCTTAACCACAATAAAAGCCTCAAGTCAGTGTCCTTTTCTAGCTGTCCCAAGCTAGCTTGGAAAGTCTGCTCTACTGTCCCCAGAAAACCTTATTGTGTAAGTAATAAGTCTTTTTTATACCTTCATGGTGTGTATGTAATGTCATCAGTCTTGACATCTGATCCCAACTTTGGGTAAGGATCCATCTTGCTTCTAAAGAATGGCAATAATGAATATTATGTTCATCTCCTGTTGCACTTGAATTGTGAGTTCTAATGATATGACTCTGGTCCACCACCATATCTCCCACAACATGACCAGGTCTGAGGAAACAGAGCCAACACCCAGAGGGAAGCAGGATAGTCAGTGAGAGTGTCTTAATGACCTGTGCAAGTCCTAGATACATTCCAAACTTCCCAGTTATAGGAGCCAAAAAATTTCCTTTGTGGCTTAAACTAGTTTGTTAGTTCCAGTAACTTCCAACAAGAAATCCTCACTTACAAGGAAAGAACTTAAGAAAAATATCTTAACAGGCTCTAGGGATAAAGACAATATCTCAAGGCCCTGGGTATTGAAGAGAATTTTAGAAAAGAAGGTTGAGTTACTGTCTATGAGACAAGAAAAGATATTTTTTGGTTTTATTGCTCTGGAGCATACAGAAAGACAAGAGAAGTGTGCTACATAGGGGAAACTTCAAGAGAGGTTTGCCTGGAGAAAGATTGAGTCCTTGGGGAAAAAAGAATATCTAGGAAGGATTTTAAATTGCTAGCTGATTCCTCTTCATGATTCCAATCTGCAGTAAGGTGTTATATTCTCATTGATACTTTGATGTAGCTTTTGTGGAAATGCAAGAAATAGCTCTTGAAATTCACATTTGTTTTGTAAGAACCAAAACAGAGACTCTACCTAGGAGAATGAAGAAGAGACCTGAGCCCATTCACAGATAATCTGAGGAGGCCTTGGGCATGCACAGGCTGTAGAGTCAGGGGTAAAACTTTGCAGACAATTTTACTTAAAGCTTAAGTGGCAGAGATTTTGTACTGACATCTAAGTTATATACAGTTTATAGTGAACAAGAACAGATATAATTTGTAGAAAACGTTATTGGAATAAGTTACTATGAAAACTGTATACTTTTAAAATATCTTACAGATATCATTTAGTACTTTATTTCCTCTATGCACTAAGTTGTAATGTGGTGGCTTGTAAAAGTTCATTTTCTTTAAGTGATTAATTTATGTTTATGTCATATCTCAGGTACTGGGGAAAACTCACCCATTATATACTCAAAAATGGATTTTAAAATAAGCAATGCAGGCAAAATCTATTATAACAGATTAAAAAAAAGACCATACTTTTAGTTTAGCCATAATTCATTGATATTGATTTAAACTAAAGGCTCATTAACTTAGTTTTGCCAATTTTGCTAAGTAGAATATCATAGTATTTGTATTAATTCGGTATACCTACTAATTTTTCAAAGTCTTTTATAAATACAGAAATAGTAGTTATTTATGTGTGTTTATAAGTTAATGTTATTTTTATTTTGGAAAAAAGTACTTAATAAACATATAGAACTATTAGAATCCCAGAAGTGGAAGGGTCCTTAAATATCATCCTGTTTCCTTAGTTTATAGATGAGAATTGAGGCACAGAAAAACTAAGAGGTTTGTTTAAACCATACAAGTGAAACTGAAACCAGAATATGGGACACCTGGCTCTTGGCCAAGTCTTTCTTCCACCACCATAAAATGAAGGGGATAGACTAAGTAATTTTTATGATTCTTTTCTCCTCTAATGTTATCCTTAAAAAAACTAATGATTTGGGTAATTTCTACATTTTTACCAAAACTACTAAGTAACTGGGAACAAATAACTACTTATCAGAACACATGGAACTGAAATGTGTCTTGTGCATACAGGCTCTCAAATGTTTATATAGAATACTTTGCCTAATGTTATCCTAGCATTTTGTGTAAGGGACTACATTTCAGAAATAAACACTTTCAACTTAAGAAAAGATATCAAAATCTTATGGAATCGGGCTCAATAATCAAGCAGCAAGGTTTTATTGAACTCCTATGATGTTCAGAGACTGGACTGTACAAAAAAAGTATGAGACATGGACCCCACACTCAATGGCACCTTCCCAACCAGGGGAGGATATAGAGCTATCTTATAACAACAACAACAAAGACAGAAAAATTATATGCTATGTTGTGTGGTTCTGACACCATGTGAAATAAGATTTCCAGGAAGAAAGAACCGTCTATCTAGTTCTTTATACTTCTCTTAGGCATTTTCTTTTTTCCACACTCTGGAAATAAAATTTGGGTCATTAGGATGGAGTAGTTAGGACTTTTAAAACCAAGGTGAGGAGCTTTGACCTGATAAGTTAAGTAAAAGATGTCTTAAACATATTTTTGTATAAGCAAGTGAGGTGATGAAAATGTGTTTTTAAGAAGATTAGTGTCAGGTGATGGTATGAAAACTGAATTAGAGATGGGAAGCCTGAACAAAGGAAATAAGACCAGTTTCATTAATCCTAGATGATGTAATATGGCTGTGTTAAGATATGTACTGCTGATTGCTGCAACAACTCCAAAAGTCAATGGCTTAACACAAAAAAGCTTTATTCCTCTCTCATGTTGCAGTCCAGTATGGGTTAGTGGGGAAATTGGGGCAACAAAATCATTTAGGGAACCATGTAATTTGCAGACTGTGGTTTTGGCATCTTTAACCTATGGTTTCAAGTTAACCTTAGAGTATATACAACCATCAGACTGGAGGAAGAAGGATGAAAAGAGAGACACTGTTTCTGCTGACATGGTTAATCTCAGAGGATCACCTAGAAGCGAGACCTGGGAACTGGAGTTTAGTGATGTGACTAGGAAGAGGAAACTGGCTTGGTGGGCATCTTCTTTCCCATGGGTTTCTAGGAAAATAAATTTTGACAAATGTAAAAAATGAAAGTAATGCTAACATTTACTGAATGGGATATGAACTTTGTGACACAGCAATATTTTCTAAACATGTCTGATCATCCTGATCATTTGGAAAAACTTAGTAAAAATATCAATTTGTGAACCCTATACCTGGATCTCCTGAATCCTGTTCTCCAGAGGAAGGAGTCTTAGAATCTGTGTTTTTAATGATTTCCAGGTGATTTTTATTATTAGGCAAGTTTTGGGAACACTACTTTACATAATTGCAAACTATGTGTAGGTGCTATTTTTATTTCCCATTTTATACATGAGGTTATTGAGGTTAATTAACTTGCTCAAGGTCACAGAACTAGGAGGTGGCAGAAATAGAACCTGAATTCAGTTCTGCCAGACCCTATAGATAGACCACTTAAACTTTCATTTATCCTGTTCCTCTCTGAGAATCCATATTAATTGATTACTGAGGAACCCATGGACATGGGTGTTCTATATATATATGATATATATGCTTCATATTTTTATAAATGTTGTAATATTGGATTTTTGAATTTATCACTTCTGAATAACAGGATATACTAATAAAAAAACATGACATTCCAAGTCTAGACATATTGCCCCATTAATGTTAAGAGAAATCTAACACGGATGTAATATACGCTTTTAGTTGTGATTGCATAATGAATTTCAGAAACTAAGAATAAAGTAAGTTCGGTGGTGCCTAGAAAGATAGATGTGTCCATTTATAAGAAAAATGCCCTGTCATCTTCCAGAATAGGCTAAGTGAGGCACGGTCAACTGATTTGCTCAAGAGTCAGTCAGTGCTGCTGCTCTGAAGACCAGGATAAACACAAATAAACATCCTGAGGCAAGAATATGTCACTTTAGTAATGACAAGTAACCCTTGTGTGTAGAAATATGAGTGAAAAATCTTTAATGATAAAAAAACTCAAACATGTGCCACAACAAACAAATGGAAAAAGAAATTGAGAAAGTAATCCCATGTATAGTAGCTACAAAAAAAGTATGTAGGAATAAATTTAACCAAGGAAGTGAGACATCTTTACCAGAAAAACTATGAAATTGAAGAGGACACAAACAAATGTAAAGACATTCCCTGTTTATGATTGGAATAATTAATGTTGTGAAAATGACCATATTACTGAAAGAGATTGACAGATTCAGTGTAATCTCTATCAAATGCAATCCTAAAATTCACTTGAAACCAAAAAAAACCTCAAGTAGCCAAAGGGCTCCTGAGCAAAATGAAAAACACTGGAGGCATCACACTCCCAAATGTCAAAATATAACACAAAGCTGTAGTAACCAAAACAGCATAGTACTGGCATAAAAACAGACACATAAACCAGTGGAATAGAACAGAGAACCCAGAAATAAATCCATGTATTTACAGCCAACTGATTTTTGACAAAGGTATTATGAACATTCATTGGGGAAGGGACAGTCTCTTCCATAAATGGTGTTAGAAAAATTGGATATCAATATACAGAAAAAAACTAGACACTATCTCTCACCATATACAAAAGTCAACTCAAAGTAGATTGAAGACTTAAATATAGGACCTGAAACTATAAAACTACTAGAAGAAAACATAGGGGAAATGCTTCAGGATATTGGTCTGGGCAAGAATTTCATGGAGAACACCTCAAAAGCATAGGCAATAAAAGCAAAAAAAGACAAATGGGATTATATCAAACTAGAAATCTTCTGCACAACAAAGGAAACAATCAACAGAGTAAAGAGGCAACTTGCATAATGGGAAAACATTTACAAACTATTCCTCTGACAAGGGATTAATATCCAAATATATAAAACACCCAAACAATTCAACAACAAAAAGCCAAATAATTTGATCAAAAAAATGGGAAAATGAGCTGAATAGACATCTCTCAAAAGAAGACATACACATTGCCAGAAGATATATAAAAAAGTGCTCAACATCACTAATAATTAGGGAAATGTGAATCAAAACCATAATGAGATATTATCTCACCCCAGTTAGAATGGCTATTATCAAAACAACAAAAAAGTCCAGGTGCAGTGGCTCATGCCTGTAATCCCAATACTTTGGTAGGCTGAGGCAGGAAGATCACTTGAGGCCAGGGGTTTAAGATTACTCTGGGCAACACAGTGAGGCTGAATCTCCTAAAAAAAATTAAAAAATTAGAATTAGCCATGTGTGGTGGCATGTGCCTGTAGTCCTAGCTACTTGGGAGGCTGAGGTGGGAGTATTGCTTGAGCCCAGGAGGTAGAGGTTGCAGTGAGCTATGATAGTGCCACTGTACTACAGCCTGGGCAACAGAGTGAGACCCTGTCTCTAAAATTATAAATAAATAAATAAATAAATACATTTTAAGATGGCAAAAAATAACAAATGCTGGTGAGGATACAAAAAAGGGGGAACTCTTATACACTGTTGGTGGGAATGTAAATTAGTATAGCCATTATGGAAAACAGTATGGAAGTTTCTCAAAAAATTAAAAATAGAATTACCATATGGTTCAATAATCCCAATATGGAGCATCTATCTAAAGGAAAGCAAATCAGTATGTTGAAGAGGTAACTGCACTCTCATGTTTATTGCAGCACTATTCACAATAGCCAACATAAGTAATCAATCTGTGTCCATCAACAGATGAATGGATAAAGAAAATGTACTATATATATGCAATGGAATACTATTTAGCTATAAAAATAATGAAATTCTGTCATTTACAGCAACATAGATGAGCTCATAGGACATTATGTTAAGTGAAATAAGCCAGGCACAGAACGATACATACTACATGTTCTTAACTCATATTTGGAAACTAAAAAAATTAATCTCATAATAGAGGGTAGGATAGTTGTTACTAGAAGTGGGGAAGGGTAGGGGGTGGGGAGAGAGCCAAAGATTGGGTAATGAATAGAAAACTATACCTAGATAGGAGTAATAAGTACTAGTGTTCTATATGGTGACTATAATTAACAATAATTTGATGTGTACATAAATATATGTATTTTTTTTTTCTGAGACAAGGTCTCAGTCTGTTGCCTGGACTAGGATGCAGTGGCATCATCATATCTCACTGTAACCTCAAACTCCTAGGCACAAGTGATCTTCCTGCCTCAGCCTCCTGAGTAGCTGGGACTACAGGCACATGCCACCATGCTTGGCTAATTTTTCTTCTTTTTGTAGAGATGTAGGTCTCACTATATTGACTAGGCTTAATGTATATTTTTGGACAGTTAGAAGAACAGATTTTGAATGTTCCCAACACACACAAAAAGATAAATTTTCAAGAAGATGGATATGCTAATTACCCTGATTTGATCATTGCATGTTGTATGTGTGTACCAAAATATCACACCGTACCTCATAAATATATACAATTATTATGTGTCAATTAAAAATAACAATAAAAGGAAAAATCTCCAAAGGTATGGATAGTGCTATGGTCTGAATATTTGTGTCCACTTGAAGTTCATATGTTGAAACCTAATCCCCAAGGTGATAGTATTAAGAGATGGGGCCTTTTGAAGGTGATTAGGTCATGTGGACTCTGCTATAATGAATGAGATTAGTACCCTTATAAAAGAGGCTTGAAGGAGCTGCCTTGCCCATCTGCCACATTAAGACACATAGAAAGTGCCATCTATGAGAGATAGGACCCTTATCAGGCACCAAAACTGCTGGTGCCCTGATCTTGGATTTCCCAGTCTCCAGAACTATAAGCAGTAAGTTTCTGCTACTTATAAGTTACCTAGTCTAAGGTCTTTTGTTATAGTAGCCCTGATCAACTAAGACTGAAGTTGGTACTGAGTGGTGGGGGTACTTCTGTAACAAATACCTGAAAATGTGGAAGCAGCTTTGCAACTGGGTAATAAGTAGAGACTGGAAGAATTTGGAGGGGCAGGCTAGAAAAAGCCTACATAGCTGTCAATGGGGAATTAAGGGAAATTTTTAATGCTCTGAAGTGGTGAGGGCTCAGAAGAAGGGAAGCACTATAGAGAAAGCCTCAATCTTAGAGATTACCTAGGTGGTCATGTCCAGAACGTTGGTAAAAATATAAGTAGTAAAAAGCTATTCTGATGAGATCTGAGATAGAAATGAGGAACATGTTATTGGAAATGAGGAAAAGCAATCCTTGTAATACAGTGGCAAAGAATTTGGCTGAATTGTATTCATGGGCTAGTGTTTTATGGAAGGAGGAACTTAAGAGTGATGAACTAGGATATGTGATGGAAGAAATATCTAAGCAAATTGTTGAGAATGTACCGTGGCTTCTTTTCACTGCTGATCATAAAAAGAGAGAAGAGAGAATGAATTAAAGACAAAATTCGTAATCAAAGGCAAGCAGAATGGAAAGATTTGGAAAATTCTTAGCCTCGCCATGTTGTAAAGAATAAAAAAGCATATTTGGAAGAGAACAGCAGGGGTATGGCCAAGCAACCATTTGATAAGGAAATTAGTGTAGTCTGTGGAAGCCTGGTACTAACCATCAAGATAATGGAAGAATGACCCTGAAGGCATCTAGGAGATCACTGGGGCTGCCACTCCTATCACAGGCCCAGAGTGTCAAGGCCTGGGGGACAGAACTACGTCAAGAGAGGGACTTTAGTCACCAAAGGGAGCTTGATACTCAATGCCAGGTGATACCTCAAAGTTCTGCTCCCTGTATTCCGATGGTGCACTCCTAAGCTAACCCAGGTGTGGTGAAAGCTACAGTAGCCACCCCTCTGCAGGGCATGGGTGGTAAACCTTGGCAGTGTCCACATACAGCCATCAATAACAGAAGGCAGATCACATGATTTGTGGGGGCATGGCTGCGTCCACCTAGGTTTCAAAGGATGGAGCTGCCAGGAGCCTTCAGCACATAACCCAGGCAGAGGTCTGCCATAAGGGGCCCCTTGGAGAACTGCTACAAGGACAATGCCTAGTGGAGCCATGGGGTTGAGGCTGCCCCAGAGACATCAAATTAGGATGGTGCCCAGTGGAACCAAGGGGGCAGGGATGCCCCTGAAACCACAGAACTGTCACCAGTGTGTGACACCAACCTGGGACTTAGGAGATTATAAACCATAAAAGCTGTTTGGAGGGCTGCACCTAGCAAAGACACAGGTCTGGGGCTACCTGGAACCTTGGGGGCCCAACTCCCACTGTAGTGTGTCTAGAAGGGGGAATAACAGAATCAAAGAAGACCATTCTGGAGTCTTAAGTTTTAACATGTACCTTGTTTTGGATTCGGGTGGGACTTGTTACCCCTTTCTTCTGTCTTATTTTTCTCTTTTGAAATGAGAATATCTATCTCTATCCTATGCCTATACTAACACTGTATTTTAGAAACACATAGGTTGTTTGATTTTGCAGGCTCACAGCTGGAGATAAATTTGCCTCAGAATGAATCATACTTTGAGTCTCACTTATATCTAATTTAGATGATATTTAAATGAGACTTTGGGTGTTAAACTTTTAAGTTGATGCTAGAACGAGTTAAGATTTTAGAGTGTTAAGATGGAATGAATGTATTTTCCATGTGAGAGGGACGTGAATTTTGGGAGGTTAGTGGAAGAATGCTATGGTCTAAATGCTTGTGTTCCTCCAAAGTTCATATGTTGAAACCTAACTCTCAAGGTGATGGTATTAAGAGGTGGGGCTTTCGGGAGGTGATTGGGTCATGAGGGCTCCACACTCATGAATGGGATTAGTGCCCTTATAAAAGAGGTTTGGGAAGGTTGTTTGCTTCTTATGCCATATGAGGACACATCGAAGGTGCCATCTATGAGGAATGAACCTTCACCAGATACCAAATCTGCTGGAAAGTTGAACTTGGACTTCCCATCCTCTAGAACTGTAAGCAATAAATTTCTATTTTCTCTAAGTTACTAAGTCTAAGGTATTTTTTATAGCAGCTTGAGGAGACTAAACAAAGAGTTTGCTAGTCAGAAAGAAATTAGAAAATTCTGTTTCTAAGTAACTCTAAAGCAGAAGTTGTTGAACTCTAAAATAGACTGTAGAAATGTCAATGAGAAGACAGTGGTTGCTAGAGCTGCATGTGTAGCCATAAAAGCAATTACTGGTCAGGTCAGATCTTCCTAGCTTTCCAGTGGAATAGATAGGTATTCTTAAAGGAGGCTTTGAACGATGAGAAAATGCTGGCTGTGAGATGATAAAAGATCAGTAAGCCAGTCTTGAGTGTCACAGTTGACCACACAATTAGAGTGCAGTAAACAGCACAAGCCAGCAAACAGCGTAGCAACAAATGGCCACATCAACACACTAATCACTTTGGAGGCAGATCATATCAGTGAAGGGAAGTGTTATAAGCTCCCCCACTTGCCTACATGAAAAGATTTTTTTCCCCTTCAGTGACTGTTAGGTTTTGAATTGTATCCCTCTGCTATGATTTGTATGTGGTTCATTTGGCCCCGCCAAATTTCGTGTTGAAATTTGATTCCCAGTGTTGAAGGTGGGGCCTGGTGACAGGTGTTTGGATCACGGGGATGGATCCCTCATGAATGGCTTGGTGCCATTCTGGTGGGAGTGAGTGAGTTCTCTTTCTTAGTTCCCCCAGAACTGGTTACTGAAAAGAGCCTGGCACCTTCCTCCCCTCTCTCTTGCTTCCCCAGTCTTGCCATATGATCTTTGCACATGCCGGCTCCTCTTCACCTTCTGCTATGAATGGAAGCTTCCTGAGTCCCTCATCAGAAGCAGGTGCTGATGCCATGTTTCTTATACAGCCTGCAAAATTGTGAGCCCACATAAACCTCTTTTCTTTATAAAGAGCCTCAGGTATTCCTTCATAGCAACACAAATGGACTACGATCTCTCTCTCTCTCTCTCTCTCTCTCTCTCTCTCTCTATATATATATATATATATATATGTATATTCTATCTCTCTCTCTCTATACACACACACACACACACATATATATACATATGCATACATATATATATATGTATGCATATATATATATATAAAAGTCCTAATCTCTGGTAACTCAGAATGTGACCTTATTTAGAAAGAAGATTGTTGCAAATGAAATTAGGTAAATTGAGGTCATACTTGAGTAGGATAGGCTCCTGATACGATATGATTGGTGTCCTTATAAAAAGAAGAGAAATTTGGACATGGACACATGTGTAGGAAGAAAACCACATGAAGACAGAGGTAGACATCTGGGTGTTGCAGCAGAGGCCAAGGACACCAAAGATTGTCAGCAAATCACCAGAAGCTAGGAGGGAGGCCCGAAACAGATTTTCCCCCACAACCTTAGGAGGGAACCAACCTTGATGACACCTTGATTTCGGACTTGTAGTCTCCAGTTCTGAGAGACAATAATTTTTTGTTTTTCTAAGGCACCTAGTTTTGATACTTTGTTACAGAAGTCCTAGCAAACTAGTACAGGGACTATAAATGACAAAAATAAAAATAAAAATCTCTTCTTTGGGGGATTTTGAGAATTGTAGAATGTAGTTGGCAGTCTGGTATAAGTGAAAAATCAGACAGATCTGGATTTCAATCTTTGCTTTACTGTGGTAAGGGTGGGTGTCCTTGAGCAAGTTATCTAGCTTCTCTGAGCCTTGATAATCTAAAGAATGGGGAAATATTATTTAATTTTTTTGTTAAATAATAGCTCTACTATTTCAATTATTGTTTCAAAAATGTAATTGCTACCATTCTGCTATGGTTTGAATGTGTCCGCCTAAGTTTATGTGTTGGAGACTTAATCCCAAATAGAATAGTGTGGACAAGTGGGACCTTTAAGAGGTGATTAAGTCATCAGGGCTCTCCCCTCATGAATGGATTAACGTAGTTATTGCAGAGTGGGTTCATTATTGTCAGAATGAATTTGTTATAAAAGCAAGTTCAGCCTTCTCTATCTCTCTCTCTTGCCATGTGATGTCTTCCACCATGTTAATGCAGCAAGAAGGCCCTCACCTTATACAGTCCTTTGATCTTGGACTTTCGAGCCTTCAGAACTGTGAGCTAATAAATCTTTTTTTTTAATAAGTTACCTAGTCTCAGGTATTATACTATAGAAACACAGAACAGACTAAGACACAGTCACTGCTTGGTATCCATTATTTCAGCAAACCAATGAATTACCGTATTACCTCCATTTAGGGAAAAGAGGTTAGGCTCATAGGTTATTCACTTAATAAGAGGTCTTTTTAAGCATAAGCGTGTCATTTAAGGTCATCATCATAAACACTACACCTCCCACTTCCCAGGTTATCTGCCTAGTGAGAACATATGTCTGTTGCATTTGCTTTTTATTAATATCAGTTACATATGAGGGACATCCAGAAAGTATCCAGCTATGATTTTCATAATTTTTCATATTACATGGCTGGATGCTTTCTGTAGGGCCCATGTGTGTGTGTGTGTGTGTGTGTGTGTGTGTGTGTGTGAGTTATATATGTATAAGCTACATATATATAAATACACACATTTATTTTGCTATATTCTGACTTGAGCTTGCTTACTGGGCTATTTCCTTGGTTTCTAGATGGGAGCTTGAATCAGAAGTATGACTTCATGGTTTAAATATCTCTAGCTAAATGATTATATAAGGATTAATATGGCATTAAATAATAAAATGGTCAGAATTACATCTAATGTATA
Source organism: Lemur catta (assembly GCF_020740605.2). NCBI lineage: Eukaryota > Metazoa > Chordata > Mammalia > Primates > Lemuridae > Lemur > Lemur catta. The sequence continues at coordinate 95,369,690 of NC_059129.1, forward strand.
TACATTAAACCAAATGGGAAAAGAACCTATCAATTACCTTTTACAGAAAAGATTTTTTCTCTCTCTTAAGATACAAAAAGTTATGGCATATCAGGCATCTTTCTATGATTTAAAATTTGTTTTGTTTACTTGTCACTTCACTATAATACTTGAGTATAATATCTTGGAGCTTGTAATTTGAGTTAATTACTATTCTAAAGAAAAAATACTGTAAAAAATTAAACAAAACAATTTTTCTGCTTCATTTCATGAGATAATTATCTCATACATAACTTCCATTGAACTGTGGTATTAGTGATTTATCTGTAGGTTATAATCTCTTTAGGAGATTATTGTATACTCATTGTCTCTCTGTTAGTAGAGCCTAGAACAGGGACTCACACACATTATGTGCTTTATAAGGTTTTCTGATGATAGTGCAGAGCACTCCTGGGCCTCATTTACTTGAAAGTATCTTTTAAAATAATGTATTTCTTTTATTGATCCTGTAATTCTTATTTTGAATATGTAAATGTACTACTCAGCAAATTGGAAAAAAATCATAGCAGTATTATTCTTACATTGCAATTGTATATTAATACTAAACCCACAAATTTATCTATACTAAGCAAAACTTATTCATTGCATAGGAAATGAATGATTTTGTACTCTGAGAAATTCTGAGAACTCAGCAAGAGTTGAACTAAATGGCTTGATGGAATGTAGGTGATCATATTTAGTTGTAGAATATCACTTCTAATCACGGGATATGAGGACCCTTTAAAAGGAAGAAGAGATGAATGAGCTTACCTGTAGGTTTCTCAATATTATATGTAATTCTGCAAGACGTAGATTGGAAGTTTATAACTCTATATTTGGAAACAGCTTGTTTGGTGAAATTTATCCACAGTGCATTTCAGTGGTTCAGTTCTTAGTCTCATGTAGCCTGCTATGTCTTACAAAGGCCACATGGGCAATTTAAAGACTTTGTTTAACATTCTGCTTTTAGAGTATGTGAGTCAAGGCAGTTGAACTATGAATCACCATTTAGTAGTCTTTCATTTCCTGAAGTACTTTGTTCCCTCCAAATAAGAAAAATTTCTTTGACAAATAATAGTAAGTGTACATGGTAGTAATTTTCTATCATTTTGCTTCTGTACGTGATTACCCTTAAAACCCATCATAAATTCTACCTGAGTGAGGGCAATGAGAACTGGCTGGTGAGCTTGGGAGAAGAGAACCTAGGGGTCTGAGCTGTGCTGCTGTACCATCACAGAGCACTTGTCAGATATTACTGTATGGGCTATGAGACAATTTTTGCCTTTTTTAAAAAAAGTGATATCTAAAAAAAAAATGAATAGCAAATAAATTCTGATCCTGAGAAAATGTGTCTGGTAGTCACATTTTTAATCTTAAAGTAGAAAATAATTTTATAGTCACTGTTCCAATTGGGCAATCAACATTTGATAATAAAAGTTCTATTGATGGTTCAATAAATGGAATGTTGTGTAAGAGAAAAAGAAGCCTTGGAATCTTCAAATGCTTATACTAAAGTGTACTTGGTGGCATATTTATGTGCAGCATTTTATAGTACTTTATGAAGCTGTATCCTCCAGTAATCTTGATTTTAAGGACTTGAGGGAAAGTTTACTAACTTGTCTGGACCATGAGTAGCAATTTTAGAAAATTAATCTATTCATAACCGTTGTGATGGTATAGCATAAGGTTCAGAACACTGGCTATCTATAGAGTTAGGTTGCCTCAGTTTGAATCCTTATTAGCTTATTATTAGCTATTCGACCTTATTATCCATATGCAATTCACATAATCTCTTCCATCACCTTATGTAAAATGAGGATATCACCAGTGCCTATTTCATAAAGTTTTCATGAAGATTAAATGAGGATAAAGCATATAGATAAAGTTCTCAGTATAGTACTTGGCTTATAGTAAATGTTCGCACATGTGTATGATACTCCTTTCAAACTAGGGAGCATGGAAATGATCAGGGTGCAACGAGAGTAAGGAAGGCACCCCCTGTGATTTGTATTTCCATTTGCTTCTCTTTTGCTCATCAATAGCTCAGGGAGCTGCTCAGTAAGTCACCGCTGAGATTACCAGAAATACCATATAGAGCTGAAAATGTATTCAGGAAAACCAGAGTGCTGCTTTTATGTGTTAGCAACCACAATGCAACACTGCTATTGTCTGCATAAAGATAGGTAATGTTACATAGGCTCCCCAGCAGTTAAACAATATAATTAGAAGAACTGTTGGACATACTTTATACAAAATGGAAAAGAACTTCATACAAGATCTAGCAGAGCTAAAATTTAAATATCCAGCTCTAATAATATGCTTCTAAATATAGCTCAGTTTCTTGTAATCTGCATGGCTCATCTTCCAGCATGAAGATTAGCATGTGTTCATATCTATAAAATTGGCAGATATTTAATTTACAGTAACTGGGTTTTTTAATTTAAATGTTAGATTTAATAAGCTAGATAAAATTAACAATTATGTATAAAAAATTAATTGAGTCTGTTGTAATTCATTCAAATAACGCTCAGAAAACCCCATCAATGGGAAGTAAATCTTTGAAAACCTCCCACTTTACCTTTTTTAGTAGTTGTACAGTTCTTCAGCACAGTTTTATGGATTAGTCCCTGTTTAACAGACATTCATATTTAAGCACCCTATGTAGAAGATATTATAGGAAATAACTGAAAACCTAGGTTATGATGGATGTTGAGATCTATTCTGTTTGGTTATTTGAATACCATAAAAATATGATCAATTAATTCTCTAAAGCATACTTAAAGGGATACTTCTTAATTCAGACTCATCTTGCTCTACTTTGGCTTCTCTCGTATAAAATTGTTAAGCAAAAACAAACTCACTTTTAAAAATCACTATAGCAAATGCTTTTTATGTCCTATGTCACATCCCCTTAGCCAATCTTTGAGTTAGGGTGGACAGCATTCTAAAATAGTTCCTGTCTCCTGGTGTACACAGTCCTTCTCCCAATTATTCAATCAAACACTAGTGTAGGTGCTGCTGTGAAGGGATTTTGCAGATGCAATTAAAGTCCTAATCAATTTACCTTAAGATAGGGATACTATCTGACCTAATTACATGAATCCTTTAAAAATCAGAGAGTTTTTTTCCATTGGTGGCAGAAGAAGTCAGAGAGATTCACTCCCAGAAGAGGGAGTGAATATTGGCCTGGAAGAAGGCAAACATCCGTCTACCTTGTGAACTTCCTGGGGCCTGGAGGATGGGGGCGGGTGAGGGCACATGGCCAGGAAATGTGGGCAGTATTGAGGAACTGAGAGCAGAACTAAGAGTGAAACTTCAGTCCTACAACCATAAGAAAATGGATTCTGCTAATAACCAATGTGATTGGAAGGGAACCCTGAGTCCACACGAGAACTGCAGCCCTGGCCAACACCTTGATTTCAGTACAATGAGACCCTGAGCAGAGAATCTAATTATGCCCTTGCCTGGACTTCTGATCTTTAGAAGCTGTGAGCTAATGAGTGAATGTTGTTTTAAGCGGCTGTTTGTGGTAACTTATTATGCAGCAATAGAAAACTAATACACTAAAACTTGACTGCTGCAGTTTTGTATGAGCTCAGACCTGCCTCACACTGGCAGCATCCTATCTTAAGGATTCTCTGTGTTCATCTCCTTTCTACCCCAGAGCCTTCTCCAATGCAGTGCAAGCTTCTTTGGTCCTGTAAAATCACAGCTTGGTAGTGTGAAGGACTTGATGCTCTGGGGAACCACTAACCCAATGGAGGCTAAAGTCAGTGGATAAAGTTCCAGCATAGTGCTCTTAAAGTGGACAATTGCATGTATTTCACAGAAGGCCTGGTAGGATAGAGCCTCAGTTACCTACAGCAGCGGCCTCAACAACTCACCACTTTATTATCTTAACTTGCTTCTTGTCTCACTTCTTCTCTGCAGTAAATTCCCCTGAAGGCAAGTTCTCACCTGACTTGGTTTTCAGGGAAATTCAAACTAAGAGAGTAACAGGCCTTTTAGATGAGCCCCATAAAAAGCAAGTAGATCTTTCCCCCCTTTAACATACTCCCTTAAAATATTCCCAAGAGATGTAGTACTCGAGGTAAAAATAAAATGTCTCCTCAGCAAATCCCAAGAAGAAAATACTACTATTGGATTGAGAATCAAAATCAGGTGATTGTGTGAAATATATTCAGAAAAATTCTGGAATCCGCATTTGTGATCCCTTGTGTCAACTCCCAAAACAATGATTATTACAATCCTTTCATATAAAGAATGCTTCATATTTATAAGGTACTTTCATGTACATTATCTCTTTTTATTCTCAAAACAATCTAGATTTTTGTTTTTAGTGTTCCAATGATATCAGATGGTATTAAACATTACTTTTTAGCAATACATACTATATAGTTTTTAATTTGGAATTTTCTTCTTATGATTTTATAATGTCTTCCGAAGAACATCATTTAAACACTTCTTCATTTAAAAATTACTTTATGTTTTAATACAGGTAAATTTTTTGTTATGTAGTCTGCCAGTTTTATGATTGTTAAAAAAACTATCAATATATAGGGACAGCATATAACTTAATGGAAAGTTACAACTTATTCCTATTGTTTGTAGTCTCTTAATATTTATCTATGTCTTGACTTCTGATATTTACTCAATCATATTTAGAAATTAGTAGTTTTTTCATGAGGTTTCCAGTCAGAATAGTGAGAACCTTTAGAACTGGGAGTTTTAAATAATTCCTGAGCCATAAATTCTCTGCGTTCTGAAGCTTTGCCATTATTTCCAAGATGAATTCTGGCTGATTGTATTTTGTGAAAGTGGCCTAACAAAATCCATGACATCTCTTTGGGAAAATTAGACATTTTCTGGAAGGTCACTTTTGTTTTGATGTTATGTTCTCTGAATTTCTACTGCTTAGTTCTTTGTTGGGAGGTGGGTTTTTGTTTTTTTTTCTAACTTTTGACAGTCATTTCATGCTGCTTTTTCAAATCTCAAAGAGTAGTCCTCTGTTTGAGGTATCACAGTTGGTTGTTACAGAAAAGGTTTTTTATGTTACAATTGGAAGATTATGACTTCAGGCAGGTGAAAGTAGCAAAGGAAATAGAACTCAAACCAAAATTTTTAGTGGAGAAAAATACAAGAAAACTTGTAGAATTGATTCCAAGTTTTCAATTATGTTTTGAAATTTCCTCATGAGCTATCATCATTCTTCAGAGACATATAAAAACATATGGTTTAAGACATACTTTTTCACCTTTACAATAACATTTTTATTTTTAGCAATTCTAATTTAGTTTTTCTCAATTACTTTGTCATGATTCAACTTTCACTAGTGTTAATTAATTTTAGAGATAATATTGTTTTGTATTTTTGCTTCAAAAATGAATCATTCCATACCTATATATATTCATAATTGCCTTATATAGTTGAAGGTTAAATTTTGAAGATCTTTATAGTTAGTCTAGGTGGCAATTCCCTTTCCCACTCACATATTTAAGACAAGTCAGTGTTTTCTAAAACCAAAACTGTGACTACTGTGTTCCTAGGCAACAGCAGTTACCTTGCCTTATAACTGACTGATCATACACCTGGAAGAGCCTTTGTCAGGGCCTGAAGCCTTAACATCTTAATCCTGTATCTCGTAATGAATCATGTTCATTCTCAGGTCTGTTGTTTCTTAGCAAGTCATCATTTTCTCATAGTCTGTGATTGATTTGGCTGCCTAAATCATTTCACCTGGGATTTCCCCCCTTGTTTATGTGATATTATATGCGTCCTTGTGTTCACACAAATTTTTCATGGAATCAGATTCAGATTGATGATTCAACATATCTTACTGTGATCATCAATCACTGTTCTTATAAAAAAAAGCTGATTTTACTACTCTGAACAATACAAATTTTTGTGAAATTCATTGAAGACATAGGAAGTAATTTTCATGTCTCTCTACAGAGGATAATTACCAAAGTTGATTCTGTACTTCTGAAGATGGTGGTAGTGTGATAGTCACTGACATGGTAAGGGGGTAAGGGTCAAACTTAACCTGAGAATTATAGATAGCATCATTAAACCCTGAAATATGTATCACCACATCAAATTAGACCTAAATTATTAGGGTGCCCTAATTCCTTAGAGAATCTACTTTAAAAGGGTAATGATAAGAGGCCCTTCCCCTTAGAAGATTGGATTTGGGTTGGTGATGATATTTGGAAAGAGTACAGAAATTTAGTTTTAACATGTACACTTCTCAATGTCATTCTTTTTCTCTGCAAAGGGTGTTATCTACCAAAATGGTTTAACACAAACAAATAAAGAACTTTCACATTTCTAGACCAGGCTACTTCAATATCTTGACATTTCTTTTAAAATTTGCAGCTGTAGGCCGGGCGCGGTGGCTCACGCCTGTAATCCTAGCACTCTGGGAGGCCGAGGCTGGTGGATTGTTTGAGCTTAGGAGTTTGAGACCAGCCTGAGCAAGAGCGAGACCCGGTCTCTACTAAAAATAGAAAGAAATTATCTGGCCAACTAAAATATATATATAGAAAAAATGAGCCAGGCATGGTGGCTCATGCCTGTAGTCCCAGCTACTCGGGAGGCTGAGGCAGTAGGATCGTTTAAGCCCAGGAGTTTGAGATTGCTGTGAGCTAGGCTGACGCCATGGCACTCACTCTAGCCCGAGCAACAAAGCAAGACTCTGTCTCAAAAAAAAAAAAAAAAAATTGCAGCTGTAATTACAGCTTTGTCAGCTAAGTAATCAATTAGGTAAAAGTTTAAGTACAAAGTTTTATCTGGCATGAGAAGATTAATATGTGCTTTGCTAAATCTACATTTAGTAGGATGGATCTCTTCAGTAGTTCTATTTGTCTATTGTGCAAATTCACAATTACATTTCCTGATTAACCCAGACACTGCTGTCATTGTTTTTCTTCTTTTGAGGGCTTAATGCTTTAATTCTTGGCATTAATTGTATTGCAAGTTACTTAATTTAAAAAATCTGGAAAAGTTTTATTTTAATTTAAAAATAGGAACAGAATTTGGAGTTTCAGTGAACATCTCTTTCCTAGCCTAAATAAGCTCTTACTCTAAGTTTTGAAAAAGAAGCATATTTCCTACGTATCTTGTTAAGGACATGGAAAACTATTCAACATAATTTTACAAATATTTGATGAGTGTTTACTATGCACCAGGTGCTAAGTAAACAGTGCTAAGTTGCATGGATGCAGATGAATAAAACATGGTCCTTTTCCTCAATTAGTGCAAAAGAGAGAAAAGGGAAAGGTACACAACCAAACACAATATACTATGATAGAGAAATTGATGAAGTTGTTTTGAAGCTCAAAGAAGTAGACATTTACATCTATCTACAACATTTCTATCTAACCTTCATTAAGAAGGTTAGATTTTTAGCTGGATGTTGGAGGATAATCATGAGTTACATAGATGGAAAAAGAGGAAAAGTTTTTCTAGACAGAAAAAATAGTATAGATAAAGCAAGTAAGGTAGTTTTGAAAGAGGAAAGTGTACAGCAAGGAAAGCTGTATTAGAGAGAACATTTCCTCCTTCTAAAATTCTTATGTATCCAACAGGATGAATAGGGTGAGCAAATAACTATTAAAAGAACTAGCAAGATAATGCTGAAATGAATCCTACCCCATCTCACTCCCCATCCAGATACTAAATTGAGAACCATTTGTGCAATAGGAATATCATGGACTTTGAAATGATATAGATTTTTAAAAAAATGAACATCCATCACTTACTGGTTGGATGGCCTTGAAGAATCTAAACATTTTGTGCTACAGTGTTCCAATCTATAAAATGAGAATAACTGCAGCATTATGGGGTTATTATGAAGGTATAATGAGCAATATGTAAAATTCTTGAGACACTGTAGATATTCTATATATGTTAGTTTCAATTCCTTTTCTATTCTCCAACTCATGTGCAAAGCACAGAGGTGTGAAAGTGTACACTTATTTGCAGAGCACTACTCAGACTCTAAAGGCTAAACTGTAATATGCACAGGTTTAGAGGTCAGAGTATGAGACTAAACTTATATATTAGGCTTTATGAAGGGTCTCATCATATGAGAAGTTTAGATTTTTAGTATTGTGTGCAATGAGGAGCGTATAAGTTATCCACTGCTGCATAAAAAATAGTCCCAAAATGTTGTGGCCTAAAATAATAAATGTTTATCAATACTTACAAGCCAAGGGTGAGCTGGCTGATAATGTTCATCTGGTCCAGCTCATTTGCAGGGTGGGATGGCTTTATTCACATGTCTGGTGCTTGGCTTGCTGTTAGCTGGGGTGACAGAGGTTATTGGGTTGAGTGTCTCCTATCACCCATTAGGTCAGTTTAGGCTTGTTCACTGCTAGTGGCAGTGTTCCCAAGAGTGAGAGGAAAGAGGCTCTACCTCTTGATAAAAGGGCCAACAATATCACATTATAAAAGGACCTGGGTATAGGGAAAATCGGAGAATTGTGGTCATTTTTTTTTTTTTGCATCTACTGCAGAAAACTACCTAAATGTTTTGTAATGAATGGTAGAATCAAACTATATTTAGACTAATCATTCTAAAAGCAGTGGTAGAAATGTAAAGGAGGTAGAGTGGACAAAAGCAAGAGTAGCTATAGGAAGACTTTTGCAACTGTTCTGGGAAAAACGATCATATGAATGTTCTAAGCCTTTTATTTACCACTTAGCAAGGAGAGAGGATACTGACCTTATTTTACTTCTCTACCCATCACCTCTAAGGAGAGTTCTGCCATTGCCAGATTCCCTGTGGGCCACTGCTAGGTAGAATAAAGAGATGAGGGAAAGGCTAGGGCTGAATGGGATTGGAAGAACATTTCCAGAGTACTTTTTTACTACTAGTTTGGGAGAAGGTGGTATGGTAGGAGTTGTGGTGTGAGTGTGAAGTCAATGGGAGAGAAAACAAAAAGAGTTTTATAAATGTTGTCATGGGCTAAACATTTTGATGTTTAAGAAACATCAGTGAAAAATGTAATGTGCCAGATATCTTCCATTTGCCCTTTCAAATTCACTCTCTATTCTTTTCTACCCTGCACTTTTCTCCATGAGGCTGACCTAATGTGGATCATATCTGTGGAGTGCCTTGTTCATTGGCTTCTGGTCATACCAGGTAATCCTAGCAGGACATAAAAAGTAAGGAAAAGGAAGTTGAAGGATTTATTCTCTAAGTCAGTTAGCCAGCCAGCAAACAAAGAATGTAGACCAGCATTGTATACTTTCTTGTTAGATATTGCTCTTATTTCCAACTCCATGTTTTTTAATCCAGACCAGTTGACTGTTATTTGTTTAGGTTTTAAAATGTGTTTTATCATATTTAATCCTTAGAGCAACTCTTATGAGGAAGGCCGTATTTTTTATTTTTTTAGCTGTGTAAACTAAAGTTCAGAGATAGGTTGAGTTACCTACCATTCAAGGTTTTATTTCCCCCAAGGCTTTCTAAAGCCACTTTTGAAGATAATTAATTTTTATGTCAAGAATTAATTTCAGAGCCCTGTAAATTCTCAGTAGAATAGAGAAGAAGTGGTCAGTGTTGATGTTTTTTTCCTAGTCTTTATTCAAGAGAATTATGGTTAATATTATATTTAAGACCTCTTATTCACCAGTCCTAAAAAGAAATTTAAGTCAGAGAACAAATAGAGTAGCAAATTCTAATTTTCTACAAAACAAAACAAAACAAACCCCCCAGTGTCTTAGTCCGTTTTTCATTGCTATAAAGGAATACCTGAGACTGACTAATTTATAAAGAAAAGAGATTTGTTTGGCTCACGGTTGTGCAGATTGTTTAAGAATCATGGCGCCAATATCTGCTTCTGGTGAGGGCTTCAGGGAATTTCCAACCAAAGCAGAAGGCAAAGTGGGAGCAGGCATGTCACATGGAGAAAAGGAGCAAGAGAGAGGAGTGGTGCCACACTCTTTCAGACAACCAGCTCTGTGTGAACTAATAGAGTGAGAACGCACTCATTGCCTCAGGGAGGGCACTAAGCCAAGCCATTCATGAGGGATCTGTCCTCATTACCCAAACACCTCCTCCCAGGCCTCACCTCCAACACTGAGGATCAAATTTCAATATGAGATTTGGAGGGGACAAAAAGTCCAAGCTATATTACCCAGTCATTTTTCATTTCATTTTCTTTCTTGATGAATTTACATACATAAATACTAAGTCCACAAACCAACCTTTGTTTTTTTTAACCTGGAAAATAATAAACTTTCACTTGCTTGGGAAAACTGTTTTTATGACACCTAATTGTCAAAGAATTTTCTAAGTGTTGTGGAAATCCTTACACAAATTCTTATAAGCAGCATATGAAACACACTCTTATGTGTTACTATTTAAATACAATAGGCCTATATGAGGTTTAGGAGAAATTTAAAAATAGAAAGTTTTACAAGTCTATTTTTTCATATGTAATCTAAGTCATCTATTTTCCTTGATTTGTAACTCATAATGTCATCTGTAACTATGTCTGTATCTTTCTTAATAAATATTTAAATCTTTACTCAAAACTTTTCTTGTTGCCATTCCAGACTAATATCTGCTATTAACATTTGGGAAGCTTAAGAGGAAAATTGAAAACAGCTGTGGAATGATTAATATTGATGCCTCAGATATGAAATTCTGTCATTCTTGTGAGTGGCAGTAAATCAGCAGAAAAGTAAAACTGAACTGTATCTTTTCCCATCTTGTCATATACATTACCTGAGGAAAAGACAGACTTTTGGGACATCTCTCTTCCAATTCACTGACTAACAACTATACAGTTATATTTCAGCATTTATTTCTATAGTTAGTTATTTTGATATTAAATACACATTAATTGGAACATTTTGAAATTGCCTATCATGGTGATTGGTTTGCAAATGATTTCTAAATCAAAGATGGAAGGTGAATATTTTGTTTTTCAAATTCAGGCATTTGATTTCATTTCAATTTGTTCTGTTTCAAAATGAGTGATCTTCCCAATCGCACCTTATAGTTTTCAAAACAAAATATCTTCTTTAGTCTCACAGCAGGGGCTAATGCTGCCTTTACAGATGAGAGGCAATATCAGAGGACATCTGTGTATTGTGCAGGCAGATTCAACCATGAAAAGTATAAAACTACTCTCAAGGGTACTTCCCCAAGCAAGAGATGAGCTTTTTTTTTTTTTAAAGAAGGAGGTTGTTTCATTTATTAGCAATTATTAAACTCTTAATGCTATTAGAATTCAAAGAATCATTCTTTGGTTCCTAATTCTAGATCTTTAGGATAATATTCTATTTTGTCCATTTATCTCAAATGAAGTATTAGAGGCAGACAACTTATTCTGAATGTTGGTAGGGGAATAAATGGAAGATGAATTTTCCTACACAAATTTGCCATTAGCTTATTCAGCACCCAATCAAGTCTAAAATCTTGCTTACAATATGTTCCAGGAATCATGTACCTCTGTATTACCATATATTAGGACTATATCCTGGTATATTTTACAGTTTAAGAAATTCCATACAAATCTACAAGTTTAATGATGATAGCAAAACTGCTACTATTCCACATTAGGAAAACATACTTTTAGTTCTCTCGAATATGGAATTTTGAAGACAGTTCCCACACTGCTCATTACAGTATCTCATGAGTTGCTAGACATTTCTCTATTACTACAGAAGGGGAAAACAATTCAGTGGATTCCTCAGACTGGATCAGTTCTTACCTTTCCTACTATAATTTACAATCACCCTCATCATGGGCTTCTTCTAACACTCCATTTCTAAGGGAAGTTTTCAGTATGGATATGTAAGCAGTGTTATGCTAGCTTTCTGTAATAATTGGCATTTTGATGTAGTGTATATTGGTTGTAAAAATGATGATTATTCATCCTTTTTGTATCCATGACCTTTGCCGTATGACTTTGCAACTCCTCACGTCAAGAGGTGGAATCTATTGCCTCATCTCTTTAAACTGGGCAAGATTTGTGTCTTGCTTTGGTCAGTGTAATGTGGTGACATTGTACCAGTTTCAAACATCAGCTTCAAGGGATCTTGAATGCTTCCACTTATCCTTTTGGTTCCCTGCCCTACCACATAAACCAGCCTAGTCAAGCTGCCAGATGATGAGAAACATGTTATCACTGGTAGATAGTAGATGTTCATTCAAAATGTGTTTATAAATAAATGAATCATTTATTCCACAGGGTTCTTGCTCACTTCTGGCCATTTACCTGTTCTCTGGGTATAGTATATTATATGCTTCATCTTCACCAATATCTGTTTCACCTCCCCTCTCTGGAGATTATGCCTTCCCATTCATTGAAGCCAGGCTTAGCCATGTGACTAGATTAATCAAAGAAACATGTATGGCATTGGTATGTGTCACTTTAAGGTAGAAGCTTTTAGAACCAGATTGTGGTTTGCTACATTGTCTTTTTCTTCACCATTACATTTACAAAGAATGAATTTGTGGTTTTAAAATTCTATCTCAATAAAACAGAAAAAACATATCTAGACCCAATTTTTTCCTGAATTATAGAAGTATATGTAATTATGTCCTAGATATTTCTACCTAGATAGCTCACAAACTCTTCAAAATTATACAAATCTGAATTGTGGATTTCCTTTATGCATCTCTCCAAATTTTGTTTCTGAACCTATATTACCTATAGTATTACCATACAGAAAGTTTCTCAAGCCCCAAATATTGTTTTTTACTAAGCTACTTGCAACTATTTACCTTGCTGTCCAAGTCGTGTATACACTATTGATTTCATTTTTGCATATCCCTTAAACCCATCAGCTCCTCTTATTTATCACTTTAATTCACTTGTTTACTTTTTCCCCCATAAATATGTAAAGATATTAATAAAGAAATAAAATAATCTAACACAAAAAGAAGAAAACAAAGGAAAGGAAATCAGTTATATCAAAGGGATACCTGCACTCCCATGTTTATTGCAGCACTATTCACAATAGCAAAGATAGAGAATCAACCTAAATGTCCATCAACAGATAAATGGATAAAGAAAATGTGGTATATATACACAATAGAATATTATACAGTTATAAAAAGAATGGAATCCTGTCATTTACAGCAACATGGAGGGAACTGGTAGTCATTACATTAAGTGAAATAAGCCAAGCATAGAAAGTCAAATATTACATGTTCCCACTCACATATAGGAGCTAAAAAAGTTGATTTCATGGAGGTAGAGAGTAGAATGATGGTTATCAGAGGCTTAGGAAGTGTGTGTGTGTGTGTGTGTGCGTGTGTGTGTGTGTGTGTGTGTGTGCACGCGTGCGTTAATGGGAGGGCAATAAAGAGAGGTTGGTCAGTGGGTACAAACATACAGATAGAAGGAATAAGTTCTAGTGTTCAATAGCACAGTAGGGCGACTATAGTTAACAATATATTGTATATTTCAAAATAGCTAGAAGACAAGAAATGAAAGGTTCTTTTAACACAAAGAAATGATAAGTGTTTGAGTTGATAGATATTCTAATACCTTGATTTGATCATTGTATATATGTATCAAAATATCACATGTGCCCCATTAATTCATACAAATATTATATATTAATAAAAAGAAGAAGCTAAAAAAACCCTAATGTCATTGGTAGGTTCTGAAAGTGAAGAGATAACCACACTAGCACCAAATTTTATACCTGCAAATAAAACAATTGTTTTATTTATTTCCACAAAGTATTTATTTGAGTGATAACGTGAAAACATAATTCTGGTAAAGAAAACTGCACCATGATTTTTCCACTTGATTTATGTGCCTGTAAGTGCTCGTACATGATATCTACCTTTCTTGGGTGCCAGTTCCTTAACAATCCAAGTCAATCCTGACTTTTTCCCTTGGCCTGTTTTTCTAGGTTCCCTTAACCACTTACGTTATTGCCTCTTGCTCCATTGCATCTTATGGTTATGCCTTTGATTCAGTGCAGATTTTTGTCTTTCCTGATAACAAACTTGTTTTCTCTCTGCTGCAATTTTCCTTTTCTGTTCTGGCAGGATGTCCAGTGACCAGTTTGTGCAATCTGCCTCTTGGCCATATTGAGCAGTTTTCCCTTAGTGTGGTATCTTGGCTTTTATCCTGTTTTTCCTAGGATATTACATAAAATGGAACTAAAGTCATTTTGAAATTATAATGTTCAATTAATGGCTTTTCAGTTAATATTTTTGTATGCCATGTGAGTATGTGTGTGTGCATACATTTTATTTTTACTTTGAGAATAAATGTTATTTTGAAAGATTCCAGCAAAGACTCAGATGCAAGCCTGTTTTATTCTCAACTAAACTTGTATAAACCCTACATTATAATTATTTTATAAAGGACTGAATTGTCAGAGATTTAATGTGAAATTTAAAATTTTGTTGAACACTCTTGAAATTGATTTTAAAGTTCTTTTATTTCTTTTTCTTTGTAATTGACTCTTTGACACATTATTTTGTTTTGTTTCCATTAACACGATGGAACTTGAAAAGTAGTGCTTCATGGATGGCAACTTCTTTCTAGAGAAAGAAGGAATTTAATAAACCTGAAGGTATTCCTCTACTTTTGTCTTTCCTGAAAATGCACTAACCATATGGGATCCCCTTCATAAGAAAAAAGATTCTTTTGATAAGATGACATATAATGATCAACAAGAGCAGGTTTTTCATTGAAATTTACTTTTAAGCAAAATTACAGTTTACTTTCTGATTTTCACAATTGAATTTATTTCAACAGTTATAGAAAGTGATAATTTTTGCCCAAAAATGTGTTACAGGCACAATTTCTAAGAGTTTAAAAAAACTTTGTTATGCAATATTTAAAGCAAACAAAAAGAGATAAATAGAAAAATGATCCTTTGTATGTATGTATGCTACAAAGAATATCCAGCAAAAGCACTGCCTTCTAAGGACGTTTAACACAAATTTTTCTTCGTATAGTTATGTCACAAACTTCACACAAGTTTCTTTTTGTTGTTTAAGTTTGTTTTTAATTTTTATGGGATACTCTTTCTTTTTTATTTAATTTTTCTTTTTGAATATGTAGAATATTTTCATGATTCCAAAGTCAAACTGTAACAAAGTATATCAGAGAAAGTATTTTTTGTTTTAAATATAATTTACTTAATTATAAGTTTATTTTTTAAAATTAACCCAAGTCCAAACTTTATTCAGATTTCCTTTATTTTTTAAAATTTCAGATTATTATGGGGGTACAAAAGTTTTGGTTACATGAATTGCTTTTGTAAAGTTTGAATCAAAGTTTAAGTGTGTCCATCACCCAGATGGTGTGCACTGTACCCATTAGATGTGAATTTACCCATCCTCTCCCCTTCACCTGCTTGATTTCCGTTGAATTTTACTACCATATGTACACATGAGTGTTGATCTATTAGTTCCAATTTAGTAGTGAGTACCTGTGGTGTTTATTTATCCATTCTTGTGATACTTCACTTAAAAAGATGATGTCCAGTTTCATCCAGGTTGCTACAAAGGTATTAGTTCACCATTTTTTTGTGTGGCTGAGTAAACTCCATAATATACGTATACCACATTTTATTAATCCACTCATGTATTGATGGATCATAATTTAAAAAGTATATTTGGAAATGTGTTTGGCACAAGATACTGAGTTTTTAGTTGAAGTTCATCATTAATAAATGATCTAATTTTTTTCTAGCTTTAGAGTTCTATTTCTGATCACTTCTCAAAATTATCTACCTTACCATCTGTGAGATGAATGGAGAAAAAAATTTATATTACCTGTCTCTACACTTCCATAATTTTGTTTTGGCATCCGATAGTGCACAGTTTTGTGAAGTATCAGTTTAGTAATTTCCCTTGGTAGGAGAACTAAGAGAGTTTTTGAACTTCATTTGGAAAAGAAGAGATACTGTTAATTATATTTTTCTATTTAGAAAACTGTCATATTTGCTTTACTTAACTGCAATAGTTCTTTAGTTATGTGAAGGCACCAAAGCACTAGATGCTTGTAGAAAGCAATTGAGTGGCAGTCAATTAATGCCTCATTTGAATTTTAACAACTATGTTGACAGAAGGCACACTAAACAGCAAGAGGTGCCCTAAAAGAATGAAATGAGCAAGATTCAGTGCTGTTAGCTGACAGGTAAGGCAAAACGTTTATGTGGTTTTTTAACGTTAAGCAGGAAATTTCTTGTTTAAGAAATATTAATTGATTTCCAACTTTGCACAAGGGGCTCAGTTGGGTGCTGATGAGAAAAGATAGTAAAGTTAAGGTCTCTCTCTTGTAGCAGCTTTTAACTAAACAGGGAGAAAAAGGAATTTCAAAAGTAACATTATACACCACAGATTATGCTGGGTATCAAAGGATTATTACACAAAGAGAGTGTGGAAATTACTGAATGAAGAGATCTTTTCTGGATGGGAAAATGAGAAAAGGTTTAAAGATGGGACCCTGAATGAAGAGGAAGGTTCCATACATTGATATATCGGTATGACTATTACTCCTAAAATTGTTGAAGTGTAACTAAACAAATCAAATAGTGAAGTATAAGAGGAAAATAAAAAGACATTTGAGTACAGAAAAAAACTTGGGAAATTTACTATCTGTGCTCTCTTTCTGAATCATTCAAGACTTGTTCCCAATCTTAGGAGAAAGCATTTACAATAGCTGTAAAAAAAGATAAAATACCTAGGAATATACTTAACCAAGGAGGTGAAAATCTCTGTAAAGAGAACTACAAAAATTGATGAGAGTAATCATTGATGATACACAAATAAAAAAATGGAAAAACATCCTATGCTTATAGATTGGAAGACCCAATATTGTTAAAATGTGCATTTTTCCCAATGTGATCTACAGATTGAATATAATTTCCATCAAAATACCAATGTCATTTTTCAAAGAATTAGAAAAAAACAATCCTAAATTTCACATGGAATCAAAAAAGAGCCTGAATAGCCAAAACAATTCTAAGTAAGAAAACAAAACAAAAAGAACAAACAAAAATACCCCAAAACCAGAAAACAAATCTAGAGGCATCACATTACCTGACTTCAAATTATACTACAAGACTATAGCAATCAAAACAGCATGGTAGTCATATAAAAGTAGACATGTAGATCAATGGAACAGAATAAAGAATCCAGAATAAAAACATAAACCTACAGCCAGCTGATCTTTGACAAAGCAGACAAAAACATATGCTGGGAAAGGATGGCCTAGTCAATAAATGGTGCTGGAAAACATTGGAGAGCCACATGCAGGAGAATGAAACGGGATCCTTATCTTTCACTATATGCAAAAATTGACTCAAGATGCATTAAAGACTTAAATTTAAGACCTGATACCATTAAAATTCTGGAAGAAAATTTAGGGAAAACTCTTCTGGACATTGGCCTTTGCAAATAATTTATGACTAAGACACCAAAAGTAAATACTACGTAAATGAAAATAAATAAACAAAATCTAATTAAGCTAAAAAGTTTCTGCACAGCAAAAGAAATAACCAACAGGGTAAATAAGTGACCTACACAATGAGAAAAATATTCACAAATTATACATCTGACAAAGGACTAATATCTAGAATCCACAAGGGACTCAAATAAATCACCAAGAAAAAAACAACTGCATAAAAAGTGGGCAAAACACACGAACAGACATTTTTCAAAAGAAGATATACAAAGGGCCAACAAACATATGAAAAAATGCTTGACATTACTAGTCATCAATGAAATGCAAATTAAAATCATAATGAAATACCACCTTATGCCTGTTAGAATGGCCACTATTAAAAAGTGAAAAATAAAAAAAACAGTAGGTGTTGGCCTAGACGCAGTGAAAGGGAATGCTTATTCGCTATTGATGGGAACGTAAATTGGTACAACCTCTATGGAAAACAGTATGGATATTCCTCAAAGAAATGATACCATTTGATCCAGCAATCCCACTGCTGAGTACCCAGAGGAAAAGAAGTCATTATATAAAAAAGACATATGCACTCTCATGTTTATTGAAGCACGATTTACAATTGCAAAGATTTGGAGTTTACTTAAGTGCCCATGAACTGATGAGTGGATAAAGAAATATGATATGTACGCACCATGAAATACTACTCAGCCATAAAAAATGAAATAATGTCTTGCAGCAATGTGGATGGAACTTTAGGCCATTATCCTGAGTGAAGTATCTCAGAAACAGAAAAACAAACACCTCATGTACTTACTTATAAGTGAAAGCTTAAGAGTGGGTACACATGGCCATAGAGAGTGGTATCACAGACTTTGGAGACTCAGAAGCAGAGATGTTGGGAGGGAAGTGAGGGATCAAAAATTACCTATCAAGTACTGTATCTACTATTTGGGTGACAGGTACACTAAAAGCCCTGACTTCACCACTATGCAATTCATCCATGTATCAAAAACCCTCTTGTACCCCCAAAATCTGTTGAAATTTTAGAAAATAAAATGAAAATTTCAATTAGTTAAACATGGTTGTTATTGCCTTTCATGTCTTCTTTATCCTTACTTATTTTCTTTCTACTGTTGTAATAACTCCTTAAAGAGGAGTGCTGCAATCTCTAATTGTGGATGTTTTTACTTCTATCAGTTCTTCTAATTTCTGCTACATGCATTTGAAACTCTGTTATTAGATATGTACATATTTAATGTTGTTGCATTCTTGTAGAATTGACCTCTTTATGAACATTCCTCTTTACCCTGGTAATAATCCTTGTCCTTAAGTTTATTATATCTGATATTAAAACAGCCCCTCCAGTTTTTGCATTATATATCTTACTCTCTACATTTACTTTATTTATCCATGTTTTTAAAATATTTGAGTGAGTTTCACATAGCCTGTGTTTCCTATTATTCAATGTCTCTAAACAATTGCTTCATGTATTTTGTTCCATTTTCTAGTTGTTTATTGTAAGAAGGTGAGTCTGAACTCTGTTATTCCATCATAGCCAGAGCAGAAAAACTCATTCATATATTTTTTGTTTATTCTTTCTCTATCCTTACATTTGAAATTAGCTGTTTGTAAGTTATATATACTTCCTCTTTTTTAAAAAAAATATATATCTTCAGAGCAATTTCATCAGATTCTTAGAATGGTCATTTGATCTGTTGCCTCTTCCACTTATTGATGATCTTTGTGTTTAAGTGCCAGACACGTTGAGACCCAGAACTCTGCAACAGAGCTTGGCAGGGCTCTGCAAGAATCCCATCCACTGGTGTAGGCCACATTTGGAAGAAGCAACTTCACTTCAAATGTGTATTCCAGATTTCAAGTGTATTATCTATAAATCAAACTAAATCTGGCATTGGGGTAGGACTCGTGCAACAAGGTGACCAGAAGTTTTAGAGCTGTTGCTGAGCTGCTGAATCTGAATTCAGAATTTTATCTTTGTTGAGTGTATCAGCCTCATAAGATACATTACTTGCTCCTCTCAGGTTAGATACAGGAGTAGCATAAACCTGTGTCTGCCGGTGATGCCTATAAAACCTACTAATTGGGCCGAGCGTGGTGGCTCGTGCCTGTAATTCTGGCACTCTGAGAGGCCAAGGCAGGAGGATCATTTGAGCTCAGGAGTTTGAGACCAGTCTGAGCAAGAGCGAGACCCCATTGCCACTAAAAATAGGAAGAAATTAATTGGACAACTAAAAATATGTAGAAAAAATTAGCCGGGTATAGTGGTGCATGCCTCTAGTCCCAGCTACTTGGGAAGCTGAGGCAGAAGGATTGCTTGAGCCTAGGAGTTTGAGGTTGCTGTGAGCTAGGCTGATGCCACGGCACTCTAGCCCTGGCAACAGAGTGAAGTTCTGTCTCAAAAAAAAAAAAAAACCCCTATTAATATATTTAAGTTTTTAGAGTTTGGGATTAGAGAGTTGTGGAGAAACAGAGCTGATGATTAACCTTTAAAATTGTTTTGTTTATAAATAAAATAAATAAATGAAACTTAAACTAAAAACTTCTGCATAGTAAAAAAAAAAAAAAACCACAATCAACAGTAAGTAGATAATGTACAGAATGGGAAAAATATTCATGAACAAGGAATTCAAACAACTTAATAAGGAAAAGCCAAAGAACCCCATTAAAAAGTGGGCAAAAGACATGAATAGACATTTTTCTAAAGAAGACATACAAATGGCCAACAGATGTGGAAAAATGCTCAACATTACTAATCATTGGAGAAATGCAAATTGAAATCACTATGAGATATTGCCTTACCTCTGTGAGAATGGCCATTATTAAAAAGTCAAAAAACCAGAGATGTTGGCATAGGTACTATTGGGTGCAATGTACACTATTTGAGTAACGATGCCAAACCACCTGTACTTCTAAATCTATTGAAATAAAAAAATGAAGATTCCCACATGACAAAAATAAATAAATAAATAAAATTATTTAGTAGCTGAACATTTTTAAATCAAACCTCTGATTTCTCTTTTTTGATAAATATGTTAAGTTTACTCTCTTTACTCTGTGTTTGATTGAAGTTAAAGCCTGTACAAAAGATGTAGAATATATTTGCAGATGGCTTGTCAGAAACCTGCCATTGTCATCTTCTTTTTAATGTCAATTTGTTACATATATGGTGATTTGAACCTTCTTTGTAGGTTCTTGGGCCTGATCCATCACTCATATTCTATAGCTGACTCTCTACTGTCTAGGGTGACTTGATTGATTCCTTCCTGACAGAATGAATTATGCCAAATGATTTATTTTCTTTTACTGTGTTGAGCTGATACTGAGGAAAAATGTTAATATTTTCACAGCCTGCACCACAGAAAGATTAGGTTTTGAATACAAGATTAAATTCTACTGAACTTTCTCACAGTAGCTGAGGTATTTGCAATAAGAGTGTTTAGAAAACTTATCTATAAATAAAATGTTGGGATCTGTATTTCTGATAACTTTGAACATGAATGGAATTATAATTTCAAATATCTTTCTTATCAACAAATATTTAGGGTTTACTCTATGTTTTTCTTTTCAAGTTGAAAAATGAAAGGTAATTTTGAGAAGGGAGAAGTCTAAATGGTTGATATGTGAGATTGTTAAAGTATCTGTTTTTAAAAACATGGTTATTTTGATTTGGTGTTATGAATATAGGTTTTACTGATTCAGTATTTGTGTTTATGAGGAAGTAGACTAAATGGAAGTTAGTTTTTACGGTATTTGAAACATGTTTTTAAGGAAATAACATAACTAAGGGAAGCTTTATTTATAAAGGATTTTTTCAAGAAATTTGAAGCTTTTTGTTTATAATTATCTATTTGCATTGAAAAACTTAATTGTAAAAACAGGTTAACCCATTCCAAGTTTCTATGTACATTTAAAATAGCAAACTTCCAACAAATTTGGAAATTATTTCAGTGATATTACATACTTAATGTTATTTACTGTACCTCCAATTTTAATAGTTTTATATTTCCTTATATGTTATCATCCACAAATTTTAAATTCAATATATGACTTTTTCCTTATAATTCCCTTTTTGTGTGTTTGTGATTTGCACAGCTTGATGAATTATAAAATCGTTTTGTCTTGACTTTTTTTTTATAAAAGTAAAAGAAGCAATAGCTAAATGTTCTTTAATTGCTTTTTCCAAGCATTCTCTGTGTGTGCTTGGCAGTGGAAATGGGAACATTCTTCAAAAGAGAATTGTAGAAATTCTAGTTTCCTAAATACCTGTTCAGCATTACTCAAGGAAATGGATGTAATTTCAATTTCAGTAAGTTTAGCAAAGAAACATATTCTGATAAAAGGGAGGATGTATGTACATAAATAAGACAATGTATACAGTCTTTCAGTTAAATCTATATTCTTTATCAGCATAATGTGGACCAATTATGATGTAGGAGACCCTGAATGGTTAACCTCTTTATGTACAGTAGTGAATCTTCTAAAATCTGTTTAGGCTGATAAATAGGGCTAATATAAACCTATGAGATCAGAGATAAGGCCTACTTTAGATGATTAACAAAACAAACAGATGAAATATTGTCCACGATTCAGATATTATTCTTGAAAATAATATCTTAAAAACAAAAAGCTATACAAGAAAGGAAATGTAACCAAAGTACATTGCATAAATCAGCTCTTACAAAAATGCAAACTGAGTAGTGATTTAAGGAAAAATCTTAATGACATTGGGGAAAAAGGTATATGTATGTGTTTGTGTTTTGTGTGGTATAAGATAGCCATCCTAATTTTTCATCATAGAAAATCAATAGCTAGTGTCAAAACTGAAAAATTAATAAATAGCAGTCCAAGACTATTTCTTAGAAATATATATGGTTGTGGCTACAAGCATGGGTTAGAACAAGACTTACTTGGGTTAGACATTTTTATTTTTTAAGCAAGCTAGTCTTAAATTCCTAGCCTTAAGTGATCTTCCCACCTTGGCCTCTTGAGTAGCTGGAATTTCAAGCATAGGCCACCACACCCGGTTACAATATGTTTTCTGTTCTTATCAACCTCCCAAGCAGATCTTGCCCCAATGATCAAATCCAATGGTCACTTTCCAGTTATTTTCTTCTGTTATAGAATAAGGTTTTTAAACAAAGTTTAAATCATAACTTTCACACAAATATAAAATGAGCACATGTCAAAAACTGCATTTAATTCATTAATTAATGAGGGTTCCAATAATACCTTCTTTTTTATCATTTAAATAGATTTAGAGTGTACAAGTGTTTTTTTTTTTTTGTTACATGGATGACTTGCATAGTGGAGAAGTCTAGGCTTTTAATATATTAACCTGGGGTTAGACTTAATGACTGTGTGACCTTGAGCACATTACTCAGTCTTTTTGTCTCAGTTTCTTACCCAGAAAGTAGGAATTGCTGCCATGTAGGTTATTATGAGGACTCAGTAAGTTCATTTTAAAGTACTTAAAAAAAGTGCCTGGCATATAATAACCATCATAAATTTGTTCACAAAAATAAACAAAATGTTCTTAAATTATAAAATAATTAACTAGGAGATTTGAAACAGGTTGCCTCTTTTTGTTGGAAATTTTAAGTGAGGAGTGTGTGGGGCTGGAATGCTGCTAATTTTTATAGAAGGCTCATAATACTGTTAGATTTTTAAAGCTATATGAATATAGTACTTGAATAAAAATATAAATAGGGACAATTTAAAAGTTACAAATTGAACCTTATACTTTAACCCTAAAAAAGTCTTTATATTGCAATTCACAGGGAATCATCATAAACTTGTGAGAAGCTACTTTTTTTTTTTTTTGTCTGGCCCGTATGGTAGATTCTTGGTTTATATTAGTGGCTCAATAAATGTTGGTTGAATGTTTAATAAATAATTCAATTGTCTCATCTTCCTTGTGGTGCCCTTTCCTACTGTATGTAGTTATTTTGGAACTATGGACTGGATCTGCTCAAAATAGATTATGTGACTATTTGGTATCTGTATGCACGGATGCATTGATCAAGTCCTCATGATTAATAGATATGCCTGAGAGGGTCTTCAAAACTGGTGCAGAATTTATACAGGATTATCAAAAGGAAAGACTAAACTGGGAAAATCCTAGAGAATTAACACTGAAGGGACTACACAGAATGTAGATGGCAAGATAAAGAGGAGGCACTCACTAAGAACCAGGTGGATAAAGCAAATTTAGATGATTATGTAAAGGAACTCCTGGGGGTTGGGGGCTGAATTTGTTGTACTGGCCCTAGACAAAATCCCGGATGGCCTCTGTATTGATGGCTATGGGCCACATGACCATAGGGAAATTTTGCATGGGCTATTTTTACTTTTTAATTTAATTTTACTTTTTATTTTATTATTTTTTATTTATATCACTTTATGGGGTACAAATGCTATTTTGTTACCTGTGTACACATTTTTTAGCACCCACTTATGAATGAGAACATGTGATATTTGACTTTCTCTATCTGGCTTATTTTATTCAAGATAGTGACCTTCAGTTCCATGCATGTTGCTGCAAAAGACATGATTTCTTTCTTTTTTATGGCTGAATAGTATTCCATTGTGTATATATACCAAGTTTTCTTTATCCAATCATTGGTTGATGGACACTTAGGTTGTTTCCATATCTTTGCTATTGTAAATAGTAAGTACTGCAATAAACATATGAATGCAGGTATCTTTTGGATAAATTGATGTTTTTTCCTTTGGGTAGATACTCAGTAGTGGAATTGCTGGATTATATGGTAATTCTATTTTCAGTCCTTTGAGAAATCTCCATACAGTTTTCCACTGAGGCTGTACTAATTTCCATTCCCATGAACAGTGTTTGAGTTCCCTTTTCCCTGCATCCTCACCAATATCTCTATTTTCTATCTTTTTTAATCATTTTTTAATTTTTATTTTATTTCAGGATATTATGGGGATACAAACATTTTGGTTACATGTTATGGCTTTGCCACACCCAAGCCATGATTTGAGCCATGCCCTTTGCTCCCTACAACGCTCACGGCATCCATTAGTTGTGAGTTTACCCACCCCCAATCCCCCAACCCCCAAAGAATATTACTACCGTGTGAGCACGTTAGTGTTGATCAGTTAGTGCCAATTTGATGGTGAGTACATGTGGTGCTTATTCTTCCATTCTTGTGATACCTCACTTCAGAGGATGGGCTCAAGCTCTATCCAGGAAAATATAAGAAGTGCTACATGACATCATATTTTGAAATTGAGTAGTATTCCATTGTATACATATAGCATACTTTATTAATCCACTCATGGATTGATAGGCATTTGGGTTGTTTCCACATCCTTGCAATAGTGAATTGTGCAGCCATAAACATTCAAGTGCAGATGTCTTTGTTATAGAATGTTTTTTGTTCCTTTGGGTAGATGCCTAATAGTGTTATTGCTGGATCAAATGGTATTTCTATTTTTAACTCTTTGAGGTATCTCCAAATTCTTTTCCACAGAGATTGTACTAATTTGTAGTCCCACCAACAGTGTAAGAGTGTTCCTATCTCTCCACACTCTCGCCAGCACTTGTTGTTTTGGCATTTTTTGATAAAAGCCAATCTCACTGGGGTTAGGTGATATTCATTGTGGTTTTGATTTGTATTTCCTTAACGATTAGAGATGTTGAGCATTTTTTTATATGTTTGCTGGCCATTATTTTCTCTTCTTTTGAAAAGTTTCTGTTCATGTCCTTTGCCCATTTATTGATGGAGTCGTTTGTTTTTTTCCTGTTGATTTTTTTGAGTTCTACATAGATTTGTCTTATCAGCCCTTTATCAGATGTGTAGAAAGCAAATATTTTCTCCCATTCTGTCTATTCACTCTAATGATAGTTTCCTTGGCTTTGCAAAAGATTTTTAATTTGATCAGGTCCCATTTATTTATTTATGTTGCTGCTGTGATTGCTTTGGGGGTCTTCTTCATAAATTCTTTGCCTAGGCCAATGTCTGAAAGAGACTTCTCTACATTTTCTTCTAGGATTCTTAAGGTTTCATGCCTTAGGTTTAAGTCTGTTATCCATCGTGATTTGGTTTTTGTAAGAGGTGAGAGGTGGGGATCCAGTTTCAATATTTTGCATGTAGTTATCCAGTTTTCCCAGCACCACTTATTGAAAAGAGATTATGTTCCCCAGTGTATATTTTTGACTGCTTTTTCAAAGATTAGATGACAGTATGCGGATGATTTCAACTCTGGTTTCTCAGTCCTGTTCCAAAGTTCTATATCTCTGTTCTTGTGCCAGTACCATGCTGTTTTAGTTACTATAGCCTTGTAGTACAGCTTGAAGTCTGGTAGACTGATACCTCCCAGTTTGTTCTTTTTGCTTAAGATTGCTTTGGCTATACGAGGTCTTCTCTGGTTCCACACAAAGTGCAGAGTTATTTTTTTCAATATCTGTAAAGAATGATGATGGTACTTTGATAGGGATTGCATTAATTCTGTAGATCACTTTGAGTAGTATGGATATTTTAACAATGTTGATTCTGCCAATCCATGAGCGAGGTAGATTTTTCCATATGTTTACATATTCTACAATTTCTTTTCTTAGTGTTTTGTAGTTCTCCCTTATATGTCTCTCACCTCTTTCGTTAAATATTTTCCTAAATATTTAATTTTCTTTGAGCCTATTGTAAAAGGTACTGTGTTTTTGATTTCATTTTTGGCTTGACTGTTATTGGCATATATGAATGCCTCTGATTTGTGTGTATTGATTTTGTATCTTCAGACATTACTGAATTCATTTATCAATTCCAGGAGTCTCTTGGTTGAATCCTTGGGGTTTTCTAGATATCATATCATCAGCAAAGAGTGAGAGTTTAATCTCTTCTGCCCCCATTTGGATACCCTTAATTCCCCTCTCTTGTCTGATTGCTCTAGCAGGGACTTCCAGCACTATGTTTAAGAGAAGTGGAGACAGTGGGCAACCTTGTCTGGTTCCAGTTCTAAGTGGGCATGGTTTCAATTTTTCCATATTCAGTATGATATTGGCTGTGGGTTTATCATATATGGCCTTGATAATTTTAAGATATGCCCCATCTATGCCTATTTTGTTAAGAGTTTTTATTATAAAGGTGTACTGGACTTTGTCAAATGCTTTTTCTGCATCTATTGAGAGAATCATATGGTCTTTGTTCTTGCTTTTATTTATGAGGTGAATTGCATTTATAGATTTGTGTATGTTGAACCAGCCTTGCATCTCTGGTATAAAGCCCACCTGGTCATAGTGAATTATTTTTTTGATATGCCGTTGGATTTGATTTGCTGACATTTTTTTGAAAATTTTTGGATCTATATTGATGAGGGATATTGGTCTGTAGTCTTCTTTTTTCTGTTGTGTCCTTTCCTGGCTTTGGTGTCAAGGTGATATTGGCTTCGTAGAATGAGTTAGGGAGGATACCATATTTCTGAATGCTGTAGAATAATTTCTGTAGTACAGGTATTAATTCTTCTTTGTATGTTTGTTAAAACTTGGAAGTGAACACATCTGGTCTGGGACTTTTCCTTTTTGGAAGGTTTTTAATTGTTGCTCCAATTTCTGTGCTTGATATTGGTCTGCTCAGGAATTCTGTTTCCTCCTGGGTGAACTTAGGTGGGATGTATGTCTCCAGAAATTTCTCCATTTCTTCTACATTATGTAGTTTTGGTGCATATAGGTTTTTATAGTATTCAAAGATAATGTTTTGTATTTCCATGGTGTCTGTTGTGACTTCTCCTTTTTCATTTCTAATCGAGTTTATTAGAGTCCTTTCCCTTTGAGTTCTTGTCAATCTAGCAGGAGGTCTGTCAATTTTGTTTATCTTTTTGAAAAACCAGCTTTTGGTTTTGTTGATCTTTTGTATAGTTCTTTGGTTTTCAATTTCATTTAGTTCTGCTCTGATCTTAGTTATTTATTTTCTTCTGCTTGGTTTGAAATTGATTTGCTATTCCTTTTCCAGTTGCTTGAGACTGTTTATTAGTTTGTTGATTTTTGAGCTTTTTGTTTTTTGGATGTGAGCATTTCATGCTATTAGTTTTCCTCTCAGGAATGCTTTTGCTGTATCCCACAGATTTTGATAACCTGTGTCCCCATTATCATTTAGTTCAAAGAATCTTTTCATTTCTCTCTGTATTTCCTCCTTGACCCAATAGTTATTCAGCAATAGATTGTTTCATTTCCATGACTTTGTGAAGTGGTATTACTGTTGGAATTGAACTCTAATTTTATACCACTATGATCTGAGAAGATACACAGAATAATTTCTATTTTTTTGAATTTGTTGAGGTCTGATTTGTGGCCTAGTATGTGATCAGTCTTGGAGAAAGTTCCATGAGCTGATGAGAAGAATGTATATTCAGATTTGTTTGGGCACAATGTTCTTTAGAGGTCTGTTAGACCATTTTGTTCTGGAGCTCTGTTTAAGTCCATTATTTCTTTGCTTATTTTGTGTTTGGAAGATACATCCAGTTCATTTAGTTGGGTGTTGAAATCCCCGGCTACTAGGGCATTATTGTTTATCATGCTATTTAGATGAAACAGGGTTTGCTTTATGTATCTGGGTGCTCCTCAGTTGGGTGCATAAATATTAAGAATTATTAAGTCTTCTTGTTGGATCTTCCCTTTGACCATTACATAGTGGCTGTCTTTTTTCTTTCTTACTTTTGCTATTTAAAGCTTATGATATCTGAAATAAGTCTAGCTGTCCCTGGTTTCTTTTGGCTTCTATTTGCCTGGATGATTGTCTTCTATCCCTTGACCTTGAGTCTGAAAGCATCTTTGTGGGTTAGATGCATTTCTTGTTGACAGCAGATACTAGGCTTTTGGATTTTTATCCAGTCTACCAGTCTATGTGTCTTCAGAGGACAATTTAAAGCATTCACATCTATTGAGAGAATTGATATTTGGGGTAGATTTCCGTTCATATTGTTGGGTTAATTCCTATTGTTTTGTTTTATTCCTTTAGCCATCATGGAATCCAGGTTCTAGACTTTAACTCTTGAGCAGTTTTAATTTGGAGAGTGTCTGTTGCACTGTTCAGTGTGTAATGCAGGTCTGAGTACTTCCTGTAGGGCTTGTCTGGCCTTTTCAAATTCTATCAGTGATTGCTTGTCTGGGAAGGTCTTTACTTCTCCCTCATAGATGAAACTTAGTTTTATTGGGTACAGAATTCTAGGTTGGCCATTATTCATTCTGTTTTAGAAGATTGAGGATATGCATCCAGTGTCTTCTGGCTTGTAAAGTTTCAGTTGAGAAGTCTGCAATTAGTCTGATAGGTTTTCCTCTGTAGGTTATTTGCTGTTTTGGCCTCATTGCTCGAAGGATTGCTTCTTTCACGTTTATTTTGGTCAGCCTAATAACTATGTTATATGGTGATTGCCTTTTCACATTGAGTCTCCCGGGAGTTCTGTGTGCTTCTTGTATCTGGATATTTAGATTTCTGGCCAGGCCAGGCATATTGTCCTGTATTCCCTTTGAGGTGTTTTAGCCTATTGGGTTATCTCTGACCTGTTGTCTTCACCCCTGGCCAAAGGACATTAGTGAGTTTGGACCCCTTGCTTGAGCTCCCAGGTGTTGAATCAGTCTTGTGTGTATGACTCCGCTGCCCTCCACTAGATTGAGATGGAAGGCGCTGTGTTGAACTATGGGGTTACCCTCTCTGTTGTTGCTTGTAGTTTTTGTGGAGGAGTCAATTGTCAAGGTATTCCCGATGCCCTTGTGTTTGGCTCTAAACCCCCAGATGGGATATATGAATGCCCTGATCTTTGAGAAATATCTTGTCACTGTCAAGAGTTGCTTGAGTCCTGTTGCCACTTTAAGTGGGGTAAGGGATACAGGTACCTGCAAGCCTGCGAGGATACACTTCTGTGGTTGCTTGATCTGCTGCTAGAAGAGAGCTGCTAATATGTTATTCAGGGCTCTTTTGCCACACTTGCAAGGCAGTTCCTGGTGCCGTTGTCAATTGGTGCAATTGCTAAAGACTCTGGCTATGATTTTCCTTCCCAGACCACAAGCCCCAGTGCTGGCAGCGACCTGGGTGCCAAAAGCAGGCCCTAGTGTTATGTTCTTATCAGATAATCAAAACCAACCTGTTGGACCAAATCAACAGGTTGCCCTCTTTTGCTTAGTTTCAAGGTCCCACAGATTCACACCAGTCGCACAGAAAAAGTGACTTTTCTCCATTCTCCCTGCCTCCAAGTGCAGAGTCTGCCCTACCAGGCGGGGCAGTGGGGCATTGCCTGAGACCACCACACATCCCAACCCAGAAAACATCTTTTCTCATTTCTCCCATCCTTCGAGGGTGGGGTCTGCCCTTCTGGAGGGAAAGTCAAGCTGCCAGCCTGGGGGAGGGGCGCTGCCTGAGGCTGCCTTGTGTTTCAGCCCAGGAAGTAGCTTCTCTCCTTACTCACCACCTCCAAGGTAAGGGTTTACCCCAGTGGCAGGATAGACAAGGTCGGGCTGGGGTATGAATGCCTCTTGAGGCCACTGTGCGTCGCAGTCCAGAAAGCGGCTTCTCTCATTGCTCCGCACTTCCAAGGGCAGAGTTTGTCCTGGTGGTGCAAAAAGGCAAGTGGCCGGGTCGGGGAGGAATGTTCAGAAAGCGACTTCTCTCCTTACTCCTGTCCTCCAAGGACGAGGCCTGCTTTGCCAGGCCAGGACAGGGGTGTTGCCTGAGACCATTGCCTGGGCTTGCCCTGCTGGGCTGGAGAAGGTTGTTGCCCATATCTGCACTCGCCACAGCATT
Organism: Lemur catta; assembly: GCF_020740605.2. Classification (NCBI taxonomy): domain Eukaryota; kingdom Metazoa; phylum Chordata; class Mammalia; order Primates; family Lemuridae; genus Lemur; species Lemur catta. Next base: position 95,399,877 of record NC_059129.1, read on the forward strand.
TCTAGGCTATGAACCCCCAAAATGGTGGCTGTCCACCCACAGAGAGCCAGCACTGGAGGCGACTGCTCAGGGGGCAGAAGGTGCTGGGTTTGGCAGGCTGTCCCCACTGCTTCCCTGACCCACTGTTTCACGACAATCCGGTAGAGGGTCCCGCACTTTCTGTCCCACCCTGCACCAGTGAATCTTCAGCATTTTCCAGGGGCAGAGCCTCCCTTTTGGCATTCACGTCCTTTGTTCTGGTCCTGGTGACCACCAGAGGCAAAGTTCCTGTCTGCAAACTCCCTCTTCAAGACCTGGGAAGTGTCCACTCAGACCAGTCCCTCCGCTGCCCAGTGCAGATCTAGCACAGAGCACTGGAGCATTCAAAATGTGTCCCGCCATTGTCTCTTCTCCACATAGCCTGTCATCCCATGCCACAACTTTGCACTGACTTCAGACACTTCACTGCGTGAGTGAATGTGGAGGCTGGTGGAGGAAGAGTCATTCTCCTGTGGGTCAGATCACACTGCCCCCTGGCCGGCCAATGGGCACAGCTATCCCATGCTCTATTCCCTATTGTATATCTCGCACTTTCCAGACTTTGCAGTTGATTCTCTGTGGGGAGCGTGGACGCCATTACAAGATGGCGCCGATTTCCGGTGGCTTGGCTGAGGTAAACAAGTGTGGCGCATGCGTAGTACATCTGTAGGTCTGTTACATAAGTATGCATATGAGGTTTTCTGACTCGGCCTATTGGTGACCGCTTGTGATTGACTTTGACCTATCTCTGTTACTTCCTGTTTCCCTGAGGGTATATTACTGTGTGAAAGCTTGTGCTCAGGGTCTTCCGCATCTTGAAGCTTAGAGGGATCCCCAATAAAGCACTGTAGAAGAACTCCTGTTGCCGCGTCTTCCTTGCTGGAGAGGCGGGCGTGACAAGTGGTGCCGAAACCCGGGAACTGTACCACCAGGGCACCAGCGGAGACGACCTCTTGTGAGGTGAGTTCAGAACTACAGTGTGGGACGGCCAATTTCCCCGCCCCCAAGAGAGACATGGGCAACATACCACTACGCCGGTTTCTGTGGCCTCTGAAAACTCTGCTTGCTGAAAATAAAATCCATGTTGACGATCATGACCTAAAGAGATTGTTGAGGGAGGTGGACCGGGTATCCCCTTGGTTCCTAGCCTCCGGCTCGCTCACCATACCATCTTGGAGGAAGGTGGGCCATGATCTACGCGAGGCGTTAGATTTAAGGCCTGGCGTCTTGATACTTCATAGGTTAGTTATGGATTGCCTAAAGTGCGATCCGCAGGGTTCGCAGAGTGCAGCAGAACAGCTTGCGGAAGTGCAGTCTCAGCTCTCAGAAGGAGGGAGAGGGGAAGGAGTTGCAACGGTTAAGGACGATCAGTCATGTCAGGTAGAGAACCGGCGAACGGGTGACGACCCGCTGTTGCCAGAATTTGCAGATTTGCATTTGTCCGAGGCGGAAGGTGAATCGTCCGCCTCGGAGGGGGAAGAAGCTACCCCCTCTTTTCAGCAGTTGAGAAAGGAAATACGGGGACTTAAAAAACAGGATGTGGTCCAGCCGAGAAGGCAGGCCCCGCCCAGGCTCTATATAGAGACCTGGCCTCCCCCGTATTCCCTGCCCCCACCTACAGCGCCCCTCGTTGGGCCCGCACCGGGGGGTGGAGCGTCTCTCCTCCCCCCAGAAGCGCGGAGAGAGCTAGGATTTGCTTTCCCTGTGTATGTGGACAACAATAATCAGAGATATTGGCAACCTGTGGACCATAAGCAATTAAAGGAATTTGCAGAGGCGGTCCGCAACTGGGGGCATAGCGCAGCCTACACTTTAGTACTGCTGGAGAGGCTTGCCGCTAGTGCCCTAACGCCCACGGATTGGCAGCAGGTGGTGCGCGCGGCGCTAACCACGGGCCAATATCTAGACTGGAAGTCCATGTATAATGACGGGTGTGCCGCGCAGGCCCGTGCGAATGCAGCCCAGGGAGGCGGCAGAGCAGCGTGGACTTTTGACATGCTCACCGGACAGGGACAGTGGGCCAATAATCAAACAGCTTACCCGGAGGAGGTGTATGTCCAGGTAAATCAGATAGCCATTAAGGCTTGGAAGTGTTTGCCCAAACGGGGGGAGGTGCGTGGCAATCTGACAAAAATTGTCCAGGCTCCGGCAGAGCCGTTTTCGGATTTTGTGGCTCGCATGATGGATGCCGCAGGAAAGATTTTTGAGGACGTAGACACGGCCTTGCCGTTGGTTGAGCAACTGGTTTTTGAGCAGGCCACTTCGGAATGTCGGAATGCTATTACGCCATGGAAAAGTAAAGGATTAAATGCATGGCTGAAGGCTTGCAGGGAGATTGGGGGTCCTCTGACTAATCAAGGCCTGGCGGCCGCGGTCATAGCAGCACAAGCCCAGCAACAACGCTGTTGCTACAACTGCGGCAAGCCCGGTCACTTGAGAAGACAGTGCCGAGCGCCAAGTAAGGTGAAGCAATCATCTTCACAGCCGGGGATTTGCCCCGTGTGCCAGAAAGGCCGGCACTGGGCCGCAGAGTGCCGATCCGTTAAAGACAAGGAAGGCCGGCCCATCTCCCGAGGGCCTAGCGGCAGCATGGTTGCACTGCCAAAAAACGGGAGGCGGGGCCCACGACCCCAGGGCCCGCAAACATATGGGGCGATGCTGGCGCAGGACAGCCCCCAGGGGCCCCCGGGCCCGTCTCTGCTGACCCCGGGGACTCGTCCCTCCTTGAATCCGGCGCTACCGGGGGGGAACCTAGGAGGGCCATCCCCGGTTCCTCAGGATTGGACCTCCGTGCCACCACCCTCACAGTTTTGACACCTGGGTTAGGATGTCAACCTATCCCTTCAGACTTTAAAGGACCTCTGCCCAATCATACTGTGGGATTAGTGCTTGGGAGGTCATCGGCTACCTTAAAAGGGCTGATTGTCCACCCGGGGGTTATAGACTCAGACTTCCAGGGGCCAATAAAGGTCATGTGCTCATCACCTCGGGGAATTATCTCCATCCACCCCGGAGACCGATTTGCTCAGCTTCTGCTCCTCCCTAGCCTTCACGCTTGGTTCCCCAGCAAGCAGGAGCCACGTGGTAGTAAGGCGTTCGGGTCGTCCGGAGGCACTTGTACCTTTCTGTCTTTGGATTTAAACACCCGTCCGACCCTTGTATTGACTGTTCAGGGAATAAAATTTGAGGGTTTGCTGGATACGGGAGCAGACACTAGTATCATATCTGAGCGGTGGTGGCCTAAAGGCTGGCCGCTCACCCGCTCAGAGGCAACTTTACAGGGCCTGGGTTACGCTTCGGCCCCAGCCGTGAGTGCCCGAACTCTGTCTTGGAGTGATCTTGAAGGCGGTAGGGGTAGTTTTAAGCCTTTTGTTCTCCCCTTACCAGTGAATCTCTGGGGCAGAGACGTCCTGAGACAGTTAAACCTTAAGTTAACAAATGAGTATTCTGCTCAGAGCCAAGACATGATGAGTACCATGGGATGGGTCCCGGGTAAGGGCTTAGGAAAGAATTTGCAAGGCAGGTCAACACCACTTATGCCTACTCCCAATCCCGGTAGACAGGGGCTGGGTTTTTCCTAGGGGCCGCTGACACTGCCTTGCCCATTCCCTGGGTTTCGGAGGACCCGGTGTGGGTGTCTCAGTGGCCATTGCCCTCCGACAAATTGCTTGCAGCCCGTGAGTTGGTGCAGGAGCAGCTCACTCTTGGGCACCTTGAACCCTCTCATTCGCCTTGGAATACCCCTATTTTTGTGATTAAGAAAAGGTCAGGAAAATGGCGCTTACTGCAGGACTTAAGGGCGGTCAACGCCCAGATGCGCCTTATGGGGCCTGTCCAGCGAGGGTTGCCTCTTCTTTCTGCCTTGCCCAAGCATTGGAACCTGATCATTTTGGATATCAAAGACTGTTTCTTTTCTATTCCCCTTCATTCGTCTGACAAAGTTAGATTTGCATTTACACTCCCTTCCACGAACCACGAGCAGCCTGATGAAAGGTACCACTGACGGGTCCTGCCTCAGGGCATGGCTAACAGTCCCACTCTATGCCAGATTTACGTGAGCGCGGCTCTCCAGCCTGTTCGACAGAGGTACCCTAAGGTAAGAATCATCCATTACATGGATGACATTCTACTATGCCATCGGGATGCCCAGTTGTTGCTTCAGGTCTTTGCCTTCCTTCACGCTCAGTTAAAGGAAAGGGGGCTGTCCATAGCTCCCGATAAAGTGCAGGAAGGGGCGGTGGGCTCATTTCTTGGCAGTAGCATCCTTCCCGATAAAATTGTACCTCAAAGGCTGTCCATTCGAAGAGATGCTTTGAGAACTTTAAATGATTTCCAGCGATTATTAGGAGACATCAATTGGCTTCGGCCTTTTCTGGGTCTTACCACCGCTGAACTAAAGCCTTTATTTCAGATTCTTGAGGGAGACCCTCATATCACATCCCCTAGAACCTTGACTCCGGAAGCCCTAAAGGTCTTGCATAGGGTTGAGGAAGCCATTAAGAGTGCGCATCTGGTACGCATTCGTCACCAGGACCCTTTTCTTCTCTGCCTGCTCCCCTCTCCTACACTTCCTACAGCAGTGCTTTGGCAGGATGGTCCCCTTCTCTGGGTACATCCTCAAGCCTCTCCGGGAAAGGTGATTGGTCACTACCCGACCTGTGTAGCTGACCTCGCATTAAAGGGCCTTCACATGGCTCTCTCCCACTTCGGGCGCTACCCAGAGAGCCTCATCTGTCCATACACTTCTAACCAGATAGACACCTTATGTGCCACTCTTGATGCATGGGCAGTGCTGCGGTGCGCTTTCCCAGGAGGCATTGACAATCATTACCCCAAACATCCCCTATTACAATTTGCTATGAGAAATGACCTCATTTTCCCGAAGGTGACTTCGGCACACCCACTGCCTAATGCCCTGGATGTCTATACTGATGGCTCTAAAACAGGCATTGGGAGTTATGTTGTCCGGGACCAGGTGTTTACTAAGCAATTCCCTTACGCCTCCCCTCAGCTGGTGGAGTGTGCAATAGTTGGCCTGGTTCTCAGCACCATCACCGATCCCATTAATATCATCTCAGACTCTTGCTACGTGGTTAACGCAGTGAAGGTTTTGGAAACTTCCCCTTATATCCTTCCTAAAAGTACAGTTTTCTCCTTATTCACGGACCTCAGAAGCATCATCCTGAGTAGGACCAACCCATTCTCTATTCAGCATATCAGAGCACACTCCCTCCTGCCTGGACCCATGGCGGCGGGAAATGCAATGGCAGACCAGGCCACCCGCACTCTTTGGGTGGCTGATAACCTTGCTGCCGCCAAAGATTTTCATACACTTTACCATGTGCCAGCTGAGACCTTGCGTCTCCGATTTCACATCTCGCGTGCCGAGGCGCGTGAGATTGTCTTGCAGTGCCACGCTTGTGCTCCTTTTCGCAATGTCGCGCATACGGGAGTAAATCCCAGGGGTCTGCGACCATTACAATTGTGGCAAATGGACGTCACTCATATTCCCTCTCTGGGAAAAACTCAGTTTGTTCATGTCTCCATAGATACCTGTTCTGGTGTCCTCCACGCCACGCCACTAACGGGGGAAAAAGCCAGTCATGTCATCATCCATTGCTTGGAGGCTTGGGCTGCCTGGGGCAAGCCAAGTACTATTAAAACAGACAATGGCCCCGCTTATACCTCCAGAGTTTTCCAACAATTTTGTGCTCGCCTCGGAGTCAAACACCTCACTGGCCTCCCCTACAATCCTCAGGCACAAGGCATTGTGGAGCGTGCCCATGGCACGCTCAAGGCTTATCTACAAAAACAGAAAGGGGGAGATGCCCTGGAGGCCATACAGAGGTCCCCTAAAGGTACCATTTCCCTTGTCCTTTTTACTTTAAACTTTTTGACTTTGGACGTGACCGGCCGCTCTGCGGCAGAGAGACACACGTCCCCCCCGGTGGCTCGCCGCGAGGTGGTAAAATGGAAGGACGTCTTGACGAGCCAATGGAGAGGCCCGGATCCGGTTATAGCCAGATCCAGGGGAGCTGTTTGTGTTTTCCCGCAGGATCACGAGGACCCTATTTGGGTTGCGACGCGCTTGACCCGCTCGGTGCACACCACGGCTGAGGAGGACGAGCGTCCGGCGGGCCAGGATGGCGTCACTGCAGATGCTGATGCTGGCGGGAGTCCTAACGACGGCGACGGCGGGTACCGGAAGCGCGCTGGGCCCTGATGGATGTCTTCCCTCTGCCGATGCCCGTCCGGCATGACGCCACAGTTTTTCCCCGCTTTTTTACCACCAACGAGTCTCTAGAACTACCTTTCCTCCCGTTTGATATCCCTGTGGAGGCGCCCTCGGCCATGATGCTGTATCGGCAGCGACGCGACTTTGGCATCACCGCAGCCATAGTTGCCGCCGTAGCGGCCGCGGTGGCTGCCACGGCGGCTGCCGCGGCGACGGCTGCAGTTGCGCTCACCACTTCGGTGCAGACGGCTACCGCCTTGAACAACTTATCGTCGGGGGTGGCGACCGCCCTGGTGACCCAATCCAACGTCAACGCTCAGCTGAAAGGGGGCATCATGATCCTCAATCAAAGAGTGGACTTGGTTCAAGAACAAGTGGACTTGTTGATGCAGGTCATGCAGCTCGGATGCGAGTAGCGCCTGCCTGGCATGTGTGTCACCTCTATCCCTTTTCAGAACGCTTCCCGGGCAGCTAACCTATCACGAACCCTGTCACAGCAGTTGTTGGGTGCATGGTCCAATGAGTTTGAGACTCTGATGGAACAGCTGCAGGCTAGTATAGTTCACGTCAACTCTACGCGAGTCGACGTGGACTTTGCCCAAGGACTGTCGGATTGGGTGTGGCAAGTGGCCAACCATGTGAAAGAGTGGGCAGGAATGGGCTGTTTGTTAGCCTTGCTCGCGACTATGGCCCTGATAGGATTTGTAGCCCTTACCCGTATGGCACGCCGCAATCGGCGCAACCAAATGTTGCTGCAACAAGCCTTTGCTGCACTGCAACTCGGCCAGGACCCCCACGTGTGGATGGCCAGGTTGTAGGCGCTCCGCGACTTGCACACTCTCCCCCTTTCTCGGCTGTAAGGTACCTCCATGACGGGAATGCGTGGGTCCCGCGCCTGGAGGCACACCAGTTGGTGCCAGGCCGGGAGGCAGCCCGCGTAGCCTAAGACAGAGGCCTTACCCACGGCCGCCTTTATAACCGGCCTCTGCACGTCTCCGAGTTCGCTCATTGCACGAGACGAGGCGGTTTCCAGTCTGGCAGGCCTTCTTAAATAATAAAGTAGGGGGAGATGTGGGGAGCGCGGACGCCATTACAAGATGGCGCCGATTTCCGGTGGCTTGGCTGAGGTAAACAAGTGTGGCGCATGCGTAGTACATCTGTAGGTCTGTTACATAAGTATGCATATGAGGTTTTCTGACTCGGCCTATTGGTGACCGCTTGTGATTGACTTTGACCTATCTCTGTTACTTCCTGTTTCCCTGAGGGTATATTACTGTGTGAAAGCTTGTGCTCAGGGTCTTCCGCATCTTGAAGCTTAGAGGGATCCCCAATAAAGCACTGTAGAAGAACTCCTGTTGCCGCGTCTTCCTTGCTGGCGAGGCGGGAGCGACAATTCTCCAATTGACCTTTTTTTTTTTTCCCCCAGCGCTGCTTGTCCTGTGCTGCTTCTCTGCAGATTCACGATGCTGTTCTTGTGGGAGAGCGATCCACTCATGTGTAGCAGTCCGCTTTCTTCACCTCCTGCTCTGAGAGAAGAGAACCAGGAGCTTATCACTGATCTGCCATTTTCCTCTATTTTCTATCTTTTTAATAACAGACATCTTACTGAGGTAAGATGATATCTCATTGTGGTATTAATCTGCATTTCTCTGATGATTAGTGATTTGAGCATTTTTTCATATAGCTGTTGGCCATTTGTATGCCTTCTTTTGAAAAATGTCTATTCATATTCTTTACTCATTTTTAATGAGATTATTTAGGTTTTTTCTTTTAGTTCAGTTGAGTTCCTTGTATATTCTGGATATTATTAATAGTACCCTGTTGGACAAATAGTTTGCAAATATTTCTTTCAGTCTGCTCACTCTGTTGATTATTTATTTTGCTGTACAGAAGCTTTTTAGTTTAATTAAGTCCCATTTGTCTATTTTTGGTTTTGTTGCTGGTGTTTTTGAGGTTTTAGTCATAAATTCTTTGCCTAGACCAATGGCCAGAAGAGTTTTCTCTAAGTTTTCATATAGTATTTTTAGTTTCAAGTCTTACATTTAAGCCTTTAATCCACTTTTTGTTGATTTTTGTATATGATGAGAGATAGGGGTTCAATTTCATTCTTCTGTATATGGCAATCCAGTTTTCCCAGCACCATTTATTAAAGAGGGTATCCTTTTCCTAATGCAAATTGTTGGCACTATCATCAAAAATCAGTTGACTACAAATACATGGATTTATTTTTAGATTCCCTACTCTGTTCCATTGATCTATATATCTATTCTTAGACCAATACCATGTTGTTTTGGTTACTATAGCCTTGTAATGTAATTTCAAGTCAGGTTATGTAACGTCTCCAGATTTGTTCTGTTTGCTTAAGATTGCTTTGGCTATGTGGGCCCTTTTTGGGTTCCATATGAATTTTAGGATTTTTTTTCTAATTCTGTGAAAAATGACATTGGTGTTTTGATGGGGATTGCATTGAACCTGTAGATTTCTTTGGGAAGTATGGTCATTTTAACAATTTAACAATATTAATTCTTCTGGTCCATGAACACAAGATGATTTTCCATTTGTTTGTATCATCTACAGTTTCTTCTATCAGTGTTTTGTAGTTCTCTTTGTAGAGATCTTTAATTTATTGGTTAAATTTATTCTTAGGGTTATTTATTTATTTTTATAGCTATTGTAAATGGGATACCTCCTTGATTTTTATTTTCAGCTAGACTATTATTGGTATATAGAAATGGTACTGATTTTTGTATGTGGATTTTGTATCCTACAATTTTAATAAATTCATTTATTAAATCTAAGAGTTTTTTCATAAAGTCTTTAGGTTTTTCCATATATAAGATTGTGTCATAAGCAAACAGGGATAATTTGACTTCCTCTTTTCTAATTTGGATGCCTTTTATTTCTTTCTCTTTCCTGATTCTACTGGCTGGGAGTTTCAGCATTTTGTTTAAAAGGAGAGCATCCTTGTCTTGTTCCAGTTCTTAGAGGAAATGATTTCAACTTTTCTCCATTCAGTATGATGTTGGTTGTGGATTTGGCATATATTTGCCTTTATTATTTTGAAGTATGTTTATTTCTTCTATGCCTAGATTGTTGAAGGCTTTTATCATGAAAGTTGCTGATTTTTATCAAATGCCTTTTCTGTATCTACTGAGATGATCATATGGTCTTTATCCTTAATTCTATTTATTTTATTTTATTTTATTTATTTATTTATTTTTTTGAGACAGAGTGTTGCTCTGTTGCCTGGGCTAGAGTGAGTGCCGTGGCATCAGCCTCGCTCACAGCAACCTCAAACTCCTGGGCTTAAGCAATCCTACTGCCTCAGCCTCCTGAGTAGCTGGGACTACAGGCATGCGCCACCATGCCCAGCTAATTTTTTCTATATATATTTTTAGTTGGCCAGATAATTTGTTTCTATTTTTAGTAGAGACGGGGGTCTCACTCTTGCTCAGGCTGGTCTCGAACTCCTGACCTGGAGCAATCTGCCCGCCTCGGCCTCCCAGAGTGCTAGGATTACAGGTGTGAGCCACCGTGCCTGGCTCTTAATTCTATTTATTGATTTGCATATATTGAACCTTTCTTGCATCCCTGGGATGATGAAACCCACTTGCTTGTGGTGCATTATCTTTTTGATGTACTATTGGATTCTATTAGCTAGTATTTTGTTGAAGATTTTTGCATCTGTATTCATCAGGGATATTGGTCTGAAGTTTTCCTTTTTTTTATTGTGTCCTTGCCTGGTTTTGATATCATGATGATACTGTTAGAATAAGAGATTAGGAGACAGCGCTGAGACCAGATGCAGGAGCTTGAAGATCAGGTGCAGGTGTTAAAGTAAACAACTCTCAAGCAGAAGCTAACTAGAGGGGCTGATAACTGCAGTCAAGAACTGGCCTCAACTGGCTTGTCAGTTATCTCTATCACCTTAAGTGAACTTTGGCTAATTAGAATATCACTTACATTGTGGTTTTAAAATTTCTCTTCTCTTGAAATCACTATGACAGTTCTGAGACAACCATATAAAGTATGAAAATAGAAGAGTACCTGATTCTAGGAATTACTATGGAAATTCTTAGTAAAAACCAATCCCTTTGCCTTAAATATTCTTCCCCTCAATTAGTAAGACTACAAAAGATCTAAAACAACTTTCTCCCTGTGCAGTTTCTCTCTTACGAGCCTGTCCACTCTCCTGCCTGAGAGTGTATGTTTGCTTTCAATAAAAGCTATCACTTGCTTGGGTTATGTGGTGTGTTCTGAAATTCTTTTCCCAGCAAACACCAAGAACTTGGAAAAACCTCCACTTAGAGGTGGTATTAATACTGGCCTCATAGAATGAGTTAGAATGGATTCCCTCCTCCTTGATTTTTTGGAACAGTTTCAGGAGGATTGGTTTTAGTTCTTCATTGTATGTTTGGTACAATTTGACAGTAAATCCATTTGGTCCTCAGCTTTTCTTTATTGGTACATTTTTAATTACTGAGTCAATCTTCCTACTTGTTATTTGTTTGTTTGGGTTATCTATTTCTTTCAATCTTGGGAAATTGTGTGTTTCCAGAAATTTATCCATTTCCTCTAAGTTTTCTAGTTCATGAGTGTAGAGATGTTCATAGCAGTCTCTGATGATCTTTTGTATTTCTGTGGTATTATATTTGCAATTTGAAATCAAATTTTTCATTTTTATTGTTTTTTTTTTAATTTGGGTCTTCTCTTTTTTTTCTTGGTTGGTCTAGCTAGCAGTTTATTCATTTGTTTATCTTTTTGAAGAACCAATTTTTCATTTTGTTGATACTTTATATTTTTTTAGCTTCTATTTCATTTGGTTCTATCCTGATCTTTGTTATTTATTTTCTTCTGCTAATTTTCAGATTGGTTTGGTCTTGATTTTCTAATTCCTTGAGCTGTATTGCTAGATTGTTAATTTATAACCTTTCTACTTTTTTGATACAGGCATTTAATGCTATAAACTTCCCTCTTAGCACTGCTTTTACCATATCCCACAGGTTTTTATATGTTGTTTTTTGAATTTCATTTGTTTCAAAAAATTTTCTAATCTCTGTCTTAATTTTTTCATTGACCCAATGGTCATTCAGGAGCATGTTGTTTAATTTCCATGTGTTTGTATAGTTTCTGACGTTCCTCTTGGTATTAATTTCTAGTTTTATTCCACTGTTGTCTGAGAAGATACTTGATATGATTTCAGTTTTTACAAATTTGTTGAGATTGGTTTTGCGGGTGGCCTATTTTTAGAAACGCAGGAAGTCAACTGGGAAGATGTTTTCCTGGAGGTGCCGGGAGGCCCTATTTATTCAACTTCACTGGTAAGTTTTACACAGGTTTTGAGTGACAGCATGCATGTCATGTATTTATCATTCCTTGTCTAGGATCTGGGACATTGGTTGATTAAGTAGAAGTAACTAGGTCTTAGGAATCAAGGTGGGGAAGGTTTAGGAATCTACTTTCAGAAATTTAAAAGTATACAATTAGAGACTACTGTTAGACTGAACCATATGAATATGATTATATTTGACCTTTTGTTCTCCAATATTTTATTATAAAAATTTCAAATATATACCAAAATTGAAAAAATTTTGGGGGGTAGAGTATTCAATTAAATTTTAGCTACAAAACAGGAGTTTTGTTTTATTTACTTAGTACACCTTGACCAGGTGAGCTTAGCCAAGGGCTAGGGTAGTTTGTTCTTTGGCCTCCTGAACACTACAAACTGAAGTATCATGGTCAGTACCTAACAATATGACTGATTATAGAAAGCACAGAGGATGGTTGTAGATGAGATTCTGATACATATCATGAAAAAGCTATCCAAATACATTTCATCCACTGTCACTATAAACTCAGGTAATAAAAATGCTTCATAAACAACAAAATTCAAACCAGAAAAAAACGTGATTGTTTTGAGTGTGAATATATGTTTGCTTATTTAGAAGTTCTGAGACTTTTATGAAAAAGCCTTTAGCAGATCATTATTTTAGACTTTTCTTCATATTTGCATAGATCATATTTTCTGATTATTTTCATTTGTGAAAATGGGATTCCTGAAGGAAATACTATACAGGCGAACAATGAAATGGTAACTGATTTGAATGTAAAATAATCTTTTGTGATTTTCCCATGCTGGTAAATATGATTTAGTTTGAGGATTCTGAGCCCATAAAAGAAGCCTTTTTTATATCTTCCTAGTTTATTAATCTTCCACATTAGTCGGTATTCTTTAAATCAACTGAATTATTTTTTATGCCTGCCTAAAAATGGCTTCTTGAAAACTATAGTAATAATTGAACCATGACAGATATCTTGATTAAAATGCAGAAATAAAAACAAAAAGTCACCCAGCTCTAGGTCATGCTGTTGTTTTCTGTGTAAAGGACTTGGGTATAAAACAGTTAAGTCACTTTTTTCTTGAAATATTATTAGGTGATTTAAGATAATTACAGCAACATTTATGGAAAACTGTTGGCATTTCAAGCTTATGAAATTGTTTTTTAAATGTGCATAGAATATAATGGCTTTGTTCCTAAGGCTACAAGCATTGAACCAAAACTAATAACTGTAAGTTACCTGGTGCCACATTTGACAAATTGAGATTTGCTACATAACTTAGTGTTTGGAAAAACTTGCTGCAACTATATGTGTGTGTATATATATGGATGTGTATATATATACGTATATATTTTTGTATGCACACACACACACACACACCTCAATTTGGATATTTTTCTTAAGGATCAAAATTTTAATCTTAAATATTAAAAGGAGCAGTATGAACGATAAGCATTTTATAGAAAATTATATATATAAATATGTATACACATATACATGTGATTTTTTACTGTGTATAAATTAAAAATGGCTTGTAAAATTATTTTATAATTAATTTTTTACTCTGTGACCCCCAAATGTAACATGAGACTTTGTACATTTCAAAAGGCATTTTTCTGGACATTCATGAGAGAGTCAGAAAAGAACTCTGAAGGCCATTAATTTTAAGTATGACCATACAGCTATGCTATGTATTAATCTTCTTTATCATTTTTCTTATCAAACTTATATTATAAGAGAGTATAGAATAGAATTTTTTAATCTTTCTTTTGCTCTATGCACCAGGCAGGTGGCTGTCTCTTGATCTCAAAATATGTGGCATTTTCTGTGATGAGCAACTATTGAGTTTTTTTTTTTTTTCCTGAGATGTAATTGGAGATTTAGCACCTTCTTCCACAAAAGAGTTTCTCAATATAGCACTTGCTTTTATCTGCTATGGAGAGCTAGGCTGAAATCTGAGGGAAATAACAGCTTTCCATCTCTTGAATTATGTTTTCAATTGGCACTATAAGGTTCAAAACTTTTGTCTTAGTCCTTCACATATAGTTAGTATCTGTGTATTATACTCCTCTTTTGCTTTTTATGAATAATGTCTTCCACAGACTTTGTATTGAAACATTTGTTAATGTGATAAATACATTTATTTCTCTTTTATTATAGTTACTAGATCATTTGAAATTGATGCCTATGAAGGATCTGGGTAGTTTGCTTTTGGTTCACACACCCTAAGATCCAGGAGGTCTGTGGGAATTAGATTTCATTAAGGGGCATCTCAGTTACCGTATGGCCCTCTGGGCATTCATGGCCAGTCTGAAACTTTGTTTTAAGACTGTTAAAGATGTGTTCACTAATGTTTAAAAGGGACAGATGGTTGAATTCTTCCTTTTTGAATGGTATTTACAGATATCCTATTGGACCATCTTGTGTTCAGCATGATTTTGAAAAAGCATTTATCACCAGCTAATATTTTATGCAGCAATGATCTAGCTAATCCAGAAAATTATTAAACATTGACTCTACTTTCTAGGATCTTAATGATATCATTCCAGGCGAACTCTCAGAGACTAAATTTTCTTTAATATGGTTAGATAACTTTAAGACAACAGGTATTTTATAGTTGTTTCTAGGAACAATCTGAATTCATATTGCATTAATAGGTAGGCTAGAAGCCTGTTAAGAATTTTCTTGGATTCTGGGAATCTATATAAAAGCCTCTTTATATGGACCTCTTGAATCATTTCATCCCTAGAATTTTTTCTCTGGAAGGAGATGAAGTTGGGGAAGTATGTAGTCTTTTCCGCTTGTATGTCCTGTCTCTACAGCCTATGTTCTCCTTATTTCTAGTTCCTCTCCTCTTTTATTCTCCTTTATTCCTCTTATTTTTAGCCTCTTATTTTTTCTTTCTACTGTGTCCTGGAATATTAGAGGGGTAGATGCCAAATAGTTTATTATATGAGTTGTGTTCATCATTGACAGTCCTCATTTAGAATAAAAATGAAACAACATTTCTACTGAGTAGACCAAAGTAATCAACTTAGCTGGTATAGGCAAGCCCTACTTTAGATAACAGATGTGAACTAACACAATCTTAGAGCATCTGTACTAGAAGGGCCATTAGAGAGTTTCCTCTAATAATTCACATAATTTCACAAATTATGAATGCAGATTGAGGCCTTGCCTCAGGTGACACAATGAATTCGAGGCTGAAGTTATCTGAGTTTACAAATTCCCTTCCATTCAAAATTGACAATCTAGAATGGGCCCACATCCAATTTTTAGATCCTGTTCAGTGGTCACATTCTAATCAGGTAAATTGGATAGCTAAATCTCAAACTTGCTTTTGGACCAGCTAACCAGAAATAAGTACCATGTAGCCCTGTGCATTGCAAAGTGGACCACCTTGTGCCTTCATATTGCTCTCTGCCCATGTTGATTCCAACCACGTGGGCAAGCA
Organism: Lemur catta; assembly: GCF_020740605.2. Classification (NCBI taxonomy): domain Eukaryota; kingdom Metazoa; phylum Chordata; class Mammalia; order Primates; family Lemuridae; genus Lemur; species Lemur catta. The sequence continues at coordinate 95,414,924 of NC_059129.1, forward strand.
TGAGAAGGATGTTTAAGGAAATGAATGCATAATGAGATCCATTTGTTAAAGCTACATAATGTCCCATGATTAACTATAAAGCATGTAGTCAAAGAAAAAAGAAGAGATTAATTAATTTCTCTAATCAGGAAAGTATTTACATAACTAATTGAATGAAAGATTGGACTAGATGACTTCTAATGTCCTTTCCACTAGAGAATATACTATTAAACTCGACCAACAACTTACTGGGTGCATTACTTTTACTGCCGTGTAATACATTACCACAAGCTTAGCAGCTTAAAACAACATAAATTATTATTTCACAGTTTCTGTGGGTTAGGAGTCCAGGCACGAGTTAGGGTCCCACCAAGCTGAAAGTAAGGTATCAGTTGGAGCTATAATCTCATCAGACGCTTGGAATCTTCTACAAAACACATTCAGGTTATTGGCAGACTTCAGTTATGCCAGGTTGTAGGACTGAGGCCCAGGTCTTAGCTCCTAGAGGCTTTCTCTCTCCAAATGTAGTTCACAACGTGGCTGTCAGATTCTTTGAGGCCAGCTGGAGGATGTTTGTTTGTTTTTTTTTTCCTTCAAATCTGTCTGACTTCTGTCTCTGATCTCTAGGCCTTCTTCTTTTAAAAGGGCCCACCTGATTACATCAGGTTCACCTAGGATAATCTTCCTTTTAATTAACTTATTAGGAACCTTAATTGCATCTGCAAAATCCCTTCACCTTTGCCATATAATATAATCTAATTATGGGAGTGACATCCCACCATATTTGCAGATTCTGCCCACACTCAAAGGGACAGCATTCTACACAATGCGTATGTAAAACAGGGAGAACCTTGAGGTCTGCCTACCACACTGTCCAACAGAAGAGTTTCATGTCTGTTAAAACATTTAAAATAGTAAACTTATAATATCCAGGAAAAAATGTTTTCCTAGTTTAGCTTCCAAGATTTGTTCCTTTGAATAATTTTTAAATGACACATATTTTTTTCTGTAAGATGAAGATATAGCTCCTATTTTCATAATTCAGAAATAGACAAAAAGCAAAACAAAAACAAAAATCCTTATAATCACATGAGCTGAGCTTCATCTGCATGGTGCTGGCTTGTATGAAGGATTGTTTTTGAGAATGTCTCTTTTTCCAACTCCAGGTAAAATATATAATCACATTTGACTCCTAATCATGTTATTAATAGTAATGAAACAATCTGTTTATGACAAATAGAAATAGTAAAAGAATGTACATGTAAGAAATATCAAATAGATTTTATTCCCCCCAAGACCAATGCAGTGATTTTGAATATTAATTCTATTTCTGAACAGTGTCTGTATATGTGTATTTTTCTCTGAGAGTAGAAAAGGAGTTTTTATCCCTTCTTTTGATTTTCCTTATAAAACTTTTGCTAATACTTTGACATACAATGGTATATGGTTTTCTTTATGAGTATATCTGAAGATGGGTTCTTGTTTAAGGAATTAGCTACATGAATTTGATTCCTAGGCTGTTAACTTCTAGTTCTCAACTCTATTGAAGACATTGGCTAATAATAAAAAAATGAGTTATTTATCAGTAAATTCCTGCCTAAAATGTCCACACTTCATAGCCAAAGTATATTTGCCTATAAGCCTAATTGAATTGTTTATTATATGTATGAAAGTGCTTCATAAAACCATGAAAGTGTAAACCAATCAATGCCAATTTTAGGTCTGCCATTTATTTCTATTTGATCTGTATAAACTTTGGAGTGTGTACTTTCCATAAACCTTGCTTAAAAATAGTTTTATGTTAGTCCAATAAAAAAAGCTTCATTGAAGAGATATGTTTTAAGAACTGGTAAGTAGGTCACCCTACAGGGGGGCAGTGGTGAATGAGGACATGTGGGGTCAGTTTCAAAAAGCAGCAGGGTCAGCTCCTTTCCTCCTCATTTAGCTGGTAATGACACATGGACTTGAATATACCAAGCCAGGGGGTCAGCAGATGCCTCATCGTCTCTCTCTGAAAACTCTGGTCATGTTAGTCCATCATCTGTCCATCACTTACCCTTTCTCAGCTTGGCTGTCCACCTGACTCATCAGAAGGCACTCGGCAGCAAAACTGCAAACTTCACTAAGATGCTAACGGTGTTCCTTCTTCTCTCAAAAACAGTGAGCTGGTTTCATTTTTGGAATTGGTCCAAGTCCTCCTCACAACCACATTTAATTTACTCAGTTCAGCATACTGACCTTCAATGACTCTCTTATAAAAAAATAAAGAAACTTTAATGAGGGCCCAAGAAAGTACAGGACTGCTCCAAGGCCATCACCAGTAATAGCTTGGCTTTTTAAGGCCATTTCTTTCCCATCTAGGTTACAAGCTTTTAGCTTTTTAAAAATATATGTGCTGATTCTTGGAGGAGAGGGTAAAAAAAAAATCCTCCCTCTTAAGAAAAAGTCAGTGGTTAAAAGACTATATATTTCTGGTTTTTTAGACTATATGACACTCATTAGTTACTTAGAATCTCACTTATTTAATAATGTTTCTTACTGGTAAATTTTAGTTAAATTTCACTTTATTGTTCTTATTTTTATTCTTATATTTAGCTTTAGAAGTAGAAATTTAAAGAGGAATATCAGGGTTTAATATGCTTTCCTCCTAAAATGGATATATATATATATATTTTCCTTTTTTAAATTTCAGAATATTATGGGGGTACACATATTTTGGTTACATATATTGCCTTTGCATCGCCCAAGCCAAAGTATGATCATGCCCATCCCCCAGACAGTGTGCTGTGCACCCATTAGTTATGAATTTACCCATCCCCTCTACCCCTCTGCCACCTCTCTGGCACCTGATGAATATTACCTCTATATGTGCACCTAAGTGTTGATCAGTTAGTACCAATTTGATGGTGAGTATGTGTGGTTCTTGTTTTTCCATTCTTGTGATACTTCAAATAATGGGCTCTAGCTCCAATCAGGCTAATACAAGAGATGCTAGTTTATCATTGTTTTTTATGGTTGAGCGGTATTCCATAGCATACATATACCACATTTTATTAATCCACTCATGTATTGATGGGCACTTAGGTTGTTTCCACATCTTTGAAATTGGGAATTGTGCTGCTATAAACATTTCAATGTAGATGTCTTTGTTCTAAAATGCCTTTTTTTCCTTTGGGTAGATGCCTACTAGTGGGATTGCTGGATCAAATAGTATTTCTATTTTTAGTTCTTTGAGATATCTCCCTATTACTTTCCACAGAGGTTGTACTAATTTGCAGTCCCACCAGCAGGGTAAGAGTGTTCCTATTTCTTCGCATCCATACCAGCATTTGATGTTTTGGGACTTTTGATAAAAGCCATTCTCACTGGAGTTGGGTGATATCTCCTTGTGGTTTTGATTTCTTTGACAAAGTAGGCAAAAACATAGACTGGGGAAAAGAATCACTATTCAATAAATGGTGCTGGGAAAATTAGATAGCCAAATGCAGAAGATTGAAACTGTATCCGTACCTCTCACTCCTCACAAAAATCAGCTCACAATGAATAACAAACCTAAGAGATGAAACTATAAGAATTCTAGAAGAAAATGTTGGGAAACTTTTATAGACATCGGCCTAAGCAAAGAATTTATGAAGAAGACCCCCAAAGCAATCACAGCAACAACAAAAATAAGTGGGAACTGATCAAATTAAAAAAGCTTCTGCACAGTGAAGGAAACAAACATTAGAGCAAACAGACAACCTACAGAATGGGAGAAAATATTTGCATGCCACACATCCAATAAAGGGCTGATAACTAGAATCTATATGGAACTTAAGAAAATCAACAAGAAAAAAATCAAACGACCCCATTAAAAATTGGGCAAAGAAAATGAATAGAAACTTTGAAAAAGAAGACAGAATAATAGCCAGCAAACATATAAAAAGTGCTCAACATCTCTAATCATCAGGGAAATGCAAATCAATATATTTTAAAAAAAATAAAATAAAGATTAGGATACTACTGAATTATTTTCCAAAAAGTTAGTAACAACTTAGAATCTCACCAACAGTATGTGAAAATACCTGTTTCTCTACACTCTACCCATCTTTTATATTTTTGTTAATTTCCTAGGCAACAAATGAGAACACCATTCGCAACGACTCAAGAGATGTGAGGCAACACAACACAGTCTTAATATGTTGAGGTGCAGTTAGAACAGAAAGAATGGGTGGAGCTGACAGGAGGTGGTTCTGGGAGGTGTGGTGTGTGTGCATGCATGATGCTGTACCAAGGATTGGGACCATGTCCTGAGGTAATGGGAAAACTATTGAAGGGTTTTACAGAATAGAGTTGTGTGATAAGAGATCTTTTAAAGGGGCATTTTGGTAGTTTTTTGCAGGGTGCTTCTAGATTGGAGGCAGAAAGAACTGTTAGGAAACTGTTATATTCCAGATAGAAGATAATGACAACCTGAACTAAGTCAGTACCTTGGGGATGGAGAACAAAGCACAGTTATTAGAGTTAAGATACAATAGACTCATTGCTCTTGGATGTTTCTTCCAAACTGATTTTGTCTAGATGTCAGATTTGAGTATCTGAGAAGATGCGGATGCTCTTAACCTGGAGAAAATACAAGAAAAGATCAAGGTTGAGGGGAAAGTTAATAAGCTCAATTTTATACAGATAAAGTCTGAGAGGACTCAAGGAACACTTAAATTGAGAGGCCTTAGCATATAGGAAGACACTTGGATATGGAACTCAGGACAGAGCTCTCCCTGCATGTGGGTTGGCCGCATGTAGGCCGTAGTAAGTGGCTCCTTCTGGGTGAGATCAATGGGACAATACATCTCCTGAGAAGAAAATGAGCCAGACTGGAACCCTGAGGAATACAAAATTCAAGGAGCAGATGAAAACCAGTCCAGAGAATGAATGCTGGGAAAATTACTTACTTGAAAGATGACAATAGTGATTATGTTAAAAAGTTTGTGCTGTAGCATATTATGTATAAATTAAATTATGCACACACACACACACACACACACACACACTCATATATATAGTGAGTAGTGATTTTTCCTTTAGATTCTGGACTCATTTATTAGCTTATTCTCATACCAAAATCCTGAATGATTATAATCCCAGTAAAGATAACATTCTTGTTAGAACTTGAGTAACAAATCACAATTCATGATTAAATAATTTTGAGTGATTGAAAAGCAAAGCATTGTAACCTGTAGAAAATGCCTTCACTCCATGCTGAGGTCCTTGCCAAGGTTGAGACAGTGTCCCTTGTTGCAGGACCTGACTCCCTTAAAACTCAATGTTAATGGTGGCCCTGCCACCTGGAGTGGTGCACTCCTGAGGCTTTGCTGCTACTGTAGATCTTTCATTCACCCTTCGTGTGGAGGCTGGGGTAGATAATGGGAAGCCTGCATGTGGACAAGCAAGAGTCCTCAGGACAGGACAGTAACAAAAGCAACCTGAAGGGCACACTCTTTTATTTTTTTTATTTTTTCATTTTTTTATTTCAGCATATTATGGGGGTACAAAAGTTTAGGTTATGTATATTGCCCTTCCCCCCCTCCCCAAGTCAGGGCTTCAAGCGTGTCCATTCCCCAGACAGTGCGCATTGCACTCATTATGTAGGTATAAACCCGTCCCCTCCCTCCCCCCACATGCTCCCATGTCCTAAGGATGGCAACAAAGTCAAACTATTAACAAGTCAGTCAGGGAAAACATGGCTCAGGGAAGAGCTGAATTACTTTGGTGAAGCTAGGGCTAATTACCATTGTGGAGATATATATATGTGTGTGTGTATATATGTGTATATATATATATATATATAATATATGAATATACATATATTTTCATTCAAGCTAGGTGGCTTGGGGAGCATTTCTTAAGCCCTTTCATGAAAAACGTATTACAATTTTCAATTTCTATTTGTTAGCAGAAAACACTGAAACAGTTTTCTATTGAAGGATTTTCACTTACCATAGCTAGTGCAAAACATGCCTGTTTCTTTTTTGATTGTGAGCTCAAGGGCAGGAATTGTGTCTTGTGTTTTCCATGCATATTACAGAAATTAAACTCTTCTTAAGATAATACATTGCAACTGGACTTTACTATCCAATTTCCTCTACATTTGCTTATACAAACCTTAATAGTTGGGTATTTGAATGATATGTGCATGATGAATTTGTTCCTAATGCATATACACCTCTTCAAACAGTTACAAAAGAGTTACAAAGTTAACAAAAATCCCTTGTTAAAGAATTATACGTTCTTTGTCTGAAAGAAAAGCCTATTAGAGTCTAATTGCCTTTCTGTGGTAAATTAGCTCAAAATTATAAATTGAATAAAACTATTCAAAACTGGGATAAGTTTTCTATTATTCCATTAGGTTTAGTAATTGAGCAATATGATAAAAGAATTACCACATCTCCTAGAACTTTCTCCTATGAAATATTTCCTTTAACAACAAAAAAGAAAGAAGGAAATAAAAGAAACCAATCAGGTCTAAGGAGAATCAGAGTGGATGTTGAGGAAATACCTATTTCTGGTTCTGCCACTAAATTGTTATTAGTAATTTTTTAGCCTTTTTAGTCTTTATATCATATGATATTCAAAGTCATAAAAATCTCAAACATATTCTTCAACATGAATTCTTAGATTCTAAGACAACATTAAAATTCTGTGCTATTAAATCTGAATATTCCTAAGAAATTCGTTGAAGGCATTAATTATTTTTAAGGCTTTTGTGGTATATTGAAAAAGATTGAAAAAATGCTAGTGTGGTAGATTGTTTTTTTAAAAAAAAGGGGTCTCAATTTTTCTAGCCCTCCCTGTAGCCACACCTTTTACAATGTGACTTCTCATCAAAGAGTGAAGTCTATTCCCCTACCCCTTGGATCTGGACTGGCCTTGTGACTTTGGTGGATTTATGTTGTGACGGTGTGCCATCTCCGACCCTAGACCTCAAGAAGTCTTGCCCTCTTCTGGCCCCTCTTTTGGGATCTTGCTACCACAGGTTAGTCTAGTGAGTGGGAGCGATCAGATAATAAAATTATCCTAGACCAGCCTGTCTCCATTTGACCTGTTGGCAGACACATTGTTGAGGCCCGCTGAGCCCAGCTCAGAGCAGCAGAATCACACAGTCAACCTACTGAGCACAAATGATTATTGTTGTATGCTACTATGCTACTGAGATTTTGTGGTTATTATTTTTACTTTATAGATAGTAATATTTTTATAAAGATAAGTTCAAATGAAAAGTATAATAATGTATATCTTATGATTTGGGGGGAATTTGGGCAATCTAACAGAATAGCATGAAGTGGAGCCCAAGATTTCTCTAATTGTGGATTTCATGTTTATATCTATTCTGGTATCTAAATGATTGAATATATTGAATATTTCCTTTGAAATAAAAATTATAATGACCATTAATAAATATTCTTGAAGAAGTTACCAACTAATACAATACATGATTGAATTAATAACCATAGAGTTCTACTCAGCCACAAAAAACAATGGTTATCTAGCACCTCTTGTATTATCCTGGATAGAGCTGGAGTCCATTACTAAGTGAAGTATCACAAGAATGGAAAAACAAATACCACATGTACTCACCATCAAATTGGTATAACTGATCAACACTTATGTGCACATATAGTAGTAACATTCATGAGGTGTCGGGCAGGTGGGAGGGCGAGTGGGGGATGGGTATATTCACACCTAATGGGTGCGGTGAACACTGTCTGGGAGATAGACAGGCTTGTAGCTCTGATTTGGGTGGGGCAAAGGCAATGTATGTAACCTAAACATTTTTACCCCCTTAATATGCTGAGATAAAAAAAATAATTGATACATTTCACATTTAAGGGAATTTCATTTATTTAAAAAATCTGAATCCATGTATTTCTGAAATTGAGATTGCCAACTGAAATGCCTGTAGAGGCTAGACATGCAGCACAACTGAGTCACTCATGTTTGGTGTAAAATACTAGGCAGCAGAAGGGAATTGGCAGAGTGAAGGACACATTTCCAATCCAAAGGCATTATATTCAAAATTTTAAGGACATTATGTCAGCCAAACAAAACCTATGTGAGGGTTAGCTCAGTCTGTAGGGTGCTAATTTATAATCTCTATTCTACCATTTTGATTTCTGACCTATGTTCAAGCATTAGCTAAAGCTTTAGATTTGAGGCTGAATCTTGTAATTAGAAGAGAATAAATGAAGGACGAGATGTTTTATGTCCTCTACCTCCTCCATCTCTGTGTCTTCCAGTAGTATTCAGTACATACTACATTGGTTCCAACATCCTTCCACTGTATTTCCTACCTAGATGTAATGCGGCAGAGATAACTGTTCTGGAAAGGTAAGTAAAACATCCTAATTCTGGAAGACCTGTCTGTAGCATAGTATCTGGAAAGAATCACTGTAGCTGTAGTGTACACACCTCCTCTTTGATGAGGAGGCACTGACCTGGCACAAACTTGCAGTGCTTTATCACCAGCTGTCACAGCTCACCCTGAAGTGAGTTTTGTGAGCAGGCTGAAAGTATTGGCTCTTCTTCATTTTCACATATATACTAAGTTTCAGGTTAGTTGCATGTCATAGTTCTCCCTGAATATTTGGAGATGTAAAAACAAACTTCCATGAAAATGTCCTCTTCTCTTGAGCATGATTCAGAGATTTGGGCAGATTGAATACCCAGCTTATTTAAATTGAGCTCATTAATAGTATATTTCAATGTTTCTGCCAGCATTTGGTTCTCTCTACACCTCTCTTTATCCCCATATATATTCATGCATGCATGTGCACACACATACAGTAACTCTGACAATAAGAGAAGTTTGTGGAAAGAACATAAATAAAAATAAATTCACTCCCTAAGAAAGGCTTTTAGAGATCTAAAGTAGAAGATGAAGAAAAGAAATACTGAAAGAAGAAAAATACCTTGTAATTATAGTAGCAGTAGTTGTAGAGTAAATTGAAGAGAGGAATAGTGGTAGCCATAACATATACTGAGTTAAGTAAAGAAACGACATGAAGGAGTGCTTGTTTTCAAATGCTCCCATGGCATCTCATAATTTGCAGAGAAAGGAGTGTCATAGCCACTCAGCAAATACTTGTTAAATGATTGACATGGTTGACAATGTCACAGAATTTAGATGTGATTTCTCTAAACTTTATTAACCTCATTAGGAGGAACATTCTTGCTTTTTGCATTATTAATAAGTACATAGAATAAAATGTTCACTGCAACTAATAATACATCACCTATGATTTCTTTAGTTTTATATTTATTTATCCCTTTCTGGAAAACACCTCTTGAAACTCCTGGCCGATTATATCAATTTATTCCCTCAATCATTTATTCAAATAATATTTGTTGAGTATTTTAGGCATAGTCCTGGGCACTGGGTATATAGATATACACATAGTTATAATCAAGGGCTATAGCTATAATCAAACGAGTTGTGTTCTTGTTATTATGGAACTTATATTCTAGTTGGGGAAAACAATTTTTAATAAAATAATAAATAATTAAATAGGATAATTTCAGATTATGATAAATGCTATAAAGAACATAAACAAAATTAAAGAAGAGTAAAGAAATGGGGATGGGAATGAATTGGCTCACCCGTGGTAAAATAAGTCCTCTTTGAACAGAGTAATAGTTTTACAGTCTTCTAATGCTTAAGAATAAGCTATCCTGGGCTAGGAATGGTGGCTCATGTCTGTAATCCTAGCACTCTGGGAGGCTGAAGTGGGAGGATCTCTTGAGGCCAGGAGTTCAACCCCATCTCTACAAAAATAGAAAAATTAATCAGGCTTGGGGGTGCATGCCTGTAGTCCTAGCTACTTGGGAGACTGATGTAGGAGGATTGATTGATTCCAGGAATTTGAGGTTGCAGTGAGCTATGATGACACCACTGCACTGCTCTAGCCTGGGCAACAGAGGGAGACCTTGTCTCATAAAAAAAAAAAAAAAAAAAAAAAAAAAAAAGGAATAAGCCATCTTGGGGTCGATTTTCAGTAGTGGCATACTAGTTTGTTTCTGAGCAACCCTCCCACTGGGAACAACTATAATGTTGAAATAAATATTAATACAAAAGATACATTTGATGGCATCAGAGAAATATCAAGATAGAAGATAGTGATACTATGTAAGGAAACACACAGAAATGACCCCAATATTTGTTACTAATTTTCTCCTTGAGACATTTGGTGATTTAAAAGTGACAGCTGAGAAACCGAAGTTAAAACATTGGCTTAGAGAATGAGAGGCTAAGCAAAGATTTTAGCAATTTCTGGGCATCGAGGGACAAAAATTATAGTTTGAGGCTCTCTAAGGAGGAAAGGCTCTGGTAAAAAACCTAAAATTTTTACTTAGGACCCCAAGGGGCTAATCTCTAGGAGTGAGGGTATACTAGTAATAAACCACCCCTTAACATTAGGAGAGTTAGGTAGTTTTCAATTAGCTCAATGTCTGATTAGATGGGGTGAGCTCTCCCTAGCCCAGTTGCCTGCCAAGAGCAATCATAAATCCTCTCTGGTAGAAAAGAACACATTCAGAGCTTTCAAAGTATTTGGCATTCAGCCTAAACTAATTAAACATATAAAAAGATAAGAACTGAATGAAAAACAAGAGAAAAAAAGCCTAGACAACAGAACATACCCATAGAAGATTCAAATATCAGAATTATGGAATTAGCAAACTTGGAATTTAAAGTAAAGTGATTAATATGTTTTATAAGTTAAACATGAAGGTGAGGATTTTGGTATGGTAGAGAAGTGGAAATTATAAGGAAAGGAAAAAGAGAATTTCTTGAACTGAAAAGATTGACTGAAATTAATTCAACAAATTATCTATCAGATTAATCACAGCTGAGAAGAGAATTGGTGAACTGAAAAATAGGTCAGGAGAAAATATCCAGACTGAAGCACAGAGAGGTGTAAAAATGGAAAACACAGAAGAGAACATATATGACATACGGGTTCAACACATTGGAGTCCCAGAATCAGTGGGAATGTGGCAGAAAGCACATTTGAAGAGATAATGGCTGAGGAAGACTTCAAAACATATTCAAGAAGCCTCTACCAACCCCAAGCAGGATGACTACAAAGACAACCATACTTAGGCACAGTAATTATTAAACTTCTGAAAAACGAAGACAGAAAGACAATGTTATAAACAGAGATTTATCTTCAACAGAGCAACAGTTTGACATTGGAATGGTCTCTTTAAAGTCCCCGAAGAAAATAACTTCCAATCCATAATTCTATACTCAGTGAAAATATCCTTCAAAAATTAAGGTAAAGTAATTTTTAAACAAAGTGAAAAAATGTTGTCACTAGCAAAGAAATACTAAAAGAAATTCTTTAAGCAATGGGAATGATTGCAGATGGAAGCATGAAGTTGCAGAAAAGTATGAGGAATATTGGAAAGGGAAAAATGTATGAGTAAACGAATATTGACAGGACAAAATATTATTTTTTACAGCACATATAAACACATACATGTGTGTATATAATCACACTGCACAATAGCAATGTGTTTACCAAAAACTGTTCCAGTTACTATGGCTGCATAAAAAATTACCCAAAAACTTAGTAGTTTGAAGTGATTACATTTATTTTCCTCACAATTTGGGAAGGGGTTGGCAGAGATAGCTTATTTCTGCTTAAGTTGGCATCAGCTGGAATGGATCAAAGGCTGGGAACTAGAATCATCTAAAGGCTTGTTCACTTGTCTGGCAGGTGATGCTGGCTGTTGGCTGAAACCTTTTCTAGGGTTGTTTGCTGGAACACTTTATTCCATATGGTGCCTAGGTTCGAAGAGGAGCTGTCTGACAGAAAGCAAGAGAAAGAGAGAGAACGAGACAGGATTGAAAATTATTCTAGGCGGAGGAAACAGCAAGTCCAAATGTCCTGAGGTAGGAATTATTCAATGTGTTCTGAGATAGAAAAAGAAAGAAAGGCAAGTGAGGCTGGATGAGGAACACAGTGATATGAGATAATGTTGAAATTAGGCAGGAGAGGTAGGTAGGAGTGTTTTGTGTTTCGGTCAGTGAAACAGTATTGCAGAAGATGCTATCCAATGTGCAGGTGTGAGGACTCCTATATGTATAAGTATTCCTACATAAGGATCCCTGGGAAGAGGAGATAGTGTATTAGATTTAGGAATATTCTCTTTGTGAACATACTGTAAAAACTGACCATTAAAAATTTATTCTCATGGACATCCTGATTTAAAAATAGATTTATGTATAAGAACAATAAAGAAATTTTATGAGTACACTATATTTGTCTATATGGTCTGAATGTGTCCCCCAAATTTCATGTGTCGAAAACTTAATCCCCAGTGCAACCGTGTTGGTAGGTGGGATCTTTTGAGATGTATTTCGGTCATGACGGTTCTGCCACTGTAAAAAGGGCTCCCAGGAGTGGGTTTGCTCTCTCTTGCCCTTTTGCCTTCTGCAATGTGAGGATACAGCAAGAAGGCTCACACTCGATGCTGGTGCCTTGATTTTGGACTTTCCAGCCTCTAGAATTGTGAGAAAAAAATTTCTGTTTTTTATAAATCACCCAGTCTATGGCACTCTAATATAGCAGCACAAAATGGGCTCAGACAATACTGTAGTCTTTTATTTTACTAATGCTATGTAACTTCACACATCAAACACATTTTGTGGTCATGGCTGAAATCTCAGTGGGTGAGATGTTATTGGGAGTGATGATACTTGGAGGATTTGAAGGTAACCCAGTCTGAACACAAACCTTGGGATTACTAAAATAGTAATCTTAGTATTCTACTAAATTCTTAGGCAATATTTGCCACTTTTTTTTTAAAATATATAACCTAGCTTAAGTAAAACTAGCTAATCCAATGTTACTAGAGATAGCTTCCCTTTCTCCCGACTCTCCACCCTCAGCTCACTCTTTGGGCAAGCTAAATTGTGCAGCTGAGAAGGTAAGACTGTACTGTATTCAACATAAATGGACTTGAAATATCAGATTGGGACAAAAGAAAACATTTGGAACAAAAAGAAGAAAGTATTTTTTTTTCTTCCATAGGGACTAACTGTAGCTTTTAATTGGATTATTAAACCCAGAGATAAAGGCCCTTTAGCAGCTTTCAAAGATCACTGACATACACACTTTGCAATTGTTCTGCTGAAGCACCTCGCCTTAATGGCTTTAATACTAAATTCAGTTTTCTGGCAGGAGACACATTCCTTCAGAAAGTTTCTCCATTTCAAATAAATGCAGAATTTAACTGAAGTGCCCTGATGTCATTTGATTTATAAAACAAAAAGAACTCTGGGGTGGGGAACCTGTGGCCTTGGGGCCACATGTGGCCTTCTGGATCCTTGAGTGTGGCCTTTTGATTGAATCACAACTTTACAGAACAACTTTGATTTGTTCTGTAAAGCATGATTTGTTCTGTAAAGTTGGGATTCATTCGAGGGGACACACTTGGGGATCAGGAGGGCCACATGTGGCCTTGAGGCTGCAATGATCAAATTCCCTAAATTAGTTTTGCTGTGGGCTCCCACAGCAAGTAACTCATAGAATTTTGCATATGTTTTTTAAATTCACTGTTATTTTTTACCTAGGATGCTGCCTTCTTAAGAACAGAGACTGTTGCTTGTTTTCATTTTTCTTTGTAATACTAGCTACGGTCCCTGGTGCACACAGGACACCTGAAGGAAGCCTGCAGAATGTATTGCCTTAACTCTAACGTGCAGTTACCACATATCTTCACATATTCCAGGACTTCTGTTACACAATATCTTTTATTAGCTATAAAATGATTCAAAGAATTGCAATGAGTATTTAGGAAGAATACAGATTAATTATCTAACAGAGCAAAATGTCATGACACTTTCAAAATGATTCATTACAGACAAAAGCAGTCAGAATAAGTATTATAACTGAAATCCATTCTTTGCAGTGTATGTGTTGACAAAAAAAATTATACTGGATTATACCATAGCAATAAAGCATTATGTTATTTGATTTCCTGTCACAATTAGGGGGATTGATATGTGTAAAATTGTTCATCTTACATTCAACACAAGTAGTTCAAACTAATGAATATATTATGATAGAAAATATTATTTGATATTGTATTCCAGCTATGAGAGATGCTTTGAGCTTCAAGTTAAAAATAAAAAAGACAGATAGGTTATTTATAGGCATCACACTCTTGGGCACCAATATTTTGTATATTGATTAACCTTATTTTATAAGGATTAAGTTCAAAACAAAATGACAAAAGATCTCACAGGAACAAGTCTTATGTTCATATGAATAAAGTATTATAGAAGATACAACAATTAGAATGATGACAATGCTGATTCCTATTTGCAAAAAGCATGTTTCTCATCATCTATTCAGAAAAGAAACAAAATTTTGCTTACAGCATAGCATTTCATTTGTTTTTCTCTAAATCTAGCCTTACCTTTTAAATTATTTGAAAAAATTTCAACCAAAAGTCATTTTATTTATATTCTATCTTAATGTACAAATAGATTGAGATGGTGTATAATGAAACTTTACAAAACAACTGGTAAATAGGTGCAGAAACTGAGGCAGAAAAAATACGGGAAAAAGTAGAAAAATAAAGAGTGAGTGAGCACAAAGAATGCAGTTACACTGAATTGGACAGTTTTCAGAAAGCCAGTAGAAAGGGCAGAGGACATTAAAATAGACAATTATTGGTTAATGACCTATTGTTAAATTAAATTGAATGTATATAATTTGATGCATATTTAATGCAGTTTATTACAGTTGAATCTAAAGATAATATTTTATTAATTGTATTAGAGTTACGGGTATGTTGAAGAAATAAAAACTATCTTCCTATGTCCTTTTAGAAATCTAGTAGAAATGGATACTTCTTTTATTCTGCTATTATTTTTTTCAAAGAACAAGTTACATTTGTGGGAACATTTCTTGTCATTTGGGAATATTTCTAGGAGTAAAACTTCTGGATCTAAGGTTATGGACATATTCAGCTTTAGTAAAAACTGACTTCAAAACAAGTTGTATCAATTTACAATCCCACCAGAATTGTATGAGAGTTTTGTCTTCTCTATATCATTAACACACTTGGTATATATTATGTTATTTTTTCATTTTTGTCTTTCTGGTGGGTGTATAGTGATATACAATTGTGCCTTCAATTTTTATTTTGTTTTAGAGAGACATTTCTTGTAGCAATGTGTGTTGGACTGGAGAGAACATTAACAGACATAGGCTTGACAGGAATTGAAGCTTTGATATGAGAGGGTGATAGCCGAATAACTCTGAGGGTGAGAGCCTGAGTAACTGGAATGGTGACAATGCCATTTTTAAAGCTGAGGCCACAAAGTAAAGGCTTTTGGGGAGAAGATGATGAATGCACTTGAATTTGAGGTATAATTATTATGTTACATGGGGTTACCATGGTTTTGGACTTCTCAGAGTTTTGCCATTTCCAGATCATTAAAAACTAGTTTTTTTGTTTTTTTTTTAAGAGCAAGTTGTATCTCTTTACTAGAATGTTGTAATAATGAATCAAAGTATGCTTTGAAAAAGGTACCAGAAACCATTAAAAGGATTTCAAAAGAACATGGATTGCTGAAAGGCTATGTCTATCCGCTACTACACAATTTTTTTATAGCATGCTTTTGCTCTATTAATGGTGAATTCCTGCAAAAATATTATATAAATTTTATGTGAAGCTAAATTCATGAAGATGGGAAAATGGGTGAATTGTTTGATAGTGCAGTTGGATAGAAATGTTCTAAGAGAATTGCCTAACATAGGTATAGATATGTAGGCTAAGTTCCTAATATTTTCACAGTACCTTAAGGGATTATTCATATTTTAATTGGTAGAAAATTCTATAGATTAAAGAAGTATTGAAGTTTGATTGTTCTTAAAAATACCACTAATCAGTTTATTTTAAGAAAAATAAGTTTTACTTATGCAAATATGGGTTCTTAGAGAAATTTCAAGTAATTTATTGACATATTGGGTCCAAATGTAAAAACTGAATTTTGTGTCTTTTTCCCCTCCAATATTTATTCCTATATACAACAGTTGTTTTGTGTTTTATTAACTAGAATAATCTGCCTGTGATCTACATTCTGAGGCATGGCTAGTTATCAGCTATTGACAATAGACATTTTGTTCTAGATTTTACTAGGCTAAATAATTAAATTTTGAAATAATTTGTGGTCTTTGTAGTTGAAAATTTCACTGGAAATTTATTTTTCAGGCAAGAGGATGTTTATCTTCCTTCTCTTGTTCACCTTTTGAATTCCTGCTGATTCTTCCAGGCTAAATTAGTTGGGGTGAGGGAGGTGCTAACTGGGTAACAAAAACCTCCCACATTTTTAGGACTCATTACACTGAAGGTTTACTTCTCACATCACAAACCAGTGCGTGTGTGTGTGTGTGTGTGTGTATGTGTGTGTATGTGTGTGTGTGTATGTGTGTGTGTGTGTGTGTGTGTGTGTGTGTTCGGTGGTGGGAGGGAGGGGTGCGTTTTGACTCCATGTAGCTGAGACTTGTGAGATCACCTGAAAAAATGAATTAAGTGCTTGATATCTAGTTGCATTTACATATCTTTAGAAGAATTCAGTCAACAATAGCTATTGTCGTTTCTTATCATTTGGTTATAAGAAAAGCTAATAGGAAATTGTAGTTATTATTTAAGTATTTAAGACAGACAATTTCTTTTTTAGGTTCTCATGTCCATAAAACCAGCCATCCAGTACGAGGGGCAATGTGCTTACCTGGTGACAGGGTGTGGCCAAGATGGCCGTGATATTCCTTTCAACTTGATTTTCACGGGTTTCTTCCTGATTCTAGGTCCTTGACCTCTCTTTTCTTAGGGAGTTTATATTTATTTATTTGTTTTTAATTTTTATTCTTTTAGAAATGGGGTCTTGCTCTGTCACGCAGACTGGAGTGCAGTGATATGATCATAGCTCACTGCAGCCTCAAACTCCAAGTGATCCTTCTGCCTCAGCCTTCCATGGCTGGGACTACAGGGGTGGTGCCACCAGCATGGATAATTTACCTTAGAAAACTCATAATTTAAATTCTTTCTCTGCCCCTTTGAGATGTAGATCTTCTACATCTGGGGTGAGGGAGATGTCTTTCTTAAGGATCTGTAAGTCATTCTTTTGAAATGAAGCCATCAAGAAAAATAGTGATCCTATCGCCCAATCTCTGTAGAAGGATAGGAGACTAACTTCCAAAGTAACAAACACAGCGGGCCTTATCACACTGACTGACCTAACCTTTAACGTCCATCAATACTTTTCCACTAGTTCATTCCACTGCCTAAAAACTCTTCTTCCTTTTGTTTGAAGATGGTTGAATTCTGTCTCTCGTCTCTCACTTATATTGCATTAGTCTTGAATAAAGTCTTCCTTGCTTATTTTATTTCATGCAGTTCAATATTTCTATGTCAAGAGTAGCCAATAATGTTTAAATAAAAGTGCTTTTTAATCACTGTTTTAATTACCCTATAAACTTTGTTCTTATGGGAGGTGTTTAGCATTTTAAGTATATTTTATTACTTTTCTAAGAATTTTGAAATCTGAAAGCATGGAAGAAAAATAGTTTTAAACAACAGGGGGCTTTGCTTTTGAAAACATTAACCATCATGTGTCTCAAATATCTTGAAATGTTAATCTTCCTTCTTTCAGTATTATAACTCAGTCCTAAGGAGATTTTCAAAATACAGACTAAACTTTAATCAATAAGGTGTTCAAATTAAGGTTTTATTTATAATGGCTAAATTATGATATATCTAAGTCACAGGAAAATACTGTTGACATGTTAAATAATAAGACAAGAATCAAGTTGTATAAGCAGTATCAAAATGCAAAGTGTGGCTGTCTTTGGTTATAGATGATTTTTTATTTTCTTGTTTACATTTTTCTGTAATTTAAATTTCAAAAACCATTTACTTTACCAAAAAATAAATATTATTTTAAAATGTCACCATAAAACAATTTTAATGACTCTTCTGAAATTCTAAAAGGAAAATATCCAAGAATTTTGCTTTTCAGTATCATAGGTTGAAAGAAAATCAAACAGTGCGTTGTAATTAGGAGTTTAAAAAAATTCTCTCAGAATAAATGTTTTTTCAACTTGATATTTGATATGTTTCTATATGTTAGTATTCACAAACTTCATTACTTGTTATAATTATCTATCTTTAAATTTTTTTTTTGAGTTTTATATGAATATTTATTTATTTATTTATTTTATTTCAGCTCATCATGGGGGTACAAAAGCTCAGGTTATATACATTGTCCATGTCCCGCCCATCCCCCTGAGTCAGAGCCTCAAGCGTGTCCATTCTCCAGACAGTGCGCCTGGCACTCACCATGTAGTCACACCTCCATCCCCTCCCCCCACCCCCCACCTCCACAGGATTTTTAGAATTTTTCTAGTTTTTTACATACGAAATTTTTGTTTTTTGTATGAGTCATGTCCGAATATGTATGAAAAATCACTTTTTTAGTGATTCCAAAAATGAGCAATGATCATCATTCTGAAGATTTTTATTGTCCTATTTGTTTCTTTAATGGCTCAATTATACTTTACAAGCTGAAGCATCATATTTTTCAAGGTACAGAGGGGAGAGGTGGTCTCTTAGCTTTCCTTGTATTTTAAGTTTGGCTTGAGCATTTACCCATGAGATGATTAAGTGTAACTTCTGATCACACACAGAACAGGTTATGAACCTCCTGCACAGTTCTGATGGTTTATGTTCTTGTCCCTGTCTTCAGTGTCTGGGATAACACATTTTCTGATCACCTAGGCTTTATAGGCTCCTTTATCTCTCAGCCTTTTTCAATGAGGCAGATTAGCTTGTTCTGTCTTTAAAAGGGTTTGTCTTTCAACCTGGAATGGGGCCCTCTCATTTCTTGTAGGACTGGGGTTTGCGAAAGAGAATGAACTAGCCAACACAAATAGGGTACTTAATCTTCATTTGTCGAAACTGTGGGTGCTCTGCTTATTCAATTTACATAACGAAAAGTTAAATAAATTTCTTCAAGATTCAATTTCTATAAATTTTCTGTTTTTAAGGTGTGCAAATAAGTTTTTATAATTTAGCTGGTAAAATGATAAATAAATACAATTCAATGTTTTTTAAAAAATCTGCCATGGAATAACATTATTTGCCTTATTTATTTATTATTTTCCCTTCCATTTTGCTATAGTAATTACTAAAATATTATAAGATGACCATATCTAATTTTGTAAAGATCAGAAAATTCATGAGATAGAAAATGTATGTTTTAATTATATACACCTGTTTCTTAAATTTTTTTTTTTTTTTTTTAATGATCACTTGCTGTATTGTACAACATTCAAAGTCAAACTGCTGTTAGATGACATTCAAATGTTGGAGGCTAGGTTGGGACAAGTTGTTATGAGGCCTCTTTCATTCTTCCCTTGCCATGTCCAGGAGTTCTTCTCTGTTAAACCTGAACAGATGCCAGCCCTCTTCAGAGGAAAGGTCTAAAGCCCCTCGACGAGTGTAGTACTCAACAGAAGCCTCGTTCCAAATGACGACGAGAAAATGCATGCAGTTACATTGGCTTCTAATGGCTATCTGACTTAGCCTCTTCAGCAACTCTGCTCCAATACCTAGACCTTGGTAAGCTTGTATGACATAAAAGTCCTCTAGGTGAAGTAACTTACCAATCCAGGGGTCATATGTAAAGTAGTACATGGCAAATCCAGTGGTCACTGATGGTTTTTGTTGACTGTATACTTCGGCAATCAGGCAGTAGAAAAGGGGATTGTTCCCAAAGCCATCTCTGAGTAAATCAGTTGCTGTTAATGTCACTTCATCTAGCATGTCTTCACAGGCAGCCAATTCTTTAATCAGTCGCAGGATTTCCGGGCAGTCTCGAGGTTCTGCAGGTCTTACTTGGAGAAAATGCATGCTTGGTTCGCTCGTGCATGATTGGCTCTCACCTAGTTGGATTGGCTTTGGTTG
The DNA here is from genome assembly GCF_020740605.2 of Lemur catta. Lineage (NCBI taxonomy): Eukaryota > Metazoa > Chordata > Mammalia > Primates > Lemuridae > Lemur > Lemur catta. The sequence goes on from NC_059129.1 coordinate 95,434,919, forward strand.
ACTCAGGCCTAGTTGGCTCAGTTCTGGGTGTCTTGGACCTGGCTGCCACATGCCTGGTTGGCCCAGGACTGGTTGCCACGTGCCTAGGTGGCTCAGTACTTGTTGCCACCTGGCTGGTTGGCTCAGTACTTGTTGCCACATGCCTGGTTGGCTCAGTACTTGTTGTGTAGTGCCTGATAGACTTGTATCTGATTGGTTTGTGTCTAGCTGACTCATGCCTGATTGATTTGTACTTGATGAGCTGGTATCTGGTTGCCTTGGGCCTGTTTGCCACATACCTGGGTGGCTCAGGACTGGTTGACTCATGCCTGGTTGCCACATGCCTGGGTGGCTCAGGACTGCTTGGCTCATGCCTGGGTGGCTCAAGACTTGTTGACTCATGCCTGGTTGCCACATGCCTGGTTGGCTCATGCCTAATTGGCTCCTACCTAGTTGACTCATGTCTAGTTGACTTGTATTTGATTGGCTCAAGCCTAGTTGTATAGTGCCTGATAGAGTTGTATCTGATTGGCTCCTGTCTAGCTGACTCATGCCTGAGTGACTCATACTTGATGAGCTGGTACCTGGTTGCCTTGGACCTGTTTGCCACATGCCTTGATGCCACATGCCTGGTTGGCCCAGGACTGGTTGGCTCATGCCTGGTTGCCACATGCCTGGCTGGCTCAGGACTGGTTGGCTCAGGCCTGGTTGCCACATGCCTGGGTGGCTCAGGCCTGTTTGGTATGTGTCTGATTGCCTTATACCTAGTTGCCATGTGCCTGGTTGTTTCATGCTGGGTTGGTTTATGTCTGGGAGGCTTGTGCCTGATTGCCTCATGGGTGGTTCACTCGTACCCTGTTGCTTCATGCCCAGTTGGTTCATGTCCTGTAGGCTTGTGCTCGGTTGGTTCATAGCAATTAAGCTTATGCTTGGCTGTCTTGTGCCTGTTTCCTTCATGTCTGGTAAACTTGATTGGTTCATGTCTGATTGGCTCATGCCTTGATTCGTGCCTGGTTAGTTGAGGATGGGTTGGCCGAGGACTGATTGATTTATGACTGTTTGGCTGAGGACTGGTTGGCAGATGATGGATTGGCAGATGACTGGTTGGCTAATGACTAAGTGTCTTGATGGAACAGGATCCCTTAACTAAAGTGCTGTGGTGAAAGGCTGTCAGCTATTCCCAGTTTTTCTCAGCTTGATTTGCACTTCAAGATATCCCTCTATCCAGTTGGAAATTGGAAAAAGAAAGGGCTACCTCAGGAAGGTTATTGATGCCTCGGATTTGCTGGAGTTGACTTCACCAGCGATCACAGCTGCAGCCTTCTCTGGGTTTCAGGTTGTCATCTGGCCTTTCCTTGCCAACAGGCGGGAAGTAAGGGGAAGAAGAAAATGACCCTGGGGGAGTGGAACCACCTTAATCCCCCTCGCACGGTCACTGCGTCATAGTGGCGAAGTCACAATGCCGGTATCTACATGGCCACGTGCTCCCCCTTGTGGTGAGGGAGGGGCGAGGCAGGGCCCGTTTGACCACTTTATTTCCTCCTCTCTAAGAGCTTAAGAGAGTGAAATAAGAGGCTGGAATGAGTCTCAGAACCTATGCTTGGTGCTCCAAAGAGTCCCTGCTGTTTTAACCAACCAATTCAAAAATACTTGCCCCAACTCTCCTCCCTTTCCCGTGCCCCCGTCCTCAAATAATTCACTTCCTATTCTTGTCCTGATTTTCACTTACTTACACTAGAAACTAGAATGCTTAAAAGAATTGTTCCTATTAGGTGCTCAAGTCCCGAATGCAGAAAATATTTCTTTTTAAAGTTTTTTTATTTCAGAGTATTACGAGGGTACAAACGGTTTTGTTACATAAATTGCCTTTGCACCGCCCGACAAGCGTGCCCATCCCCAGACAGCGCACACCGCATCCGTTAGGTGTGGATTTAGTTATCTCCTCCTCCCTCTCCCACGAAAATACTTCTTTAAAAATAATTAATAATAGCTACAGCTACTGTTTATTGAGTTTTTTATGACCTAGGCTCAGTAGGAAGCACTTTACGTTTTCTCATTCAATCCCATAGCAACCCTATTATCCCCAATTCGGAGGAAACTGACTCAAAAGATTTGGTAACCTGCCCAGGGACTCATAACAGTTAGCAGAAAGCCTGTATTCATACTCAGATCTATCTGACTCCCTTTTCAGGCCTTCCCCCCCCCCATTACTCTGTCCTGCCTCTTACACATATTCTCATTCTCTATCCCCACGTCTGTGAGGTCAGGCATGTTGTCCTTTTACCTCTCCTCTTCACAGAATTCTTTCCCCATCGTTTTATCTAATGGCCCATTTCTTCACCATTGTTTATCATGTAACTGGTGCTGATATTGTTTTAGATGGAGATCTTTTATTTTTTAAATATACCTAAGAAACTTGGTTGAGGCTGTTGTAAGTCTTACACTGTGCTAAGGGCTTTATATATGCATTGTTTCATTTAATCATCAAAACAACTCTATGATGTATGTACTCTTGTTCCCCATTTTATCAATAAATTGGAACTTAGAAAGATTAACTAAATTCTCCAGATGTAGTAAATGGCAGATTAGGGATGGGTTCAAATTAAACTAGAGAGCCTAATCACTGTTAGACCTATGCCAGCTATAAATGGTAGGTAGAGAGCCCATCTTCTTAGCATGATGGAAAATCAAGTCACACAGAAGAACTATACCAAGCCTAATACAAATTATATGTAGGTACACTGCTGTTCTTTGTCCATCCTGTAATATATGTGAGAGCTAAAATTTAACAAATACTTCCTGTAGTGTCAGCCAAAGTTCTAAGGAACACTTTGCTTGTATTAACTCACTTAATCCCCACGACAATCCAATGAGTTAGGTTATATTATTGTCTCCATTCTGCAGGTAAAGAAACTGATGTTCAGAGAGGGTAGGTAACTTGACTTAGCTCACACAGCTAAAAGTCCAGCCAAAATAAGGAAAACCCAGTTATTTTGTTTTTTTCTGAAATGTCAGGAAAGAGGTGAAGTAATTTTGCTGTTTGCTTTACAAAATCAAACAATTTGCATAATTTATTGTGGGGATGGATGAAGTTTGTTTTTTGCTTTATTAGAGGAAGAGGCAAGTGTTAGGCTTCTGGTTGATGTTTTTAAGGAATAAAATTAGAAAAATACAATTTACTGTTCTTGAACCGGTTAGCAAGTTTCTTTTGCATTTTGGCTCAACCTTTACACCAGTTGAAGGCCATTTGGGTATTTGTTTTCTTGTTCTTTTTCAAGAATATAATGTTTGAACATTATGCAATTGTGTTTTTGTTTTTATTGCAGCATATTATGGGGTTACAAAAGTTTAGGTTACATATATTGCCCTTACCCCCTCCCCCCCAGCCCCCACTGAGTCAGAGCTTCAAGCGTGTCCATCCCCTAGACGGTGTGCATCGCATTCATTATGTATGTACACACCCATCCCCTCCCCCCACCACATCTGCCCAACACCCGATTAATGCTATTCCTAAATGTGCTCTTAGGTGATGATCAGTGAAACCAATCTGATGGTGAGTACATGTGGTGCTTATTTTTCCATTCTTGGGATACTTCACTTAGTAGAAAAATGTGGTATATGTATACCATGGAGTACTACTCAGCTATAAGAAACTTTCTTAAAACATATATAAAGTAAATTTATACCTTAAGCAAGTAAAGGCTAAATTCTGTCCATTAGAAAACATATGCAGTTATTAGACTTGTATTTGATTAAAAACTGTAATTTTGCCTATTCAGCTACCTTATTCAGTTTCACTGACTAATCTAAAGGTGGTCCTTGAAATTTCAAAGGCTTTTGAGTTTTGAAATTATTATGTGTTCATTTTTATTTGGCTGATGATGTGATTTTTTTTTTGCTAAATTGTTTATTTTTTTGGTCCCAGGTTAACATTACTGAGGTAATTGGGATCATAAAATAATCACTTATAGAAATTATTTAAGTTAGACCTCAGTGTTTGAAACCAACAACCATTTGCTGATTACCTAATAAATGCACTTTACTGTACTCATTTCTAGGAATCAGGGGACTGTGATGTTTGATGGGTACCAAACAAGTAGAATTTATAGTCCCCTATATTTGAGAAATACAATTTCTTCTCAAAATAACTGTCTGCCTAATAAACTGAAGTAGTATATGGAGTGATAACTAAAGTCTACCAAGAAGGAAGCAGGGAAGAACATATTCTAAAGTAGTATTCTGTTTCATTACTTGTATCATTTAAAGTCCTGGAAAGAAACAAAGGGGAAAAGGGTGGTTATTAGAGTCCAGACAGACACAGTTGTAGTGCAAGGAGAGGAGGGCCAGACAGGGGCTGTGAATTTAGGCAGGGGAATGTAGCTACTGCTGACCTGCACCTGGCAGGGAGGGGGCCAAGCGAATAAATCTACATCTCTCTTTCCTTCCATTCTTTGATCTTCTACTGGTGCCTCTCATTGGCAAAGCCAAGCAGAATACAGAAGGCAGGGTATAGAAGTTTGCCTCCTGGGCACACAGCAGGGCAGAGAAGGATGGAGAGCATATATGGAAGGTAGATGAAGGAGATTGACATGACACTTAGCGTTTGACCATACATTTTTAGATAGTACACATATGATGTGGTTCTTTAGTGTTTCCATGAAGTAAATAATGTGAACTGGCCAAAATTAACATATTTAAGATGCAATGGCTTAATGCTAAATTGTCAAAAACAATATCGGAATTTTTTAGAATAATGTCTTAAAGATAGCTAAATTGTCCTTTATACATCCAATAGAATAGTCCATGATTCATTAGTGATCCTCAGTTCTCATGAATCACTATGAATTTATGAATTTATTAGGTAAGATAAGTAATGCTAACACTAGTTAAGAAGAGATATTATAGGTATACGTTTTATACCACCCTCCTGTGCCATTCCCAAGGTCAATAGCTTTGTTTGCCATGTCTTTATTATTATGCAATGCTGTGAAGAAAAATTATTTTGTTTTGGCTCATGTGTAGGTGGTGGCAGTCTTAAGTTGCACATGGCAAAATATGATAAAACAAAGGAGGAAATCTTAGGTTATAGAAATGAGTCAGTGATATATTGGAGAGAACTAGAGAAATACAATTACTTTTAAAATGTTTCTTTAATTATTAAATATATTCCTTCCATATGTAATTTAATTTTAGAGCTTCAAATTAAATATTACTTAGTAACCATTCATTTATAGCAGTAAATGAATCTTTTACTTAACTTTTATGTTCTCAATATGAATAATAAGTTATAATTTGATTACTAAAATATTCATAAAATGAAATATTAGCCAAACAACACTTAAAGCAAGATTCAGGAGAAAATAACCAGTAACTGTCGAATTACCCTAGTATTTTTCTGAACAGGTTGATTTGTCTGAGTAAAGAAACATTGCATACACCATTCAGATATTCCAGGGAATTGCATAGACATGTTATATATTAAAATATAAACCTTCATTTTTTATGTCTATAGAAGCTAGCTGTAAAAAATGCTTTAATATGCTTTTTGAAAGTATTGAAAACATAATTTTATGTTTTTGGAGTTAATTATAATTTTGTTTTCTTTTTGCCTTGAATCAAAGAGGAAACCAGAGTGGTTTCCTCATAGGAAACTTTCTCCTAAAAGATTCTATTTGTTTTTTTCTTTACTTTCCCTTGAGTGCAACCATTTTTTTTTTTCACTGAAGTCAATTTTGAACATTGTATTTTTCTAACTTCTTGCTTTGATTTTAATCATAAATAGCCAAATAGACAGTATGATTTAAAATAATTACTTTTATATGAGGCAAGTTCTAGTAAACTAGTCACTGCTAGTGTCTGACTATGGAGGTATAAGATGCAGCTTCCATGGCACTCTGAACAGAAGCACTTTCTGCTGTTCTATGACTTGAACATTTCATGTCCCTCTTTTCTTCTACTTTACAAAATTCAGATGCATTGTAATTTTTAATGTAAAACTTCCACACTATTAAAATTAATAAATTAAATGTATGGTAAGATAAAAATTATATCACCCTACTTACCTTTCAAAACCCAGTTCAGTCCTTTAGACTGCCTCTATCCAGTCACTGTATGATGTTTTACCCAGATCTATGGCTGTTCATTCATGTGCTTTGAAAACATTTATTGAGAAGCCACTACTTGCCAGAAACTGAGCAAAACTGGGAACCTTAAATCTGCAGACACAGAATTAGACACAGTTCAACCTTTATAGTCCAGTAGTGAAGTTAGACATATAAGCAAATAATTACATGCCCACATTCCAGAGCCATCACAGAAGCACAACCAAGAAACACAGAGGTAAAATAAGGGATGTGGAGTGGTGAAATAAGAGATCAACTCTATATCCAGGGTCCAGGAAGGAGTACTCCAGAGGATACTTGACCTGGATCTTGAAGGATAAATAGGAGTTTTTGAGCATGAAGGGGTATGGAACACATTCAGGTAGAAAAAATCAAACTCCTGTGTGAAATGTGAAGAAGTTAGGCTTGTCTGAGGAATGAAGTTTGAACTTAACCAGAGGGTGTGGGACAAGATAGGGAGCAGTAATTGAGACTGGAGGTGGAGGGTGGGTCTGTTTATGGAATACGGTGGTTGGGGAGAGGATGAATACATCTCAGAAGCTGTGTGGAAAGCAAGATAATTTATGCTAAAGAGACAAATGACTGAATTTTTTTTAACTCTTCTGTAGGTATCTGATAAATCTTAAAGAGTTTCAGAGAGTCTATGGGCTAGAGGAGGCATCTTCGAGTAAGACTATCTCTCCATAAATCACACTATTCAGTTCACTTTTCTTAGATGCATAAATTATAAAATGGAGATAATAAAACATATCTTACCAGACTGTTGTAAGGATTGAATAAGATAATATATGTGAAAGTCTTTAGTAACCTGCAACGTGATATCTACCACAAGAATTTTATCTGAAGCGGCCCGGCATCCCAACCTTCTCCTACTTGCAGAACCAATCATAACACTTTTTTTCCTTCTGTAACTGAGCCACTTTCAGGTCTTTTTTATTTGTTTGTTTTTTCATTTTCACTGGAACGGAAATTTCATGGGCTCTCTGCAAACAGACTCTGAGATGGAAAGTTGAGTGAATTGGGAGAAAAATCATTTATTGGGAGAGCTCTCTGGAGATATCTTTATAAGGGAGGCCTTTCAGAATTTTTTCCGGTTGAGGAAATAGGCCAAGCTTTTGTCCCTGCATTAGCTAATTATCAGCTGGGAGCCACCTCTGGGTGGGAGGGACTCTAGAAATAACCTTGGACAATGGCCTAGTCTTCACTGTTTTGTTTTTTTTTTTGGTGAGGAAACCAAGGCTATCAGTAAATGATTTCCCCAACATTATATGCCCATTTGTTGCAGTTAATATAAAAAAGAGGGTATTTTAATTTGTTTGTAAAAGTTATAACTGTTTTTTCTTCAATTAAGCACTTATTAAAATTTTATATAGATAAAATGTGTGCAAAGCAGCATTTTAACAGATGGTGGTTTTCTGACATTGTGTTTTATAAAAGTAATATGATGACATTCTGCATTTACTAGACAGGCATTTTGCAAACTGTTAAGGCAGCTTATATTAAAGAACATTACAGAACTAGAGCTGGGAATTCTGACCTCAGCGAAAGTTTACCACTTAAATTCCTCAAATAAGTATCCTTTACAACTGCTGGGGACATTTGGCAATATTTGTAGACATTTTTGGTTGTCACAATGGTGGTAGTGGGGGGGATAATGACATCTAGAGAGTGGAGGCCAAGGACATTGCTAAACATCCTATAATTCATTGAACACCCCCCCTACAGATGAAAATTTATCTGCCTCTAAATCTAGACCACTAGATAGATTAACGAAGAAAATAAGAGAGGGGATTCAAATAAGCTCAATCAGAAATGAAAAAGGAGATGATACAACTGATACCACAGAAATACAGAAGATCATGCAAGACTACTATGAACACCTCTATGGATGCAAACTAGAAAATCTGCAGGAAATGGATAAATTTTTGGAAACACATAACCTCCCAAGCTTGAATCAGGAAGAAATAGAAATCCCGAACAGACCAATAATGAGTAGTGAGATTGAATCAGTAACAAAAATTCCCCCCCCCCAAAAAAAAAGCTCTATGCTCATATTCATAGCTGAATTCTACCAGACCTACAAAGAAGAACTGGTACCTAGCCTACTGAAACTGTTCCATAATGTTGAAAAGGAAGGAATCCTCCCTAATGCATTCTATAAGCCAGCATCACCTGACACCAAAGCCAGGAAAAAACACAATAAAAAGAGAAAACTATAGACCAATATCCCTGATGAATATAGATAGAAAAATAATCAACAAAGTGCGATGTGCACTGTCTGGGAGATGGACACGTTTGAAGCTCTGACTCGGGGGGTGGGGGAGGAAGGGCAATATACATAACCTAAACTTTTGTAACCCCACAATATGCTGAAATAATAATAAAAAAAATAAGAAAAATCATCAAGATACTAGCAAGCTGAATTCAACAGCACATCAAAAAAATAATTCACCATGATCAAATGGGTTTCATCCCAGGGATGCAAGGATGGTTCAACATATGCAGGTCAATAAATGTGATTCCCCAAATAAACAGAATTAAAAAGAAACCATAAAAACCATAGGATCATCTTAATAGATGCATAAAAAGGAATTGATAAAATCCAGTGCTGTAAACTCACGACTAACAGATGCAATGAGCATTGTAGGGGGGGAAGGGCATGCCTCAGATCATGGTTTGGATGTGGCAAAGTCATAACATGTAACCAAAATGTTTGTACCCCCATAATATCCTGAAATAAAAAAAATCCAGTACCACTTCATGATTAAAAACCCTCAACAAACTAGGCACAGAAGGAATATATCTAAAAATAATACAAGCCATGTATGACAAACTCACAGCCAACATCATACTGAATGGGGTAATGTTGAAAGCATTCCCTCTAAGAAGTAGAACAAGACAAGGAGGCCCACTTTCACCACTTCTACTTGGTACAATACTGGAAGTCCTAGCCAAAGCAATGAGAAAAGAGAAGGAAAAAAAGGCCTCCAAATTGAAAAAAGGATGTCAAACTGTCCCTGTTTGCTGTTGATACGATCTTATATCTAGAAAACCCTAAAGACTCCTCCAGAAGACTCCTGAAATTTATAAATAAATTAAGTTAAGTCTCAGGTTACAAAATTATTGTACACAAATCAGTAGCATTTCTATATGATAATAACAGCTAAACTGAGAATCAAATCAAGAACTCAATACTTTTAGAATAGCTGCAAAAAAGATGAAATATCTGGGAATATACTTAACCAAGGAGGTGAAAGAGTTCTACAAAGAGAACTGCAAAACACTGATGAAAGAAATTATAGATGACATACACACACAAAAAAAGGAAAAAATCCCAAACTCATGGATTGGAAGAATCAATATTTTGAAAATGTCCGTACTGTCCAAAGTAATTTGAAGATTCAATGTAATTTCCATCAAAATACCAATGTCATTTTTTAAAGAATTAGAATAAACAATCCCAAATTTCCATGGACTTAACAAAGAGCCAGAATAGACAAAGCAATTTTAAGCAAAAGGAACAAATCTGGAGGCATCACATTACCTGACTTCAAATTATCATACAATGCGCTATAGTAACCAAAACAGCATTATACAGGAATAAAAGTAGAAACATAGATCAATGGAACAGAATACAGAATGCGGAAATAAAAACATATACTTACAATTGACTGATCTTTGACAAAGCAGACAAAAACATACATTGAGGAAAGGATGTTCTATTCAATAAGTGATGCTGAGAACACTGGATAGCCACATGCAGAAGAATTAAACTAGATTCCTGTCTCTCACTATACACAAAAATTAACTCAAGATGAACTGAAGACTTAAATGTAAGACCTGAAAAGAAGAAAACCTAGGATAAACTCTTCTGCACATTAGCCTAGGCAAATAATTTATGACTAAGATCATAAAGGCAAATACAACAAAAACAAAAATAAATAAATGGGATTTAATTAAACTAAATTACTTTTGCACAGCAAAAAAATAATCAGTGAGTAAATAGACAGCCTATAGAGTGGAAGAAAATACTTGCAAACTATATATCCAACAAAGGACTGATATCTAGAATCTATAAAGAACTCAAATAAATCAGCAAGAAAAAAACCACAAGTAACCCCATTAAAAACCAGACCAAAAACTTGAACAGACATTTTTCAAAAGAAAACCTCCAAAGGGCCAACAGACAAAAAAAAAAAATAGCTCAACATCATTAATCATCATGAAAGTGCAAATTAAAACCACAATGAGATATCACCTTACCCCAGTCAGAATGGCCATTACTAAAACATCAAAAAACAGTAGATGTTGGTGCAGAATACGGTGAAAAGAGAGTACTCATACACTGTTAGTGGAAATGTAAATTAGTATAACCTCTATGGAAAACAGTATGGAGAGTCCTCAAAGAAAAAAAGGCAGGCCTACTATTAGATCCAGCAATCCCACTACTGGGTATCTAGCCAAAGGAAAAGAAGTCATTTTATAAAAAAACACACCTGCTCTCAAATGTTTATTGTAGCACAATTCACAACTGCAAGGATATGGAATCAATCTAAATGCCTATCAATTGATGAGTGGATAAAGAAAATGTGGTATATATACCATGGAATACTACTCAACCATAAAAAAAATGAATGAAATAATGTCTTCTGCAGCAACTTAGATGAAACTGGAAGCCATCATCCTAAATGAAGTATCTAGAACAGAAAAACAAATACTACATGTTCTCACTTGTAGCTGGGTGCTAAGTGATAGGTATACGTGGTCATACAGAGTGATATAATGGACACTGGAGACTCAGAAGTGGGGGATGGGTGATGAAAATTTACCTATGGGGCACAATGTACACTATTCAGGTGACATGTAAGCTAAAATCCATGACTTCATCATTATAGAATTCATCCATGTAATAAAAAAATCATTTGTACCCCTAAATCTATCAAGATATTTTTTTAAAAAAGAAAACCTGACCTAAAGTGATGACTCTTAAATTGATTGTATCAGTACTATGTTTACAGTTGCTTGCAATGACTTTAAATAAATATTACACTGTTTTTCATTTCTTTTTATGGCTGAGTAGTACTCTGTATTGTGCATGTCTATATCTGTCTGTGTATATATATATATAGAGAGAGATATATGTATAGACACAGGCACCACATTTTCATTATCAACTCCTCAATTGATGGGCACCTAGGTTGATTCTATATCTTTGCAATTGTGAATTGTGCCACAACAATCATTTGAATATAGGTGTCTTTTTAATAAAATGTCTTTTATTCCTTTGGGTAGATACCCAGTAATGGGCTTGCTGGATCTAATAGTAGGTCTATTTTTATTTCTTTGAGGAATCTCCATACTGTTTTCCATAGAGGTTGTACTAATTTTCAGCCCCACCAACAGTGTATAACAGATTTACAGAGTCAATGCAGTTCCCATCGAGATACCAACTTCATATTTCACAGACCTAAAAAAAATAATACTAAACTTCATATGGAACCAAAAACGAGCCTGAAGAGCCAATACAATCTTTAGCAAAAAGAAAAAATCAGGAAGCATACATTACCTGACTTCAAATTATACTACAAGGGTATTGTAACCAAAACAGCATGGTACTGGTATAAAAGTGAGAGATCAACCAATGGAACAGAATAGAGAACCCAGAAATAAAACAATGTAGCTATGACCAATTGATTTTTGAGAAAGCAGACAAAAACATACACTGGGGAAAGGATGCCCTATGTAATACATGGTGCTGGGAAAATTGGATTGCCACATGCAGAAGAATGAAACAGGATCCCTATCTTTTGCCATATACAAAAATGAACTCAAGATGGATTAAAGACTTAAATCTAAGCATGAAACCATAAAAATTCTAGAAGAAAACATAGGCAAAACTCTACTAGACATTGGCCTAGGCAAATAATTTATGACTAAGACTGCAAAGGCAAATACAGCAACAACAAAAATAAATAAATGGGACTTAACTAAATTAAAAGACTTGTACACAGCAAAGAAAATAATCAACAGAATAAACAGAAAACCCAGAGAATGGGTAAAAGTATTCACAATCTATACATCCAACAAAGGACTAATATCTATAATCTATAAGGAACTCAAACAAATCAGCAAGAAAAAAAAAGACCCCATGAAAAAGTGGACAAAAGACATGAACAGAGTTTTTTCTAAAAGAAGACAGACAAATGGCATTAGGGTTCTTCAAGTCCTTTCACATTTGACCTCATTGGATTCTGATAACCATTCCATCAGAAGTAATTCTAAAATAACCTCAGAATTTCTCCTCAGATAATCCTCCTGTCCTAATCTATCTATTCTCCTTCATTTCCAAGAGCCAAAAAGAAATTTTCTCTCAATTAAAGTGAATTAATGATTTTTATTATTACAAAAACCCATAGATTATCATTTCAGGAAATATTGATGTATAAAATTCAAATCAGCAAAACAAAACAATTTCCCACAATCCCTCCACTATCAACACATTCTAATATTATCAGAATTTTTTCAGCCAATATATTTAAAAATAAAATTGTGCTGTAAATTTTTTTATAAACCTGGGGTTTTTTTGGTTAGTATGTTTAACATTTTAATATTTTCATTTAATACTATTATTATATCATGATTATAACAGAAAATGAACATTCAAGTGTCAATTGGATTGCTGATGGGTATTTCATTACATGGCAATGCGAAACCTTATTTAAGGAGTCTCGTATTAATGGATATTTAGTTTCCTTTTCTTTGGCTACTTTTTAGAATACTCTAACAACTCTGCACATATATATTTTCATGCTTTCTTAATTATTTATTTGTTTAGAAAGTTCCCAGAAGTAGAGTTGTATTAATAGGGAGGGAAAGGCATAGAGTCTGGGTGAGCTGTTGATGGTGATGGATTTACTTTTAAGGTTTTGGTACTGAATATTTGCCTACCAGAAAGGCAATTTCTTTCTTTTTTTTTATTTCAGCTCTTCATGGGGGTACAAAAGCTCAGGTTATATACATTGTCCATGTCCCGCCCATCCCCCTGAGTCAGAGCCTCAAGCGTGTCCATTCTCCAGGCAGTGCACCTGGCACTCACCATGTAGTCATACCTCCATTCCCTCCCCCCTCCCCCCATCTCAGTCTGATATCCAATTGGTATCCTTCTCCAATGTGCATTTAGGTGATGATCAGAGAAACCAATTTCTTTACATTCCCAACAGTAGTGCATAAGAGTGACATTAGGTCTTCTACTGTATTATTATACTGCCCGTATTTGCTTCTTTCTTTTCATTTTTCCTGCAATTAGGTTGGACCCAGCCCCCTTTATTTTGGCTTTCTGGTAGTCATGTTGCCATGTCCACCTCCATTTCTTTTCTCACATTGGGATAGTTCAAATTCTTGTTTCTCTTAAAAGTCTTCCTATGTCAATTAGCACCAAATTCCACAATTTGGCATTGCCTTTTGTTGTATTTAATTGCATTATATATGCATGTCTTATCTATTTAACCAGCTTAAAACCACTATTAGAGCCCGACTCTCTATGTCTCAGTCACTGCATTAAGCCTCAAAGCTACACGAATAAAGCAGACATGGTCCTTGCTCTCGAGCAACACACAGTCTAGAGAAAATAGAGAAGCAGCAGACTATGCAAAGCATTATGACAGTAGTAAATAGGGTACTACAGGAGTTCAGACTGGGGATTTGGAGTGCTAGAGAAGGCTTCCTGGAGGAGGAATCCTCTGAGGAAAGGTTTGAAGAATTAATAAAAGTTCTGAGTAGTAAAGAATGAGAAAGTGAAGACAGGAAAGTCTGGGCGTTGTCGGGATAGAACGTGAAGTATACATGGCAGAGTAACAAAATATGAGAGACAGACAGAGAGGTAAAGCCTGAAGGGCTGTATGGGTGATGCTAAGACATTTAGCCTTCATCCTGATGAGACTAGGAGTGAGGAAGGTGGATTGATCGAGGCAAAGAATGCTGGGAGGCTATGCTTATAGTCCCTTTGCACACCCATGGTGCCAAGAATGGGGCTAGCTCCAATCCTGTGTGTATGTCTGTGTGTGCATTTCTAATCAACACTTTGTAACTGATTTGTTAGGGATTATTGGACCTGTCATTTAATTTCCTTGGGCCTTAATATCCTAATTAATAGAGTTATACTCCTACTACAGGACTTAAAATAATGGGAATGGGATTGAAGCATATTATTAATATTTAGTGAAAATGTGTCTGAAGTGGTAGGGAAGTTTTTTTAGGTTTTACCCTCCTCCTATTTGGCCTGACTATGTTTGTGATACATTTGTGCCCTGATACTTCTACCTCAAGCTCATTTAATGAGGTTTTGCTATGTAGGGCTGGTTTATTTACACATTTGAATTGCCTTGGTAGTCTTTTTACTTGATTACACACAGGAGACTGAACAGAGTTGAGTAAACAGGAAAGACTTTTCTCAGTGAAACTGTATTTTCGTCAGGATATAAAAATCATTCTTAATCTACAGAGAGAAAAGGAAGATTTTTTTATAATATGATTTAATTTTTAGAAATTTAGTTATAGCTTTTAATATAAAGCTTTGGGTTCTGAAAACATAACGATAATAACAATAGACACCATTGAATTCCTTTTCTTGCGTGGGGATTTCTACCCAATCTAAGAACTCATTGTTTAACAATAAGTCTTAAAATTCCTTTTATTTGCTACATTACTCATATTTCAACCAGTTAAAAGACTTTGCTACTTTATAGAGATAGCTTGTATTTTTATGCAGAGTTAAGATGCTTGTAGTAACTTTTCACACTTTGCTGGCTAGCTTTACCTAGTTACAAAATAATTCACTACACTGACAAGGAGCACTCAGTAGCTAAAATTACTTAGGAGAAAAAAATTCTTTAAATTCAAATTACTGTATTATGATTTATAGTAAATTGTATTGGCTTTCTTCAAAGAACCTTATTAAAAGCCTCAAGCAGTCTTGTCATCCCCGTGACAAGCTTCTCACTTTATGGATGGAGAAACTGAAGTTAAACGATTTGCTCAGGGTCAAAGGAAATGGATATAGGCATCCTCGTACTGAGAAAAGGTATTTTTTTCTTAGAAAAGCTTTACTCAGACCACTAGTCCAGACCTACTCCCTCTTCCTGCAGAGAGACTATGCCGGTGGCAGAGATAGGCTGTTCGGGCAATCAAGCTAATGTCAAAGCACCTGTTCTTTGGTGATCACTCTCAAGACTCTCAAGCAATCTGATATTCTGACAAATTCTAAATGCTTGGCCACTCAATGTATTTTGCAGGGAGATTGAAAAGTGTTTCTCATTTGTTGTATAAACATTTGGGGAGGAACCAGATATCATCTCAAGGTGAATTATGCTTATATACTTATAAACCAGGGATTGATATCTAACATAAGTATCAAAAAGGAAGAAAACCTATACTTATCTACTGGCATTTAAACATTAGAGACACTCAATGATTCATGTTTCCCTGAAGAACTAAGATGGTTCATCAGCAGGAATAGATTTTCTGCCTATAAATAGGTATATTAATTTATTGTGAAATTTTTATAGAAGATAATTTCCATTGCATCCATTTATTTTGAAATTTGTAGCACTGTATTTACCTTGTATTTTTTGCCACCTCCAAGGACTCATTTAGAAAAATGTTTTTTTTCCTGAATATTTTGGAAATACTGCTGTAGATAGAAGAAAATGAAGTAAAAAAAGAACCATTTAATGCTTCAGTTACATTAATAATCATTACCAGCAGATTCTAACCTGGCAACTCTGACAGTTAACAGTCTTCAGCAAGAATCTATGTCTTGGATGAAATATGCAAGTCTACCTCTCATACCCCTTAATGATCTTTGCATGACTAATATGCAGTGATATTTAAGGAGTACTCATCTAAAACTGTTCATATTCATTTTGAAAATATTCATCTGTGGCATATTCACCAGCAAGAAAGGGAGCTGAAAAATCATTAACCCCCTCTTCATTGGTGTTCATATGGGGATTTGTGCTTTCTGATGGCACTTTGCTGACACGACCAACACTGTACCATATAGAGTGGATTAAGGAGTTTAAAACATAATCAAAGACATTATTAGAAATACAGTCTGTAAAATGATGAGGAGCTTTTGCAAGGCCTATAAAATGTGGATCCTGGAGTAAAAAACAGTACAATGGAAAATAGCCCAAGGAGGACATTTAGAAAAAAAATGATTAGAATAACTCTGTGAAGGCACTTAGATGAAAGGAGTCTGTGGAGCTAATTGGGTTGCTATATGACATGGTTTATCACAGAATGATTGAAAGTGTCCAAAGAGTTTGTGTGAGTTAATATAGCAGCCACTAGTCTTCTCATGAGAGTCTTCAAGTTATTTTAGGATAGCACATTTGGAAAGATTTTGTGAGTGAAATTGTTCCATTTGACTTCATTGATTTCACTAATGGTGATTTTCTTTTTAAAATTTTCAAGTCTGTGTATTAAGTAGAGTTTTTCCTGTCTTTCTCTCTTTCTATAGGGTTATAATATATGTGCATATAATATCTTGCTCTACCTACCTGGTCCTATTTTTAACTCTCCATTCTGAACTCTAAGATTGCAGAGAGGGGAGTAAGTGCTCAATATGGAGCTTTGTCATCACCTCCTAGTGAAGAAATTATCAGCATCTCTGTCAGATGTGATCAGCTTCCTTTCGATGGGAAGAAAACTCATTACTTTTCAAAATAGCCCACCACATTTTTTTTGGTCAATGAATTGTTGCAGTGTTCTTCCACATATTTAGTTTAACTCTGTAACTTCTATCTCCTGGTTCCCAGCAAATTTTAGGGGACTATGCAAACACTCTTTTTTTAATGTCATATTTCTACCCAAATGTACATCTCAATTTTTGAATTGTAGTAACATTATTTTAGCATATTTACCTCCTTCACTTGTCCTTGATTTTTCTC
Organism: Lemur catta; assembly: GCF_020740605.2. Lineage (NCBI taxonomy): Eukaryota > Metazoa > Chordata > Mammalia > Primates > Lemuridae > Lemur > Lemur catta. The sequence goes on from NC_059129.1 coordinate 95,451,969, forward strand.
AATGTAAGTGCTTTGCACTGTGCCTGGGGCAGTGTAGGAAATCAACAAGCATTTGTGAAACAGATGAGTGAATATCCTTTTTCTGTCTGATCATGATGGTTTCTACTGCTAGCCTCTTGCTTCCAGCTGGGTCTGGATTGAACTCTTCTATGAATGAACCTGTGACCTGCCCAGACTGTACTCTGGACCAGAAACTTATTTCCCCAGGCAGGTTTCCAATGGCTCTGTCCCATTAACAATATGGTGGAATATACAGAGGAAGTTTAAATGCCAGCTGACCCAAGACACTACCTCTAGCTGTAGATTCAGACCTCCAAGAGTTTGAGATGCTACAGACACAAATTCAAGACCAGTTGACATGTTAAGGAAGGTTGATAAAAAGTCAAAAGATGTTTCCAATTCTTCACCATATATTTTTGTGTTTATTTGTATATGTTTTAAAATTATTTATCTTCAAATATCCATTTTTTTCATTCTCTTTTAAAGTACCCTCTACTTATTAATCATTAGGCCCATACCAAAGCATATGAAATAGTGGTCTGCATTTTTATGGAAATTTTCCAGACATTGAGACAATAAATAACAATGTGTTCTTCTCGTAGAGTATCATTAGGAATGTATCTGCAGAAGAACATGCTGATCAGTAACTATAATAAAGGAAGCAACAGTCCGGAAAGATTTGAGGACAGGGCACATAATAGAAATGAGCTGAGTTACTGGAAGTCTAGATATGTCCCTTTTATAATTAAAACAGAAATAAAGACAAGTGGGTGAGAATGAGTGAAAGCAAGGGAGAATGAGCACATGTGCTGGATGAGAAAATATAGATTTATTTGAAATCTTAAGTAAAGTTTGGAATTAAGGAGAAGACATGGAATCAAATCTGAAAAGTAATTTAAAGTGCAATTGTTAAAACCAAGAATTTAGTGCTGTGAATAGAAAGAGATGCAGCTGGGAGGGGGAGAATGAATGAGGAGGAAGTAAAATTAGTCACAGATGTGAGTACTTAGGGAATTCAATACTTGTTGATTTGCTGTTTGGAATGATGGTAGATCCACAGGTTGAGCAATCAGTATTAGGGTTCAGAATCATGGAGAAAAGAAAGAGATGGAGAGAAAGCTTACTCTGGAATAGTGGTTCTCAACTTTGACTGCATATTGGGATTACCTGGGCAGTTCTGAAAAGTGCTGATGGTTAGGTCCCACCCAAAGAGGCTCTAATTTAATTGGTTTGCTGTGTGACTGACTAGTGTGTTGAATTGCAAAAGCTCTCCAGCTGATTCTAATGCACAGCCAAGATTGAAAACCACTGCTCTGGAGTTAGAGCAGGCCAATAATGTTTTAGGAAAACAGCTGAAGAATATTAGCTGGAATTATGCATCTTGTCAGGGTCCAGAGTGTGCTCGCGTGAGGAACGTGAGAACTTATAGGAAGAAAACAGATTAGGACGAGAAGTTACTTAGACTTGGGATAGCCGGTGATATCATTTTTGCAAGGAAAAGATGAGAAGAAACAAGAATGAAACAGTTAAGGGAAGCAGAAGGTGGAGCTGAAGGCAGAATCATAATTCAAATCTCAGGTAAAAAGCTCATTTATTTATTCATTTAACATCTCTTTCCTGAGTACCTACTAAACTCCTTTCACTGAGCTTGGTATTATCTATACAACACTAAACAATAAAATCATAATTGCTGACCTCGTGGAGCTAAAATTTTAGTGAAAAAAAGAAGGGAGAAGGGAAAAGGAGATGAGGTATGCTTTGAAAGAATTGTGGGTGTGGTAAATGGCACATAGAGCTAACTGGAATAAAATGAATAAGAAGTGAACTTTTTGAGAGAGAGAGTTGTATGCCAAAGAAACCACAGTCTGAACTAAACATGTTTACGACTGTTTGAGACATAAAGTAACCGTTGGGTCCCCAAATATATAAAGGGAGAAAGTAGCCTCAGTGCCCAAAGGGGTGGGGTGTTGGGGGTGAGAAGTGGGGGATGGGGGACATTTTCTCCAATGACCATTTTAGATGTGGCCAAGTTGAATGAACTTTCCCAAGGACAGAGCCAAGGTCATGGGGAACAATAAGCTGCTAAATCCCTTTCCAAGAGAATCTGAGACTAATCAAAGAACAGTCTGAACCCCCAGGTGGAATTTCATAATTACTAAAGAATGTTGACTAGTTTGTGTCTTCCTCTCCCAGCTTTTGCTTTCTGAAGGGCAGTATATGTGGGGAAGGTGTTTTTCTTTTCTTTTCTTTTTTTTCCACTTCATAGTTTTCATATTAAGAGAAGCCACACTCAGATGAGAACTTATCCCATATCACCAAGAGATCCTGGTCTTTGAACTTGATACCATGGCCAGATATAATACTGGGTTGCTTCTATGGAATAGGGGGTAGGTACTGGGCCTATGGGAAAGATGGAAAATAGGATATTTGAATACTAGAGGGGCAGACTGTGGTAGTCATTAATGCCAAATATCTCTAGTTCTTTTTCTTTCTTGGTCGTTCAGATTTCATGACTGTTTGATGGTATGGTATCACCTAATCTATCTTCACTGATTGCAGAGACTTAGCAAGAGATAATCATGGCCAGGAATAGGGTAATTGTATAAAACTGGAGGAAATACTCTGAAGATATATGCTGGGGATAAAAAATACAGAAATTTCTGAATACTTGGATGAAGGGAGGGAGGGAAAGAAGAATCAAGAATGATCTTCAGGTTGCATAGTGGTGCTGTGTACTGGGATTGGGAAGAATAAAGGACAGGTTGAGAGAGCAAAAAATGTTTATCTTTGTATATAGTAATATTGACATGTGTGTGAAATATCTGAGTAAAGATGTTAGATAGGTAGCTGGATAGGTGAGTCTGAGTTCAAAGTAAAGATTCATGTTGGAGATCTAAATTTCTGGGAGAAAAATATATGAATAGTATTTTCAATCAGAAGGCATAAGATCCATTAAGGGGAGAAGGGAAGCTGGGTCAAGACTGAGCATTGAGAAATGACCAACATTTGTCGATTTAGTATGGGAAGAAAGAGCTTGCAAAGCAGACTGACAAGGAGTGACTGCAGAAGTAGAAGGAAAACTCAGAGTGTGGAGTCCTGTAGTCAGAGGAAGGATGACGTCTACTCTGGTTAATGCTTCTGAGAGGTTAGAGGTAGACAAGTGTTCACCAGAGTAGTGGGGGCAGAAGCCATAATGAAGTGGGCTGAAGAGGGAATGAGAGCTGAGAGGGTGGAGGCAGCACCAGTAATGCCTTTTTTGAGGAAATTGGCTATGAAGGAGGCAATAAAATTTGGAGGCTGAGAGGGTTTTTTTTGTTTGTTTGTTTTTTGTTTTTGTTTTTTAAAAAGATTTATGGTACTGCATCATGTTTGTATAAAGACAGGACTGATGCAGTACAGAAGGGAAAATGGCTGATGCAGAAGGGGGAGAAATTGACTAAAGTAGTGAAGTTCTGGAGAAGATGAGAGAGAAGGGTGGGAACCTGAGCACACAGGAAGACCTGAGCTCTGATGGGGGGAGGGGAAAGAGAGAAAAATGGGTACACATGCCAGTAGGTTTATAGGTTTGTGGCTGAGAGTATCGAGCAGGTCATTGACTTTTTTATTTTTGAAGAGCAATGAGGTGAAACCTTTATACTAGACTATGTATGAAATAGTTCTTGGTGAGTTAGAAAGTAACGCTACTTGAGAAACATAGTAAAAATGACAGTCAGTAGTGAGTATCTACTTTAGGTTTGTAGACATGAATTTAAAGTGAAATCAGTCAGGGAGTTGAGCAATTGTTCTTTAGGAATGTTTAATTGCATAAGGAAGCAAGGATAATCCATCTTATATGTGAGTTTGGTGGAAGGAGAAAGGAGTAAGGGAGTTAAGTGTATATTCAGGGCAGTGGATAAAATATTAGACCTTGAGTATATGGGCTACATAAGGAGGGCAGATAGAAAGTGAAGAAAGTAAAGGGATTAATGGATTTGAGTTCACACTGTGGCTGCAGGAATAGGTTAATGGATAATCTTGAGAAGACTGAAAGGAGGAATGGGAGATGTGAGTGGGAGGCCTGAAACTGAGTTTTCAGATGTATTGCATCTTCTGTTAATGACAAGTTTGGTAATGGGAGTGGGTGGCTGAGGTGGTGGGAGGGCGTTAGAGGTGAGGAGGTGGAAGAATTGAGCAGCCAGCCACGGGTCATCAAATGGATGTTGATGATACTGAAATGACGATAGTGGTGTGGTCTAGGAAAACTTGTGAACCAGGAACTAAAATATTCCACAAATGATTGTGAATGAGCAGGGATTTGGCAGATTATTGCAACCAGTATGAGGATAGAGTGATATATCTGCTTAGCAGGAGCTCAGAGGAGCAGGGATTTTTGTTAAGAGGGAGGAGGAGATTGGTGATGGGAAGCATGAACTGTAGCCATCCATACTGCCTCAAAGCATGGCAGGGTGGGAGTGCAGGGTGAGATAAACAAACAAAAGAGCTTCCTGAAGAGGGTTTCAGGGCAGGTGGCAACCTATAGACTCCTTTTAAACCAAGAGGTGAAGAAACATTCCAAGAGGAGAATAAGGAGAGTTTGCTGATTCCGGAGAAGTGTTCCAGAGGGCACAGAGAGTGGGGCATTAGAAAGAGCAGAGGTGGGAGGCTAGGTCAGCTTAGGGATTTTGTGGATTGAGAATGTACATAATAATGTATAATTGGGGAGAAAATTTAGTGACAAGGGCATTGGAATAGAATCTTTTTCTGCAGTCATCCAGTATATCTCATTCTAGTTTCATATTTGCTTTCATCATCACTTTTTGGATCCTAATTTGCCGTCCATCCCTCTGTGGCATCCCACCTTCTTTCACTGTAGGATGAACAGGAGTTTGCCTGTATTGTCATTTCTTACACTAGATGTCACTGTTGCTTGCTTTCTGACTTCAGTCCTTCTATGGCTTGTTCATTGTGACTGTTCAGGGCAGCAGTGATCCCTCCCAAGCCACTCTTGCCTTACCCAGAAAAAGACACACATGAGATTTAATGAGACTCTAGTGCTTATAAACCCACTGAGGTGTTAAATAGCTTAGGGTTCAACAGAGCTTCTTATGTATGTATTCTAAGAAGTTTATTATTTAGGGTTTTTCACCCCCTGCTTTTAGGAATTAAAAGGCTGAGTAAGAACTCAGACTAGAATTCTTTGTAGAAAACACATTTACCTCCTCCTGTGAAAATATGGCATTTTACACTTAAATTCAAACTTGGTTAATGAGCTGCCTCCTCACCCTCTGTTGTGGGGCGTGGGAAGCCTTAGTTACCTCCATTGCCTTGATGTATGGTATGCAAATTTCCTGGTCTGAGCTTGGGCATGGTGTTACCATATGAGGTTGTCTTCTAAGGTCTGATCTAGGGGAACAGCCCTGGATAGGTCTACAGTTCAGGAAACAAAAGAGAGTCTGAGCTGTTATCTGGGAAACTGGCAGAGGCTACAAACACTATAAGTCCTTTTCACTAGCAGAACCAGAAATTGCCAGGGGCTATGGAGCCATTTTTTTCTTTTTTCCTGGGCAAAATCCTACTCAGGAAAGGAGAGAAACTTTTGGAAAAGGGAGTTGGGGTGGGTGGTAGAAACATTATCTTTTGGGGTTTCAAAAAAAGACCAATTGTTGATTCAGTCAATCTATCAGGTAACAAATACTTATTGCACAACCACCTTGTGTCAAGTATTGCTTAAGGTGCTGGGAACACACTGGTCAGCAAAGCTGAACTAGTCCTGTTTGCATGAAGCTTAACTTTATTGGGGGACAGGAGAGACCAAAATAAATCTGCATGATTTTTTTCAGAGAAAAAAATCACGTTTTATTTTTGCAGAAAATAAAACATGATGAGATAGGGTTTACTTGGGTGGTGGTGACATTTAAGCCGAGACCTGATGGATAGGATATAACCAAGAGAGGACTGGAGAAGAAGATGACTTGTGCAGAGGGAAACCAACACAGCGGACCCATGTCAGGAAATCCTTGGCTTGTTCACACAACAGGCAAGGGCAGTGGGGATCAAGGGGGAGGCAGTGGGTCGAGGTTGAAGTGCAGAGTATGGGTGGCCTCAAGAGTGCCATGGACAGGGCTTAGATTTTATCTTAAGTTCAGGGGCAGATGACTGAAAGTTTTGTGAGGAGCAATGAGGTGATTTATGTTTTACAGAGATCCCTCAGGATGTTGAATAGAGAGAGAACGGTGGGAGCCAGAACAGAGAACAGGAAGGCCTTAGGAGGAATGGGGCATTGTGCCCGGGGAGATGACTATGGATCAGGCCAGGTTGCTGGGGCTGAAGATTTGAGGCTGTTCCTTTAACTGCAGGCAGCTTTTAACCATTGACCCCATTTCTTGTAGTCTGTAACTTGAAGTTTCAGGATGCTTTTTTCATAGGTCAATTATTAGTGTAAGGTCAGGAAGGGCATGAGGAGCTAATCTTAAGGGGCAGGGAAGACTTCAATAGTATTTCCCTAAATGGCTTTTTCATTATCTAAGACATTAGTGTTTTTGTTTCTAGATAAAATTTGCTAATATTTTTCTCAGGATTAAGTTGAAGGTTTTTTGTTTTTGTTTTTCTGTCATTAGGAAGAGACATAGGCCAGAAAACAACCATAATGCCAGCAGCACGGGACCTGGAGCTCCCAGGGGGCTGCAGCACAGGGAACAGAGAGGCTCTTTTAATGAAATCCTTGAGGAACCTGGGGAGAGACAGAATGCTAATTTCAGCTGTGTTAACCTTCCCAGCATAAATTCCAATAAATCTATGTGTGGGAATCTAGAAGAAACTGGGAGTGATGTTGGCCTGCATGGTGTGTGTTTGTGTGTGTGTGTGTGTGTGTGTGTGTGTGCGCGCGCGCACGCAATGGACTTAACTTGCAGATGGGCCTCTCTTACCGTATGTTAGTACTGTGCTCACAGATTTATAGCAGTACCCTGATTAATTCTCACCTTAGCCCTGTGAACTAAATGATAGCAGTATAATGATTTTACAGATGAGAAGGCTGAGATATAGAATGGTTAAAGTCACATGGCTAAGTCCGTGGCAAATCTGAAATAGAGCACAGATCTGTGGTCTTAATAATTAGGCTATATTGCCTCCCAAAGTCTTTGTTAGTTATATATTTTTTTAAGTTACATTTTTACTTATACAGAGTTGGGCATCTGTGAACTTTTATCTGTGTTTATTTTTTATAAAAATGCTTTTTATTTAAGAGCTGGAAGTACATGCTATTAGTTTTAGTGACCAATCCTTTGTTGTACTTATTATGTGATATAATACAATGGTTAGGTAGATAGTGAGGGATTCCAGGTCTCCTGGGGACTAAAGTGGGTGTTGTTGCCCCCATCTTGGTCCTGCCCAACCCTAATTCTCCATACCTGGGGGAGGAGGAAATGCTCTACAAATCTGTCAATCAGAACTTGGCACGCCAGCCGCAAAAGAATACAGAGGACTCTCTAGCCCACAGACCAAGCAACATGGGTACCATAAAGTCTGAAAAATGACCTAGAACCTACATGTGCAGTAAGGCTCAGGCCATGCAGCTTCCCAATTGTCCAGTCAAAGTGCTTCTATGGTGACATTTGAACCACGAGGAGGTCCCTATCTGGACACCATAAAACAAGACCCAGACCGTAACCAAGCTCTCTTTTCCTGCTGTGACAAGGGGTCCGGTTGTCATCTGTGCTGTATATATCATGCTTTGCAAACCTATGTCTCGCTCTTGTTCTATAATCCTGTCCTGCTCCTCCTCAATGAACTTCACCTCATGCTTTCCTAACTTTGGAGCGTCTGGTCATTCTTCGGCCATGAGCAGCACTAAGAACCAACATTTCAGACTTAAACCTGACACAACCACAATAAAAATCTTTAATAATTCTGAATATCCTAATTTGTCTCTGAAACAATATTTTTATCAGGTGAATCCTTAGAATTATGAAGGTTTTCAGTATACAGATAGAAGTATGGAAGAGCGGGTATATTCTCAAGCATTATTCTTCTTTTCATCCATAGAACAGAATATACTGGAACAGTGCTGACAAGAGTTTACAGTAAGTAAACCCTCTGTGTATCAGTCAGGGTTCTTTGTTGCAAGCATCAGACACTGACTCCTGTTAACTTCAGCAAAAGAGAGATTTGCTGGCAGAATGTCAGGAAGCTCACTTGTTGGCTGAGAAGCCCCGAGATCCCATAAACTGGCAGGAATGCAGGCAGGGTTAACAGCAACAACCCAGCCAAGGTCGTGCTGTAGGAATAGCATGGGTAGGACACCCCTCCTGGCTCTGTGGCTATCACACCACCCTCGGCCTCCACCCTGGACAGCGCTGCCTCTCATACTGGCAGATGCCTCTGGAAATGAATTCCAAATCATCCCTGTTCCTTTCTGTCATTTGCTCTCAATTTAAAGTGCAAGGAAGTATCATCAGATTGGCCAAGCCTGGGTCACCTGCCCTACCTGTCAGTGGCAGGGAGAGATAGTCTCTGACCTCCTTTGCTTTTCAGAGTGATGAAGATTTGCCTTTCACCAAGTAGGAGGGAGTTTCAGATGCTGGACAGTGAAAGAATGGCAAATGTCTGCTAAACTGTAAAAGTAAAATATTTTTAGGCATTAAGTACTCACATAGAATTTTTAAGGTATCGTGAAAAGGCAACTGGTCACTGGGAGAAACTACTTTCCTATAGTATAGACTTCAATTATCTCAAAATAGCTGCTGAGCTGGGGAGGGTCACTTACTCTACATTTGCATACAGATGATCTTGCCAGCCATTTGGTTCTGCGTTGAGAATTCCAATGTGACATTCGGTAGTTGTTGGAACAAAGACCGAGTTTGCATCTTCCTTCCATTTATTTCATTTATCTCTGATAGGCTTTGTGGGAATAGTTGTCTCTAATCCAAGCCATCAGAAAGCCTTTTACACGTTCCTTCTGGCAATGCCTAATTTTCAGTGTGCTTGGAGTAATCATTTTGCATTTTTTTATTGAGCTCATTCAAAAGCAACTCCTCCCCCCAAAGGAATGTTATGTTTTTGCATTTTATTGTTCTGCTCAGAGAGTAAGCATTTGTATCACCATAATCTGAAATGTACTCTGCCAACCTATTAGTACTACAATAAAACTGATGTGGCGAAGTTTTAATTCATGCAGTTATTGTAGTGTTTACCTCTAGCTGTAAAATCAGAGATAAGAGGACATGCAAGAGACCATATGAGATCTTTAATGTAGTATGTTTACTTTTGTTATGCTGGAATTTTATCCTCATATGATAGAAGGCTAGTCAAATTGGATCTATTAAAGTGAATAAAATGGCATTATTAAAAATATGGCCAAAATAAAATTAACAGTACGAAATGTTATGGAAACTGCAACTGTCAGCATAAGGCATTATAGGAACTATGATAGAATTAACAAAGAAAAAGCTACTTAAAGCAACCAACCATTAATCTTGTCCTTAAAGGGACACTCAGTAAAGTCTTGATACAGTGAGAATTGATTCACAGATCATTTATGCCCCACTCCATGGAATTTATGTGATCTTAAAAAAAGAGTCATATCATCCAATACCTCTCAGTAGTCCTACCCCAATACATACTTACCAACCCAAAATTCATTTTTGTACTTTAAATATGCTGTACAAATCTGAAGAGTCAGCCTCAAACAGACCTCCTTTGAAAAAGGATCAAATTATATCACAAATTAGAGAAAGAAAATACAGAATTAATACATATAAAGAAGTGAGTAAAAGATTCAGCAAAGACATTCTTATCTGTGCATATTTTAAGAAAAATGTCTTTATTTGAAAGAAAGGAAAAAAGTTATTAAATATTTTATACTCTGTATATGCTAGTTAGGTTCTGAGCATAATACTAACCCTCCTATTTTGACTACTTCTCACATGTTAAGCGTGGTGCTAAGCATTTTGCATACCTCTTCCATTTAGTCTTTTAATAGCCCCCTGAGGTATCATTAGCTCTATTTTATAGTTAAGGAAACTGACACTTACAGATATTGAAGCATTTGGACCCTACCTTGGCTTCAGTGTCTATATTCTTTATCCCTATGTTGGACTGCTGTCCTTGAGTATTCCACTTCCTTTAATGTTCGTGGAGTAAGGCTGCACTATATCTTACTATGTGCTATCAGAGATAAGAAATCATATCCCAACTTTTTATATGCCATGCTTACCTAGGGCAGTGCCTCAGAGGCTCTCAGAAAACAGTTGACATTATAAAGTTACTGACTTTTCTAACCTCACAATAAACTTTCAGTAATGATCATCAGTTTCAATGAAACTCAGGCATCTATAATATCAGATTTGGGGGTTAACTTTGAAATTATTCCACTAAGGCAACCTCAGTAGGGAGAGAGTAGAAGTTTTGGTGGGCTCTTAAAAATCGTGACTAAGAAAAAAGTCCTGAAGTTGTCATATTAGAGACCTTTCCTCTTAGGATAAGAAAGTATCCCACTAGAGGTGTTGCATTGCTTTCTAATGTTAAACAAAAAACTGGCTTCCACTGGGAATCTCCATGTAATCAAATTCCATACCACTGAGAGGTGTCGGTAGAATGTGACATAAGAAATGATGTTGGCCGGGCGAGGTGGCTCATGCCTGTAATCCTAGCACTCTGGGAGGCCGAGGCGGATGGATCGCTCGAGGTCAGGAGTTTGAGACCAGCCTGAGCAAGAGTGAGACCCTGTCTCTACGAAAAATAGAAAGAAATGATCTGGACAGCTAAAAATATATATAGAAAAAAAATTAGCCGGGCATGGTGGCACATGCCTGTAGTCCCAGCTACTCAGGAGGCTGAGGCAGAAGGATTGCTTGAACTCAGGAGTTTGAGGTTGCTATGAGCTAGGCTGATGTCACAGAACTACAGCCTGGGCAACAGAGTGAGACTCTGTCTCAAAAAAAAAAAAAAAAAAAAAAAAAAAAGATGTTAAGCTGGTAGGATTTTTTTTTTTTTCCCTAATATACTTCACTCTTGACCTAGATGCTATAGTCTGTATTTGATACTTCTGCTTCTCTATAGGAATGAGTTACTTCATTTGTTTAACTTTCATAATCTTAAGTACTTAAAATTTAAAGAAAAACTGACATTCCCACCACCCAGCTCTTCAATCTGTTTGCTTAAAAAAATGCAAAAATTCAGTTCATAGAAAAACATTATTAATTTTTCTACTGCAAATATTTTATGAGGAAAGGATATTTTTATAGAGGCATTATAAGTCGCTTTTTCATAAAGTTTGAGAAGCAAACATATAGGGTGAATAGATTATGTTTGATATATGCAATTATATACTTAGGTTATTAGAGAGGGCTGAAGTTGTTACAGGGACCCCTTTATTGTATTATATTGTCTTTTGTATACTCTTGTATTGTTTGAGGACATTATGTCATATTACATTATTAAATTAAATGTTTAAAAATGCTTTGAGGAGATGACATAATCTTCCCAAGAAAGAAAGGGCTGTATAAAAAACTCTCAGCACTTAGAGAAGATATCTGCATTCCAAGTTGACTGTGAACAATCATATTCACTGTTTTCCTACTTCAAATACTTCACCTGCTGTGAAGTATCTGCATTACATATCACTGTTATCCTTGGGAGTTTTATTTTAAATCAGGACAAAGCCTGCCTGAGGAAATTTTTCTTGTTTATATTAATATTATTGGATATATTACTTTATGTTAACAACACATTAAATATTGTATCTTATTGGGTTAGATAGTTGGTAGTAACTAGACTAAGGGAACATATATGTATGGGGGTATCATGTTATTATTTTATATGGGATCATCTTGGTGCCACAATTAAAAAAATACTTATTGAACACATATCTTTATGCATGCATATGATACAGCACAGGAATATAATGATAAAAGCAACATTTTCCTTGCCCTAGAGTAACTCATGAAGTTGTCAAAATTTTCGTTAAATGGGGAGTTTGTTGATTACATACTCATGGAACAATCATAATAGAGTGGTGGGACCTCTACTCAACCTATGGATCCAGAAAGTCTTAGACATCTGAGCCAAGTCTTGAAAAGTCATAGGGAAGTTTTCTTATCAACAATGATGAATATTATGGTTACATACCTTTTAATCTTAACTATTCTGTGTAAATTAGGGATTGATATTTCATTTGCTTTATTTACCCATTCTTTGTTCACATTTTCAATCAAATACCCAGGCACAACTGAATTAGCCTCTTTACTGCAGGAGCACAAACTACTGGTGACTCCCAGCTTTGTTCAATTCTCGGAACTTGTGTACATGTCACCATGTTTCAGGGCATAACACAAAGGATGAAGGGAGATAGAAGGAGGGGTTTTTTGTTTCCTAAAACTGAACTTGAAAATAATTATCAAAGAGGGAAGCCAGAAGAGTGAGGGGTGTGGGAAGGGCACTGGGCAAATTTCTGACATTTCTGCCCATTAGCATTCCTTTTTTTGCCCCAAGTTCAATCACTGTAGGGCTTCCAGTGTATTTCTTAATATCTCAACTTCTTCTTAGTGTATTATTTTCTGAACTATTCTTATCTCATCTGAGGGAACTTTAAACTTTAAATCTACCTGTGTAAGTCTGAAAGTTGCTGAGACATGCTTGTTAAATGGCCTAATTCTAGCAAGAAAAATCAACCCAGGTAATTCTGTATTTGCTCTCTTTTCTGCCTCCATTATTTTCAACTAAAGTCTATTGTCAATAATCCACATGATTAAAACCCATCCTTTTCACCAAACTTTAAAAATCTTTCTCCCTTTTTTTCTTTCTTTATATATTTTTAATTGACAAAAATAATTGTGTGTATTTATGGGGTACAATGTGATGTTTTGATCTATGTATACACTAGAAATATTCTAACTAATTAACGTATGCATCACCTCACAAACTTATTTTTTTGTGATGAGGATGTTAAAAAATCTATTCATTTAGCAACTTTTAAATATATGAGACATTATTAACTAGTCACCATGCAATGCAACAGATCACTAAAATTTATTTCTCCAGTCTAACTAAAACTTTGTACCCTTTGATCAATATTTCCTCCCTCCTCCTTTCCCTCCCTCCCCCTCTCACTCTCACCCCCTCCCTCTCTTTCACTGTTTCTTTCTAGCTCTTTCTTTCTTACAATAAGAGAGCAAAGCATGTATTATATATCTCTCTATAGAAGAATACAACACAACCTATGATGTAGTCTTGACAAAAAAAATGAACTTTATTCTGATTAAGTCCATAGATCCAATTACCAAGTTATAGCAAATATGGAAGACAGAGGAACATGTTAAATTCAACAGGATATGATCAGAATCATCTAGGACATGAGGAATTCTATAAGACATTCAACCTATTTTTTTTCAATTAATAAATCACAAGGGATGGAAGAAGAATCTAAGATTAAAAGAGATTTAAGAGCTATATCAATTAATCACAATGTGTTGAGCTTATCTGGGTCTTGAGTCACATAAAAAAATCATAAATACAAGTAAGCTCATTTATGTATATATGGAATTTATGAGGCAGTTTGAGAAATACTTGATAGTTTTAAATAATTTTTAAAATATAAAAATAGTAATATGATAAAAAGTACTTATAATTTAGAGATACATATTGAAGATTATATAGATGAAATGTATGATATCAAAATAATAGAGAAAGAGGTAAGCACAAAGAGGTATGGATGAAACAAGATTGGTCATAAGTTAATGATATTTGAAGGTGAGAGATAATAAATAGGGTTTAATTAAACTATTCTAATTTTGTATATGTTTACATGTCCCATAAAAAGTCAAATAACAAGATAAAAGGCACATATCTCAAGGTTTAAAAATTAGCTATGTGGAAAGGAAAGCATTGCTGGCAGAGAAAACAGTATTATACATAGATGTCTAGTCAGAGGTAGGAGAGACTGTTGTTTTCAAGGGACTGAAGTGAATTTCATATGGACAGACTCAGAGAAAGAACATATAAGAAACAAAGCTGGTGATGTCAGTTTATGAAGGATCTTGAAAACCATGTTCAAAGTGTGGACTCTATCCTTAGGGTAATGATAAGCTATTGAAATATCCTAAGCAGGAGTGACCTGATTCTTGGAAAAAGTAAAGTTACAGCTTTGAAAATGGTTTTGAAGAGCGACATTGTGAGAATAGTTAGTAGACTGTTGCAGTAGGGCAGGCAACAGATGGCACATGAAATGGACAGCACATGGAGTGGAGAGACACTGGGGATGTTTTCTTTGAGGGGTAAGTGGGAGAAAAGAGATTCAAGGTGGTTTCTTAGTTTAGGTTTGGGTGGCTGGGTGGATAGTGAGGCCTTACAGAAATCAAGAACATCAGGTGAAGAGCAAACTGAGAGGAGGTACGAAGAACTCTCTGGAGAGATTGAGTTTGAGGTGCCTGTGGGTCATTCAAGAGTAGTTATGTCTGGGTTCAAAACTCAGGGAACGGGTCTAGGTTGGAGGTAGAAAGTTGGGAATTATCAGCAACATGTCTGTGATTAAATCATCCAAGGAGAATGTATACAGTAAAAGAGGAAGAAAACTTAGACTGGAACCTTGGGGAATACCAACATTTAGGGAATGAATAGAGAAAAAGGAGCTTATAAAAGTAGAAAGAATGGCCATAAAAGAAGGAGGAAGATCAGTTGAAAGTGGTATCATGGAGGACAGGAGCAGGAAGTGTTTCAACACAGAGTGTGTTCGGGGGAATTGAATACCTGAGACGGCCAAGTAAGGTAAGAATTGAGACTTGTCTATTGCATTTAAGAATGTTCCTTTTTAGTCTTACTTTGTCAGTAGGCTTTTAAAAATCCATTAGTGAATATTGAATTATCTAATGCTTTTTGGGTGTTAGACATAATAATGAAATAACAACAAAAACAGTGACTTGCATATTGCTTACTATGTGCCAGGCACTATATATTAATGCTTTACGTATTGACTCATTGTATCAGGGAAACAAGCATAATGTGGGTAAGTGATGAAAATTTAATGAAGGGACTATGACATTGTGGTTAGGATTAAAAGAAACCAACAATAGATGGGGAAACACTATAGGGCCAACAACAATAGGAAGCTGTTAACCACTGCTAAGCCTTAAAGTGCAGGAGAAGGCAATCACTGTAACCTGGTGGGGAAAGGCCACCAAACAGGACTTGTAACCTTAGGTTTAGGAATGCCGCTATTGCCCAACTGTGGTCTGGAGTGGAGGAGATGTGAATGAATACCCTTATTCTTTCTGCTCTGATCAACATATCTCCTGCTGTTTCTTAAAACCTATGGAGAACAAAAAAGCCTGATAATTGCAGTCCATATAAGCTTCCTGAGACACAGAACAGAGTGGAGAAGGCAGGAGAGTAGATCTAGAGGAAATGTGAAATCTCTAGCACACCCATTTGATCCTCACAGTAACCCTAAATAAGTGCTATATTAGTACTGTTCTGTAAATGAGGAAACTGAGGCACAGAAAGGTTAGCTTTCCCAAAATCATATAGGTAATAAGTGCTGAGGCTTATTGTATGCTTACTTCATTAATTCTTATACTTTCTTCTTTACTAACATAAGTGTTTAGGTTGTAAAGAATGTTTCAGGTGTATTCTACCCAATTTAATGTGTAGTATTTTTATTATTTTTTAGTTGAAAATATTTATATTTTCCTTGTGGTATTTTTATTGCCTTGATTATTTAAAAGTATATTTAATTACAAAATATATGAAGTTAATAGTTATATTTTTGTTATTAATTTCTTCTAAATTTACTGGAATCAGAAAATGTGATGATTTTAATGCCAGTCCTTTGAAATTTGTTGAGACTTGCTCTATAAACATTTATTTGACAAGTTTTGTAATGTTCTCTTTGAGTTTGACAACAATGTGTATTCTGCAATTGTTAGATCCAGTTATTTATATATGCTTATGTATATAAAGCTTGTTAATTGCATCAATTGAAATTTTCACTATACTTACTGATATTATTTACTAATATCTTATCTGCTTAGGTTAATTTCTTCCTGTAATTTTCTTGAGGTTTTCTTTTTATATTTAAAAAGGCTATTATATAAATAAACATTTAGGATTTTTATATATTTCTGAATCATTTATTGTAATGTAGTGAAATTTTTATCTATAACAATATCTATTTTTTTTTCTTTTGTCTGGTACTAAAAGAGTAACACCAGTTTCTTTAGATTAGTGTTTGATTGCTATATCTTTATCCTTCATTTTACTTTCAATATTTCTGAATTCTGTATCTTTGATGTAACTTTTGTAAGCAGCATTTAAAAAAAAATCCATGACAGGAATCCAAGAAAGTACTCGTAGTTTTTCTCTTTTAAATGGAACATTTTTTGTATATACATTTATTATAACTACTAATATATTTGAATTGATTTCTATGGTAACAATTTGTGTTTTTATTGTCTTGCATCTTCTACGCTTCATTTTTCTTTGTTCTTGCCTTCTTTTGGATTAGTTAACTTTTTAATTTAATGTTTATTTGATCAATTTGGAAAATATAGTTTAAATATTTTTAACGGTTATTCTAGAACATTTAGCATGCATATTTTTCAAAGTCTAAATTGATCCATATTTTTATTCTCCTTCAAAACGATATAAGATCTTTAAATACAATCACTTCTCTTCTAACTTTGTATTGTTATTGTTATGTATTTTAGTTTTATCTTTTTGATCTCACAGTACATTGTTATTGTTTAATTCAGTCAATATACATTTATATTTATCCACATATTTACCAATGCCTCTGTTCTATTTACTTTTCTTCTCAGATCTTTCATCAGCATCACTTTCATTTTCCCCTATGTATATAATTTAGAATTCATTCTAATGATGGTCCATTGGTGAGCAAACCCTTCGGTTTTCATTGTATAATAATGTATTATTATTTTCTTTTTCATATAAGATATTCTTACTTGACATAGATTCTAGATTGATGAGGTTGTTTTTCTTAACACAATTGAAAATATTCTACTTGCATCTAGTTTGCATTGGTGCCACTGAAAAGTCTGCTGTTAGCATAATTGCAGTTTCTTTTAAGGTAAAACTGTCTTTTTCTTTTGTTTTAAGATAGTCTTTGTTTTATTTTTCTGTAGTTTTACAGTGATTTAGCTAGGGAATAGATTTCTTTTTTATATGTCTTCCTTTATAGTTTTTGAAACAGAGAATTTAGCTGATTAAAATGTTAGACTTTCTCATTCACTCTTCCATGCCTTTTAAGACTTCTTTTTTTCCCCTTTATTTTTCTGTGCTGTAGTTTTCAGATATATCTTACTGTTCAATAAATCCTTATCTGTTAAAACTATTTTTTTTAGTTTTTAATTTTAAATCATTACGTTTTTTATTTCCCAAAATTGCTTGGTTATTTTACAAATGATTGGCCATTTTATAGCTTCTTGGTTATACTGTTGATTCTTTCATTATTTTAAGAAACATAAACATTTATTTTTAGTTTGTATGAGAATTTCAATATTTAAAGTATTTGCATGTCTGATTCTGTTCTTTCTTTGTTGTACTTGGTAACTTATTTCTGTGTTCTGTAATTTTGACTATGAGTAAATATTTCTTGGAGTTTAAGCTGAAGAAATAATTTGAGTCCTAGGATAAAGATAAGTTTATGCAGAGATTTGCATTTTCTTTTGCTAGTTGTAGTATAGAAATATTTTAAATTCTTAGCTTGAGGTTTTCAGATTAAATAGGTAGTATGAGTTCAGGTAAAAGTGGTATGAGGCATGGATTGTGGTTACAAATTCTCAGGGGAATTTCCCTTCAACAAGAGCCAAAGTGATTCTCTTTGCAGTGCCTTTTGAGAGGTGAGTGGTTGAGTAGAATTATTTCAAGTTCACTCTCACCTTTCCTCTGAGATTGTTGCCCTTTGAGGTCCAGTTTTATGAGGGAAGGATTTTTATGCTTTGCATTTAGAAGACCTTAGACTTTTCCTGTTCCTCATCTACCCAAAAGCCATAACAACAGAAGTAAAAATGCATTTGCATTTAGCAAATGCTTGCAAGGTGAAAGTCAACTTTAATGCTTCCCATGTTTTTTTGGGTTTTTGCTTTCATTCAGTATTTCTTATTTTCTTGTCAACTCATAAATAAATTTAAGCTTTTTAAAAGGCATTTGATCTGCCATTTTGTTCCTTTGTTTTTTCTCAGGATTTTCAATCAGGAGACTTAATTCACCATATTGCCAGAATGTGACCTGGCAATAGCAATGACTAATGGGGAGTCTTGATACAAGTATTTCAGAGGACTGGTAGGTGATTTAAGTCAGATGGTGTTAGGTTAAGAAAGACTTGGGAAGTGACGCCATGTGGTGGTAAGGAAAGGAGGTCCAGAGTTGCTAGTCTATATCTAACTGTATCTAAGCCCATCCCGGTCCCTTTCCTTTTCTCTTGTGTTCACAGAATCCAGATATCAATACTCTACCAAGATGAGAGCCATCGTATCTACAATCTTAATCTTTATTCATTATAGATTCAAACACTATAGGCATCATAAAGCCCTCAGAAAACAAATTGTATTCAAGGTTCAGAGCTGGGGTATAAATGTTCTTTTTAGGATCTATCAATTTCACTGATTAGTGGAATGCTGCAATATTTTCCTCAAACATTCCACTCTTTCCTTATTATATTCCAAGCGGCGTGATACCTTGTGACCTCGCTGCCAATCTTGTGTCTCTTTGGGCTAAACTGGCCTTTTTGGAAGCAGTCCTCCCTCTGACAAGAGATGCCATTTCCAGATATGCAGATTCAGCATAGCTGAATGGAACAGGCAGCCCAGTAGGAGCAGCAGCAAACCGTAAAATCCACAATTTTAAAGTGTCAGGATAAGTATTTCATGGACCCATCCTGTTACTCTAAAATCAGATCAACTGGGAACATACTTTCCAGCCAAATTTTGACAGGTGCAGCTACTGCCACGGCTCTGCTGTTCTTTCTCTAATCTGCCCATCTGCTCCCAGGATTCCTCTGTTTCTCTTTGAAATATTCCCTCTTCTGCTTTCTTTAGCCTCAGATACTCCACTTTGTTATTTAAGACAAGGTCCACACAAACAAGTCAAAGCAGACAGTAGCAGAGCTATTATGTGTAATTAGAGCAGTAAAGGCAACCAGTCGGAATAATTCCATCTTGCAAATTGGTTTTCTTGTCTATATTAGTCTAATTATCCAATATTCTCTGCATTTTTTAGGATTTTGCTGTCTGTACATAAGCAAATAAAATAGGTAATTAAGTTGTTAGTAATGGATAAAAATGTTTAAATGGATTCATTCATATAAAAGTTTTTCATGAGCATCTTTTAAGTACTAAACACCATTTTTTATAGCAGTTGCCAAAATCATATTTCTTGCTCTCAAACACTTATAAAAATATTTATTAGTGATATCTTTATTATTAAATTTTGGCATGCATTATTTTGTTGACTTTTTAGTAAGAATCAGAGGGGGAAAAATATCACTTTGCTGGCTATGTTGTGTGCCTTGTAGGCTAGACTAGAAATAGCTTATAAGCTGTACAAAAATAGGAAGTGGGTTGGATTTAGCCCATGGGCCAGAACTTACTAACCTTTGACTTAAAACAATCATATGAAAGATGACTTATTATTCTCATTTTTCAGAAGGAAGAGACTAGGAAGACTTAGGTCAAAGTAGCAGAGAATATATTTCTAGAATTCTTTCTCTTATTTCACAAGAGTCTATATGGCTCTCCCTTTATCTCTTGTGCAGATTTCTAGGAGAGGCAGGGGCAAAAATTGCAGCATTGGATGGAAAATTGGGGGAGCTGGGGACTCCTGAAATACATGACACTTATATGGTTGTGTCTGTAGCAATCCTCTCCTCTCTGGAGTTAGGGACTCATGTGGCTTGTAAGTCTCTCCCTCCCTGAAGGCATATTTGTTGGCCTGACTCCATTCCAGATCCTGAGAATAATAATGAAATGGAACAGGTATGTCTCCCATCCCCTTTTCTCTTCTTAGTCATACTCCCTTAGGTTTTTGGATTCCTGACACTTTTATTAATATCCTGAAAAACTGATGTTCAAGAAGAAATCTAATACAGTTATATTAAGTTGTTAATGGATGATGAGACTAGAGATGTCATCCTTACCAAGGATTTGCATTTTGACTGGGGACAAAGCCCTATGCCAAAATATCAAATATCTTGTTGCTGTTTCAGTCATTCATGTCATTCATGAGTAATAAAGATGAGGAGAATAGTTTTGAGGTTTTCATAAACAGATTTTCATATTTTCTGTCTGTCCATGAAGGTGACTTTAAGCCAATGTTTTTGAATTTTAAAGTATTACTCAGTTTACTGGTAAACTCTTCCCTAACTTGCTGTAATCTTTTATTTTTTAGTCATTAAAAGAGGAAAGTAGGGCCTAAATACTTGCATATATAAGTGTTTAAATGAAATAATATTTTATATTTTAGTATGCATTATATTTGCTAGGTAGTTTTATAGCATAGTACAGTAAATTTATATTTGTGAAGTATTCATAAGCTTAATAAAAGTGCAACCAAAATGATACTTAGTGATATCAATGATTCACACAATATGTAGAAATATTGCCTGGACATTTTGTAACATTCTTTTTCATCATCAAGAGCAGAGGTAATATGTGAAAATATGCTGGCAGAGAATATTGTGTGTGTACACATGCACATGCTTATATTGGTAGAAAAATGGCACATATTGCATATCTATTGCTGGTAACAGACTGCCCTAAAACATAGTAGACTAAAGTAACAACCATTTATATACTGATGATTCTGTAATTTGGGGTGGGTTCAGCTGGTGGTTCTGCTGCTCTTGCCTGGAGTCATTCGTGTATCTATAGTCCTCTTGTGGTTCAGCTGATGCTGGACAGTCCACAGTAGTATCATTTACATGCCTGGTGATTATCTGGGGCTGTTAGCCAAGGTACCTTGTTTCTCCTCCATGTAGTTTCTCCAGCAGGATAGGGTGTTTCTTACATAGCTGTGGTAGCATTCCAAAAGAACATGCCCTGATGTGCTACCACCCATCAAATCTCTGCTTGGGTTATATTAGTATATGCTTGTGTCCTTCTGACAAAGCAAGGACACACTGAGAATTACTGTGGGACAGGACTACACAAAGAATTGGATACCAGGAGGTGTGATACATTGCGGGTATTATTGTGGTTATAAGATCTCCCTCCAAAATGGTATGTTGAAAAGTTGATTTCTTTTTTACTATTGCAGAACAAATGGATCCATAATGTACATTTCCTAACTTTATATAGCTGATTTTAAATAATACTGTTTAATATTCTGTGCTATGGCAATTTAAACAATTACAATTGTTTTTCTAAAATATTATGATCATGCACGAAGGTGGAGGGGACACATAATGGAACTACATTACAGTTCAGAAGCAATACCACCAATGCTTTGTAGTACTTAAGAGAATTTTGGTCAAGAACATGGGCTTTAATTGCCAACTATGCCACTTGCTATCTTGGGCAAATTTTAAATGTGTCTGTCTCGATTTCCTCAGGTAAAATAGTTGATAATAAGAGTTTGAAGGACACTATTTATTGCATGAAAGTACTTCTTCTAGTGACAACCACATATTAAACCATGAAAAATATTATCTACGATTATTATTCAATACTAGTAGAGAAAATCTTCCTTGTGTATTCTTTCTAGATTTTTTAAGGACTCCTCATCTAAATATCAGCTAACTCAGTCTTTTCTTTATTACTGAAAAATAAATACTGTGATATATTACAGGGAGGTGTCACCACCACAAAAGAAAACAGGCAACATTTCTACTTGGCCCCATCTCCATCTGAATCTGCCGGCTTGAATACACTTTACTCCTGAAATGAATACATTTATTCTGTCCTGAAACAAATTTATATTACTTGGGAATCACACAAATTTTGTAGATATTTATACATTCCTATTTCTTTCTATCCTACCTTTTATAGCCCAAGGTAGCAAATTTAGTGGGAAAAAACTGAGGATTTGGGATCAGGGAGATATGCATGGAAATTCCACCTCTGTCACTTACAGCTGTATGACTCTCAGTTTCAATTTTTCATCTGTAAAATGGGGATGGTAATATAGCCTTAGGGGAGGGGTTGTGAGAATTTGGAGAAATAATGTTTATAAATTATCCAGAACATAGCCAGGCTGAAAAAATGATAGCCCTTGTAATAAATGTAAAGGTACTTTTGCAGGGTTATATGGATTCATTATCTAATCATAGTCTAAAAAACAAGCCTTATGACACCTTAGTGTGTAAGAATATTTCTGCTGCCAAAGCTGTCATTGTAAGTTTTAATCAAAGATTCCAGATAACTGTGATTATTTTGCATTTCTGTGTCAAGATTGCCTCAGGACATATCCAAGAACAAATAGTCTACTGTCGGATGAAAATATGGAAACATTTTGGAACACTAGCATGCAGCTAGCTCACCATGACTGTTTCTGAAACACTGCAAAGCTACTCCAAAAACCATAAAAGACAGAAGGAAACATCAGGGAATATTTATGGAAAATAATCAAGAGAAGATAAATTAGCTTTAGAAACTTACTACAATAATTTTCAACTTATATGCCTTTTTAAATGAATGTAATATTATTTTTAGAATTTTGAGGAAAACTATACAAAGCAAGACAAATATCTAAGCACAAATTGAACAAAACCTCATTTTTCCCCCTGCCCCAAAGACATGGCCTGATTATGTTCAACCTATTTGCAAGTGGCATTAACTCTTTAATGCCTCCAGGTTACTATTTAGTAAACTATGTCTTCGTTCCAATTAATGGTATCTTAGTAGATTGACAGCGTTAAAGATCTTTCTGGAAACATCACGATTCTGGAGGGCCAGGTTATAGGGGTGCTAAAGGATATAATATCTACCTAACCAACCCACTTCAGTTGTGTTTCTTGGTGTCCTTTGTTCCCAAGGTGGCTGACCTAAACATGCAGCCTGCAGGGATCAGCACCTCTTAGATGCAGAGTGAGGAGAGAAGGGGCTCAGAAGAAATCTGAGGGCAGATAGGTGAGCCAAGGGCTGGCACAAGAGGCCAGATCCCTAGGGTCTTATATTCTACCACAAGAAGATAGATTATCAACAGTAAACATATTAAGTAAAATATTGCATAGCATGTTAGAAGAGTGAGTAGAACAGGAAACAAAAAAATAGAGAAAGGCAAGGGGGGTGTAGACTGTCAGGTGGGGATAAGGGGGTAGGTTGCAGAATTAAACAGAATGATCAAGGTAGGCTTCACTGAGCAGGCAAGCAAAGACTTGAAGGTGAGGAAACTGACCGTGTAGATACTCAGCTGCAGAGTGGTCCAGACCGAAGGGGTAGTAAATGCAAAGACCCTAAGAGGGACTGTGCTTGGGAAATTCTGGACCAGAGAGAGGCCAGTGTGGCTTGAGCAGAGTAAATGAGGAGGTGGGTAGTAAAAGACAGGGTCGCAGGGTCAGCTGGAAGCTGTATCATGTAGAGGTTATGGTCCATTATAAGGGTTTGGATTTTGCTCTGTGTGCAATGGAGAGACTTTACAAAGTTTTGAAGAAAGTAACATTGCAGGACTTCGATTTTTATAAAAGCTGTCTGGCTGCTGAACTGGTAATATGGTGATAGGGGTTGGCGAGATAAGGGTAGAAACCCGTAAACCAGCCAGGAGGCTTTTGTAGTAATCCTGGCAGGAGGTGGTGGTGACTCACATCATGATGGGAACAGTGGAGATGGTCAGAAGTGTGATATCCTGAATGTATTTTGAATGCAGAGCCAATAGGATTTCCTAATGCAAATTAACAAGGACTTTTTGGCATATCAACATCATGTTAGTGTTGTCCTTCACTAAGTCCAAGTTTCTAATATTCAGATGAGCAAACAGTTATAATCCTTCCCAGCTGCTCAAGGCAGTACACCAAATCATTCCATGATGCATTTGACCTTCCAGGCATGCTGGACTGAGGCAGAAGGGGCAGGGATAGGTGGGGCTTGAGCATTGACTTCTTCTTATAAGATAACTCCCCAGGTAAGGGATGACTCCAAGCAATGGAGGAAGAGCTTCATCAGACAATGAGGCGGTGGATGTGTCAGCTGACAAGGGAGGCTCACAGAGGTGTAAGAGATTGGGGTTCAGGGTGCTTTGTGTCCCCTCATGCCTTTTATTTATACCTATTCCAATCCGTAGGGTCTTACTCTTTCTTCACCAATACCCTGACTTTTACATAAACGGAACTGGTGAAGCTATGAACTTCCATAGACATAAATTCAACAAATTACTTGCCCAAACCTGCAGTTTGTTTTTTGGCCACGTCAGTCCTGAAATTTTAAGAGTTAAGGAATTCTTTAGTATCTTTAGAGAAAGCCTCTGGGTATGAGTTTGATTTTAAGCCAAACATTTAAGGATATAAATCTATCATTCTCTATTTAATCTATTTAATGCCACTGGGTGAAGAACCACCAGCAGGTCTTGACTGTCTCACAATTTCTGTGCTGCACTGTGGCCTTCCGCATCTTGCCCTCAAGGCTGCAGCCCCTCCTTAGGACCAATTTTTGTTTGTCAAGTTTTCTAGTCACAAGCAGAAAAACTAAATCTAATTTAAGCTGAAAATAAGTTTATTGCAAGATACTTTATAGAATTAATAGAAACACTGAAGAATTAAGCTTAGAAATGGCAAGCAGTGAGACCACTTACAGCAGCCTAAGCCATGTCTCAGAGTAGCCTGTTGGTGCTGATACAGCTCTGGTGTAGGCCTCCACCCTAGATTTCAGTCACTGGGCATTTGCATTACCCAGCAGGGATTCTAGCCCCCAGTGGGATCATCCAGTTGACTGATCTTAAGTCATGTATCTTGATTGCCTCTCTGAGTACAAGAAGGGAGTTCCTTTGCCCTTCAACCTATGCAATCAGAGACGCAGTCTTCCCTTACAACATATGAGGGGGACCTTCCCCCATCAAAACATGTTTGGATGCTGAGTAGCAAAATGTAATAATAAAATAAAGCAAGTGGAAACATTTTGAAGGAAAAAATTTGCATATAAATGCATAATGATTTGCATATACCTTGCATTTGGCCTATGGACTACCTCAATGCTCTATTCTCACATACTTTTATATTTTGAAAGTTATTACTATTGACTTGGAAACTGTTATGCACTGAATGTCTGTATCTCCTCTAAACTTGTATGTGGAAATCCTAACCCCCAATGTGATGGTATTAGGGGTGGGCCCTTTGTGAGGTAATTAGGTCATGAGGGTGGTGTCCTCATAAATGTGATTAGTGCCTTTATTAGTAGGGGCAACAGAGTTAGCTTTCTTTCTTTCCACTGTGTGAGGATACGAGGAGAAGTTGGTAGTCTACAACCTGGAAGAGGGGGCTCACCAGAACCCAACCATGCTTGTACTCTGATATCAGACTTCTAGTCTCTAGAATTATGAGAAATAAATTTGTTGTTTATAAGCTGCTCAGTCTATGGTACTTTGTTATAGCAGCTGAGCTAAGACAGAAATTTTTTTAAAATTAGTTTTTATTAATTCTTCACTATTTGTATCTTTCCCTCCTTCCTACTCAACTTTCATTTCTTCCAGTGCATAAGCATTTCCTTTTTTCCTTTTTCTCTCTCTTTTTTGGCTGCTTTTATTATTGACTTTATACCCTGTTTCTCCCTACTTATTTCATATAAAACATTTTGTATATATTGTTTTCCTTTCTTCTCCTGCCACATAAAATTTGATACATGTAATTCATAAGAGTTTTTCTCCCTTTTGTAATGCCAGCAACCTTCATATTTAAGAGAGAATATTTATTAAAGAACTGTTAATAAAGCAGTATGTAAAGTTATTTTTGTATTTATTGAGATTTAGTAAGTATCTTTTAATGGATATTATCTGCTATATTCCATTGCATCACAACAATATAATGATGGGCCCACATGGTTCTCAAGGTTTATACTTAAACCATAAAGATGGACAAGCCTTATTCAATATGCTCAGTATCTGCTTTTTGGAAGATGAATATCCATTTCTTTTGCTTCTATTATTTCATTAATGAAGCAAAGCTTTAGTGGTTCATATTTAGAATCTTTCAATTACAGTTGTTACCCAAGGATCTAGAAACACACTGTAGAAACTGGTTGGACTTTTTAAATTTAATTCTTCAACTCTCAAAGTTGGTGATCCAGTTGTGTAGCTTTCTTTAGGAAAAGAAAAATACATGTATCTGTTTAGTAGTTAAGGATTAAAGTAACTTGGATGTTCCTGTTTTCTATGATTTTAGGGTATTTCAAGGCATACAAAACAGTTTCTCCCAATAACAATCTAATCTAACAATTTAGTTGATCTTGAATAGTTTGATCATTGAATAATTCTTCACCTATAGTCTTTGATGTAAAGATGTACATTATCTTTACAATGTACTTGACCAGTTCTCATGACTTTCTTACCATGGGAATGGGACTGGCACTAAATAAGCCATAATAATTTATTTATCTTTTTAGAAAATGTTTTTATTTTAATAGATTTAGGGGGTATAAGTGCAGTTTTGTTACATGGATATATTGCATAGCAGTAAAGTCTGGGCTTTGAGTGTTGCCATCACCTGAAGAGTGTACCTTGTACCCATTGAGTAATTTCTCATCCCTTACGCCCCTCCTGGCCTCCCACCCTTCTGAGTCTCCAGTATCTATTATTCCATTCTCTATCTCCACATGTACACACTATTTAGTTGTTAATCTAATTGAGTATTTACAATCCCATTGTATTAGTTGCTAGTACCACAAACTGAGTGGTTTAAATAACAGAAATTTATCATCTCACAGTTCTGGAGGCTAAAGTCCAAGATCAAGGTGTTGGTAGAGCCATACTCCCTCTGAAGGTATCAGGGAAGGATCAGTACCAGGCCTTTCTCCCAGCCCCTTGGCTTGCATCAATAGAACTCCAGTCATCACATGGTGTTCACCCTATGTACATGTCTGTGTCCAGATTTTCCCTTTTGATAAGGACTCCAGACATTCCTTACTCAGTCTGACCTCATCTTAAATAGTTATATGTACAAAGACCCTATTTTTATTTATTGTTATTTTATTTATTTATTTATTTTTGAGACAGAGTGAGACTCTGTCATCCAGGCTAGAGTGCAGTGACATCATCACAGCTCACTACAACCTCACCCTCCTGGGCTCAAATGATCTTCCTGTCTTAGCCTCTTGAGTAGTTGGGACGATAGGTGAGTGCCACTGTGCCTGTCTAATTTTTGTATTTTTAGTAGAGATGGGGTCTCACTCTTGTTCAGGCTGGTCTTGAACTCATGAGCTCAAGTGATTCTGCCACCTTGACCCTATTTTTAAATAAAGTCACATTCTAAGGTACTGAGGGTTAGAACCTCAACATAACACCTGTATTCACACATGAAAAGTGATTGCTAATTCAAGAGGTAGAGTTTTCAGCCAAGACCATCTGACTCTTCTGTCATGATTTCCATAGCATGGCTGTAGACCACTATAAAAGATAGGGAAAGAACACTAGAAGCAGACCACTCCACTGATTTTAGTGTGTAAGAGGAGGCATTCAAACTTGTTTTGTGATCATGTATACTTAACAAATAAGACATTTTGATTTTTATCACTAGTGATATTATATTTCTATTTTTGTTTCTCTTTGAATTAAGCCATTCTTTAAGTAATTACAGAGACAGAGCAGATCTTTGTGATGAAAGGTCATTAGCTAATAAGTAAGTTTCAACTTTTCCTTTGTTTCTATGAAATGATGAAAGGATAAATTTATACCTTTAGAAAAGTATTCTATAGTAAAATAGTTTTCTTTGTCTAAACCCCTTATCCTTCCATGGAGTTATTATTATTAGCTTCTGATCATTAGATCTTTTCTCTTGTTTTCACAGCATGTTGTAGCCTTGGTCCTAGACTGCAAAGGTGTGATAAAAAGACATAGAAAAGGGAATTTAGGAAAGCTTACTTGCTAGATAGGCATTTTTCAGGCAGTGTTCTTTATTTCACTGCTTTATTTTCCTTTGCTTTAGTTATTTTTATATCTACTAGACATTATTTTCTCTTTATTTATTCCCCTTGCATATAGTATTTGGAAATGACATTGTTTCTCTACTCTCATTTCTTTACTCAGAATAATTAGTTTTTAAAAAATATTTCCTCCATTTTCTGGCTATGTGTGTTGCAATTATCTATCCGCACAACTTTCTTTTCTTTTTCTTTTGAACTTTTTGAAATCAGCAGGTGAAATTGAACTGTGCTTTTGGTGACATTGCAACTTCATAGACAGGAATGATTACTCTCTGTTAGATCAAAACTGAGGGTTCAGGTAAGCTATTCTCAGAAGCTAGGCACAAACAAGATCTTTCGTGTTTCAGGTCTGGCCCTCAGGCAGCCAGAAAGTCACTGAAGTTCATTCAACTGAAATAGAATGCTCTCTGGGGAGTCACTGCTCCTGAAATTCAATTAGGTCATTCAGGGTGTCCACCCTGCAAAAGGAAGCTTTGTGTTGCTTCTGTATTAAACAGAAAAAGTAAATGAAAGTAAGTCCACTTGAGGATTCTGATGTTGTTAAACAAAAGACCAAAATTGATCTTGAATCTTCTGGAGAACACAAACCAGGCAATTTTTAATTTAATATGGTCCCTATTCCATTGTACTGTGAGCACCGTCTAAGGATCAGATCAAACAATTAACCATTACTACTTGAATTCACAAATTTCTGGATCATTGGACTCCTCATTCACATATATTTGATAGAAATCTACTGTGGAGTTTTTTTATTCAGGATCCTTACCAGCTTATGTATAGTGGGTTCTTTACCAAAAAAGTGTTGATGAAGACTTCTTATAATTATAAAGAAGAGGTAGCACTGCTACTCTCAAGAGGAGATTACTGAAGTGATCAAAAATGTACACATGGAGTTGTGGAACAGGTCTTCAAATCTTGCTCTTGTGAACACAATGACTCCATGGATGTGTTTCAGGATGGTGAAACAGCTAAGTATTTCCCACCTAACAATTAAAATTTTAATTGCCCAAGAATCTCATTCATCATTTTATCATTTATTTAATGATATATTTTTATATGCATCACTTGCCATTTTATATAATTGGGTTCTGCATAAGATACTATTTGAAAAATAATTAAGTGCTAAGACTATTTCAAACCACTTGGATGGGAGCAGGGCAGGATGTCAGCAGAGTTCTGGTACCGGCCATTCCATCACCAGCTAAAAAACACCAGACAAATCCTCCTAGTCTTTATTACTGAAAAGTCAGGTTTAGAAATGGGTCTGAGTTACTAAGGGGAGCAGTGATTTAGAAGAAAGAAGAAAATATGAAAGCAATAATATAAATGTATCTATCATACATATACTTTAATATTTTGGTTATTACAATGAAAAGTGAGTAGAGGTGAGGAAAATACATCTTCTTGACTACCTTTTTAAAAGGAAGAGGTTGAACTCTATGCCTTCCCAATTAGGTTATGAGTTTCCTGAACATGTCTTTATTATTTTTATTACTTTTTTTTAATCATTTGCCAATTTCCCCATACCTGGCCCATTGTAAGCACTCCACAAATTCTTCTTTAATGAGTAATTGAATGAATTGGTGAATGAGCTCATAAACAGACAAGCTGTCTTATCTCTAAGGCGCTCTTATAATCTACCTTTTATGTCAAACTAGCCATTAACAAACTGACTTTGGACAACATGGCTAACGTGAAAATGAAAGAGCTACACTGGAGTTGAACTGAATATGGCTTATTTCCCTTTTTGTTAGATTGTTGAAAGTTCTATTCTTACTCTGTCCTGGATTCTGCATAGCAATGACCTAGTACACATGGAGTAGCAAGTAGGCCAGCAGATACCACCTTTTTATCTTGAGTCATAAAAGTTGGCAGTTTGGAATTTGAGATCTCATTTAGCCTTTGTGACAGAACCTCTTTTCTAGCTTTCTACATGACATGTGGGACAAAATTTAGCACATCAAAGTCCCACATGTACCTGATTCCTTGCTGCATATGATGTACAATAATAAAGTGGATGAGGAAATTCCCTCTTTTTACTAGACATAAAAGCAAAATTACAAATGCAGGCATAAGGAACGACACAAGTGTACACAAGATATGAGCCTAGTCCTCAAGAAGCTCATAATTCAATAGTGGGATTGAGATGAGCAGAACACAAATTATTGTAATTGAATAAGAAGTGAAAAAATTACAAACAATTTATATGGAGTTTGAAGAGCAGAAACTAGTTTATGTAATTGAGATTCATGAAAAGGATAGCATTTAAGATGGACATGAGGGGTAGGATTTAGATTGGTCAGAAGTAAAAGGGTAGAAGAAAGAGGAGGATGAGTAAAATTGGGCAGTGGGAATGTGGTCTGTATTTTGGAGGAACAGTGAGTAGTTGAAGGCAACTGGAGCCTAAGGTACACTTGGAGAAATGGTGGGAAATGAAGTTAGAAAGATACTTGAAGAAAGGCTTGAATATCAGGTGGAATATCCAGACATTTAGTTGGAAATTAGGAGCCAATGAAGGAGTTTGGTGCTATGAAAATAGGTTTGGTACTATGTTTTAAGAAACGTAGTTTGGCACAAATTAGGCTAGAAAGAGATAAGGTGGAGGGAGATGAATTTTCAAATTATTGTAATACCCTAATGCATGGATTATTGAGAGGGGAGTAGGATTGAAATGTAAAGATGTAAGAAGTGTTACATAGGGTCCAAACAAGAAAAAAGTGGCACACTCAATTTGGGTAACTTGAGAAGAGTTTAATAAAAGACTATTTTCAAAGCTGTGAACAGGGTGGGAAAACCATAGGTGACAGATGGTGCAGTTCCTTGGACTAGTTAGAGCAGGGAGCATCACAACCTCTATGTCTGGAGCAGCGTGGGACCAATGTATTACCAGGACCCAGAAAAAGAATTGTGTAAAACAGATATCCTTTAATACAGGGAAGCAGCCAGTCCATGGCAACCTCAAGGAAAATAGCCTGACTTTATTCTCTTCCTTCCTTTTGGTGTCTTGCTAGGTCTCCCCATTGGCCAAGCACAACTGGAAATCAGTGGGCAAGAGAGCTGTTAATGTCATCTACTTAGGTCAGCCTCCCAGGCCATGGATCAGGGTGAAGGGTGGATAATGATCTGGAGGGAAAATGAAAGCTGTTCTGTGCAGTTCATGGACAAATGCAGGGTACATCAGGGAGATGTCAGGCCAGAGAGAAAATGCAGATTTGGAGTATAAGGGGAATGTTGGACTGGGGATGAAGAAGTTTTAACTGATGAACTATGAGTGGATGGGCTTATGGGGAAAGAGGATATAAAGAAACAAGGAATAAATTCCTAGAATAGAATTTTGAGAAAATGCTACATTTAGAAGACAGAAATGTATAGAGAAGATAGCAAGGAATATTAGGAGGATTGGAAGGAAACAAAACTGGGAGAAGGTAATTTAATAGAAATCAAAGGAAGAACTGGCATAAGGGATGAGACGGGGACAGATAAACAAGATACAAAAGCCCAAGGCAGAAAACATTTTTAGGAAGAGTTGGGGCAAAAACACTGTTACCAGTACTTCCCCAATTTAGGGTAAGCAGTTGACTTTAGCAATCAACTTGGACTTGGACTTCTGTTAAAGCTGTGCTTTGGATTTGGAGAGATAGGAAAGAGATTGAAAATGATGGTGGTTACAGTGAAGGAAGTGAGATAAAAGAGCAAATAATCATAACCTCACTATTCCATTTAGTATTATTTTCTTCTATCCATCCTCCTGTATCTCCCTGACTTCTCCCTTCTTCCTCCTTCACATTTACTGAGCATCTAGAATATACTAGACAATTTACCAACTTACAGCATCTCATTTATTCATCGAAACAACCCAGTGTGGTAGATACTATCTTCATCATACATGAAAGAAAATTTTAGAGAAGTAGTGGATCTTGCCCATGGTTATACATTTAATAAGAGGTAGGCTCATTTTCAAAAGCAGGGCCCTCAGGCTCCAAGCTCTGCATTATTTTCACACTATCAAGCACAGTATTTGACACATAGTAATTATTTATTAAATAACTGAAGAAAAAATTGAATGAAGTATGGCATATAATATTGAATAAGAGATTGGCAAGCTGGGTTTCAGTGCTACTGTTGCTATTAAATACAATGTACCCTCTCTGTTAAAACTTGCTTTTAACTGCTTATTAAAATACTTTCCTTAAAGAAAGTTAGTTTATAAATATTAGATAAATCATGAATATTTTCTTTAATGCAAATGTTGGGGTCAATTAAATATCTTCTTTGTAAGGTCCTTAGAATAAAATATCTTTATCATGTCATCCTTACTGATTTTGACCCAAGAAGATAGATGACATAATTCTAGATGTTTTATGATGTGCTATATTCATTGTTCAATTTACAATATATAAATCAAAATATTGCCAATTACTCACAATGTGATCATGGTAAGTTGTTGTGAAATCAGTGACATCAAAGAGTTCAGGCCAGAAGATTAAACAGAATCTTGTGCAAGTAAGGCATGATGGGAGTCCTCTGACCAATGCCCTTTCCCCCCTCCAAAAAAATGACTGAACAGTACCGACTGTTCATTCTTATTGTAATTGAAAAATTAGAACTGAGTAATCTGGTCTGCTCTTAAAATGTTTGCCTTAAATGAGAAGTGTCCTTTTTTTTTTAGCATCCCCACCACCACAAATTACACTTACCCTTTCATTCATGAACGTTCATTATATTGTTAAGATAGCATCATCTGTCTACTATGTAATATTTAGTAATGATTTCATATTGATATTTTCATACCAAATGCATTGGAAATACAGAAATTATTGAATAAATATCTGATCACCTTTTAAACTAGCAATTCAGCTTATACACAGATTTTCTAATTTTTCTCCTTAGTTAACTTCTCTTTAGAAAATTCCTTGAGTTCTATATAGTTCTACAGAGTGTTGTCCTTAGACTACTTGACATATATTTTACATAATTATGCACAATATATCTACTCACACTTGCAAAGTAGAAAATGGTACATTTCATTATTCTCAAGGCACGGTTAGAAAAATGATACCCCAAAATGTTAATTGATTTTTTTAACATTGAGATAAATGCAAAAGTAACAGAGCCACTGAGAGTTCCTGTGTCCAAACAACAAATCCAGTACTCTAGAATATACCAATTAGTCAGACTGTGTTCAGAGTACTGCACTCTGTAGTTACAGAAATAGAATAATCTCCACGTCCACCTTTGGATATACCAATACATGGTTAAAACTGTAAAGGCTATGAAGTTGAAAAGTCTAAGGTCTTCTTGGTCTTATTTTTGTGCTCATTTACAGACACTCCCAAAGTTAAATTTTAATTCCCTTTTGTTTCTTCTATTGCAGATCTCTTACTGGGTTCAAAGAAGCTTCTTTAAGGGAGGGATGAAGTGATTCTTACATATTGCTAAAAAGCATTACTTTAGAAGTTTAGTCTATGACGGATTTTGAGGGAAACATTAGGAGTGAAGTGAAAGTGAATTTTTCAAGCCAGTAATGGTCATATATGATTAAAAGATAAAAATATAAAGAAAATCCAGATTATTTTGACAAATTTAATGCAGTATTAAAATAGCAAGGGAGGAAAATTTTGTCTCTTTTGAAGAAGTAGACTCAAATTCATTTCATGACAAAGGAATGTATTGACTTAATCAAAAATGTTAATGTAAAAAGTTTTAGAAATTATTAAATGATGTTTGTTTTCTCTTGGCATCATTTCTCTCCTAAATTATCCACATAGATAACTTCTGTAATCAACCAACTTATTATCCAGCAAAAATCATTTTTAGAGGGTTTGTGTTGGGATATTTTTATCTTCAGAATCTATCATTAGTTAGTGTAATGCCCAACACAGGCATGGTTAACTGGGTTGTTATTTGAGAATGAGATAAAAGGAGGATCCAATTCTAAATATGTAAAGATAAATTGTAAGATGAGCATAGTGATAGCATTATTATTTCTGGGTATGTCAATATCATTTTCTTAATATATCAAGCTCATTACAGGTGAAAGTAAATTGAATTAAAAAGTGGCCGATTTCTCTCAGCTGTTAGGCATTATTTGAAAATAATCACAATTACCTGTTTGTTTGAAGCTGTTATTTGGTATATTAAAAAACAATTAAGTGCCTCCTATGTCCAATCCTTTTATTAGGCCTTGGGATTCAATTCATGGTACCTGCCTCATGAGCTAACAATCTATAAAGCTTTTGTGGAAAAGATGCTGTCCAGTGTAGCATTTGATAAAAAAAAGAGAATGGAATTGTAAAATAAATGGTTGATAAAATCTTAGGGATATTTGTAATTTTATCTGAGAGGTTCTTACCTTTGACAAGTAGTAGAACAGACATCAGCATGGGAGGAGAGAGAGTCACATATTAGTTACTAATTACTTGTGGACTCTCAGGCTAGTCTGAATTTTTGGGGGCTTCAGTTCTTTAAATCTATAAAATGAGAGTTTGAGTCAGATTTCTAAAATCCTATTTCACCTTAACATACCATGTTGGGTTATATTTTCATTTTGAGCCAGTGATGCTGGACATTTTGGTTATACAAAAACAAACCATTGTCTCATGTCTGAAAATGAACCGGAAACACAGTCTGGGGGGTCTTGATTAGATTCAGGAGATACCTATGTCTTGGGAAAGAAAAATGTTGTTTAAACATGTGAAGAAAGATAACAAATGCTGATAGCCTAGGAGTTTTGGCTCCTAAGTATGTGACTACTTTTGAGAGAAATGAAAATATTCTTCCAAGTAATATTCCTGGAATAGCATGAATTAAAGTTACTTTCTCAGAATAAAGCTTCCATAGATTTTTAAAAAATTGTTCCTTGTTGACACCGAACCATTCCCTGACAGTATTACCTATCTGAAACTCCTATAAAGACAAGACAGAATCAAGCACAATTTTGTATTCTATATAATGAATACATTCTCTACTGCCTTCCACATAATAGGTGCTTAGTAAGTGCTACTGAATGAAGGATGCTAATATAAGCAAAGAAATATTGAGATGTAGTATGGAAAAACCATGAGTAATATTATCATTAAATTCAACCATAAACTGACATCCATTGGCTCAGTCCGTCTGCTTCTAAGATCAGCAGTTTAAATCAGATGTTGAAAATTTGGAAAAGGTGTAGGAAAAAAGGGGACTAATTTCAACTTTGAAGGAATAGGATTTGTGAGAAACGGCTCAAGGTAGAGACCTTCTTCACCTAAAAAAAGTTATTTGAAGAAATAAGGAGAGGCTACACTCAATTACATATGAAGGTATGCTACTAGAACCTTCTTTTATAAAGTAGACAAAGTTAAAATTTGTTTTTTGTGAAATATTTTTGGAAATACTTGAGTTTCACATCATATATTAATTAGGGTAAGCTGAAAGTGTCTTACTAAAATCATGTACTTTCAGTGTGCAACATGCCTTTAAACATATTATTTCATTTGTTCTCATTCAATTCTCACAAATATCTGGAGAGGCAGGTAGATTACATATTATTTTCAGTTTAGGGACAGTAAATCAGCAGCTCAGAGATGTTTAACACTTTTCCCAGGAACTCACGATCATTAGGTAGCAACTGGAACCAGAATATGGGTTTTCTGGCCTCTGCTGTAGTGTGCTTTACATTAGGCCCCCTTGTCTGAGAGGTAGAAATGAAATCACTTCCTTTCTAAAAATTCTAGGTCCTCAAACAATATGTAATGCATCCTTCATGAACAATTAAATATTGTGTCTGAATTGGACTTTTAGATCATATAGAGTAAGTATTAACACTATCTTATTTTATATGAACACACTAAAGGTACAAAGCAAATTTAAAGTCATAATTATGAGGACTCTTAGTCTGAATCAATTTCTTTAAAATTCACTTGATTCTGAATTTTCAAGTATATAATTGTGACAAGAGTCCACATTGCCATGCCCTTGGGTTAATTCTATCTTTCTGACTTTAAATACTTTAAATTTGTCAAGGAAAGGCACTTTCTCTCCCTGGTGTGCCTCCTCACTTCCAAAGAGGAGGCAGGAGTCCATTGAGAGAGGTGGCTTGCTGCCCAGCATGAGCTGTCCAAGCTAGCTGGAAGCAGTAGCTCAGGAAAAAACAAAACAAAGCAAACAGCAAAAAACTGAGAATTTCAAT
Source organism: Lemur catta (assembly GCF_020740605.2). NCBI lineage: Eukaryota > Metazoa > Chordata > Mammalia > Primates > Lemuridae > Lemur > Lemur catta. The sequence goes on from NC_059129.1 coordinate 95,488,185, forward strand.
TGCCAGCATGAGCCCCTAAATGGAATTAACAAGAAACAGATAAAAACTATAGACTATAATTATGTTCTTTCAAAACGATATGTAGCAGCAGACTTTTCCTGAACTTACCATCCAAAAAGAAGGAAATGGCTAAAAGTATAATTTTCTCCTATTTCATTTGTTGCTACTTTAGTGATTAGAAGAATTTAAGTGAGTGCACAAAGAAAATTACCTAGTGGGTCAATGAAAACCAACTTTTGTCTTCAAAAGAGAGATGATGTAGATGGATTTTTCCCTTTTCTAAATATAAAATAATCTTTAAGGGGCATGTTACTAAAATAATTCATGTAAGAAACAAATTCAGTGAATATTCATGCAGTTCTTTCAATGCATTAATGCAAAGTACTGACTGGGTGTTCCAGTACTGTTTCCAACGAGTTTGCAGTTTGGTGCAGTATGCCCATGATAAACAGTTATAATGCATGGTACAAAATGACAATCTTCATTAGAGAGGCATAGGAAACAAAGAATGAGAAATAAGAGGTAGAAGAGATTATTTCTAGTTGGAAGAAATCAAAGAGAGTTTCTTGGAGGGATTAGATTTTGGTTAGGTTTGAAAGATCATGCAGATTTGAGTATGTGGAAATGGTGGAGGCATTGTTAAAATATTCTAGGTGGAGGAATCTATGTGAGATAAGTTTCCAGTCTGTGGCAAAAAATCAAAGTAGTGTCACAGATCAGTCATGGTTCAGTTTGACCAGAGTATAGGGCATGTGAGGATTAGTGGAAAAGTAAGAATGGAAAGGTAAGCTGGAGGCCAAAAGGAATTTGGATTTTATTCTGTAGACAATATAAAACCATCTGAGGTTCTTGAGCTGGGAATGAAATGATCAAAACTGTGTTTCTGGAAGATTATCTATCAGTTAATCATAAGGTATGCTAAAGGGAGAAGGGATTTGGGGGAGGGGGTTCCAGTTAAGAGGTTATTGTAGTAGCCTAGAAAAATGATAATACAGCTATGATTTAGGAGAGGTAGTGGGAATGGAGATAAGCGGATGAGTAAAATATGCTGTCATCGATTCAATTAGTATGCATTGGACTCTGCTAGTTTTTGAAATAATATTAGTGAGCAAAATAGAAATGGGCTTTGCCTTCATAATGTTTATAATATAGTAGTGGGGAAAGAGATTATTGAAATCTTCTCATAATTGCATGATTTCAAACACAGAATGGGCAATGAAGGGAATACACTTAGTGCTAGAGGAGTATGTAGTGAAAGATCTGACCAAGGCTTATGAAGATACAGAGAAGCCTTCCATGAGGAAATAATATTTGAAATGAAGTCAGAATGGGTAAGAATTAAGTACAAAAGAGGGAGAGGGAGATGTGAAACAGCATTCTAAGTAGAACGATCAGCATATTCAAAAGCTTTCATGTGAGACCCAAACTGAGGTTAAGTTCAAGGAGGAGGAAAATGAAACATAGGCAGAGCAATGTGAGTTGAGAGTGAAGCTGTAATTAGGGCAAGATGATTTAAGGCCTGGCAGGTCACATGAAGCCTACTTTAGTCTCAGAGCAATGGATTTAAAACATGGGAGAGATATTTTTGCTGTTCAGTTGTTTGACAAATGGATGAAGAAAATGTATATATACACAATGGAACGTTATTCAGCCATAAAAAGGAATGAAATCCTATCATTTGCAGCAACATGGAGGAAACTGCAGGCCATTATGTTAAGTGAAATAAGCCAGGCACAGAAAGATAAATATCATATATTCTCACTCATATGTGGGAGCTAAAAAAGTAGGATTTCATGGAGATAGAAAGTACAGTGATAGATATCTTAGGCTGGGAACCATGTATGGGTGGTGAAGAGAGATTGGTTAAGGGGTACAAAAATACCATTAGAAGAAATAAGTTCTAATGTTCTATAGCAGAGTAGGGTGACTCTAGTTAACAACAATATATTGTATGTTTCAAAATAGCTGGAAAAGAGGACTTGAAATGTTCCCAACAGATAGAAATGATAAATACTCAAGGTAATGGATACCCTAAATGTTCTGTTCAATCGTGACACATTCTATGCATGTAATAAAATACTACACGGACCCCATAAATACGTACAAATATCATGTATCAGTAAAAAGTAAAATGGAAATGATTGTTGTAATTTAAATAAATTACTCTGACAGATATAATGGAGAATAATCTTGAGATAGTCAAAATTTGATCTGGGGAAACCAATTAAGAGGCTATTGCAGTAGTTCAGTTCAGGTAAGAGGTAATTGTAGATTGAACTAAATTAGTTGCAGGAAAAGAGAGAAGTAAATTATGTAAAATTTACTGATAAACTGGATATGGGGTTAGAGAGTAACTTCTTTGGTATTTTTGTTGGTTCAAGAAACCATTAAAAAATTAGGGGGGAACTATGACTTTGATTTTTAGAAAACTGAACTAAAGTTGACTCTGAGATATGTAAGGGGAAAGCTGTATTTACAGGTCTGGAACTGGAGATAATTTGGGAATCATCAGAAGATCATAACATGGGCAAGATAAAATCACCAGGAAGATCTAGAAATATATAATGTGTATATAAAGTGCAAAGAGAAGAGACTAAATCTGGCACTTGAAGATATCAACATTTAACGGTCCATTTAGGGAGAGTGAGTCAGTAAAGAAGATAAAGATGAGCCAGAGACTCTTGAAGGAAATCTAAGCAAGGGGCATCATGGAAGCAAAGGAAAGAGAATGCTTCAAAAAGGAAGGAGTGATCCACAGTGATGAGTACTGTTGGTGGTCTTATAAGAGGAGCACTGAAGATATACATTGGATTTAGTTACTTGGATGTCATTGGTGACCTTAGAGTGAGACACTTGAGTGATGTGATTGGGTCACAATGGAGCAAAATTCAATTGGAGAGGTATGGAGAGAAAGGAAAGTAAGCAGCGAGCATAAAAAACCCTTAGGAGAAGTTTGAGCATGAAGAAGATGAGATAAGGTGGCAGCTAGACAGAGAAATGGAATAGAGATTGTTAAAAGAGTTACCTCTGTCAGAAAGTAATTTGAGTCACTTTTTGATAAATGTTAATTGTATTATAATGTCTAAACATAGAAATAGAAAAGTAGAATCTTAATAAAAGCAAAGTGAGCAAGTAGTTTATGAAGGATGAGTTAGTATAATTGAAGATTAAACTTTGTTCAGGACTTCCTGGAAGCCAATACAAATAGGGAAAGACCAAAGGTCATATAAAGCCTCATTATCCAATAGCAATAATAAAACAACATAATATTAATGAGTGATTTAAGTTATACATGTAGACTCTCATTTAGTCCTCATTAAGCCCCATGGAGTAGTTACTACTGTAACTTTCATTTCCCAAATTAGGACACCTGGGCTAAAGAGGGTACATAGCTTGGCTAAGATCACCAAGATCATGAGTGGCAGAAGGATGCTTAGAACAAACGGGGCACTCTCATTCAGAGCCCACACTCTTACAACTATGCTACACTGGTTTCTTTGATACTGCTTCTGCAGGGAAGACAAAGTTTCTTTTGGTACCAAACTCTAAAAGGAATCAGTCATATGGGATTTCATATGGGGGCATTGAAAAACATGATGGAGAATGTCTATATGCTTTAAGCAATTACATTAGCCACTGACTTTTTTTTTTTTTTTTTTTTTTTACTTCAGTGAACATTCAGGTGGGTTGGAACCTTTAGCAGCTACTTCCTGGTTCATGCCTGATGCCTATAATGACAGCTGCAGCTCCCCTCTGTCCTACTAAGGGAGTTTGACCAGGTTCTGCTTCACACCCCCAACTTTAAAGCCCTCACGCACCTGCTTTATACGATTTTCAGCCTTGTTTCCTATAAAATGCTTCCCCTCTGCTAAGTGTCTTAGAATTATTTATCTATTGAGATGGTCAGAATGTCTTTTTTGTTTTTTAAATTATCAAAGTCATGTATGTTCATTATATAAAATTTGGACAATTCAGAGAAATATAAAGAAGAAGTAAAAGATATTTATAATCCCTTCACCCCTACATAACCATTGATAACATTAAGCATTCTTACTGTATTTGTCCCATGGATTTATGTATGTTAAACAAGTATCTTTTGATTTAGGCTCTGTGCTAGATACTTGGTATCAATATTACACAAATGACATAAATACTATAATGTTTTGTAAAATACTTTCTTTGCTTATATATTTTGAATAATGTCCCGTGTCATTAAATATTTTTCTACAATGTATTTTGAAATAGCTTGAATAATATTTCATCAGAAAAATGAACATTCTGTTTACCCAGTTCTACCTTGTTGAGCATCCAGGTTTTCGTCTCATTGTTTTGACAATTATAGATAATGTTGTTATGAACAACACTATACATAAATTTCTGTGCATAGCTCAGATTTTTTCCTTTAGGAAAATTCATAGAAGTTAAATTGCTGTGTTAAAAGGAATTAAGAAGTTTAATCTGCTTACTGAGAAAAACTGGCTTTTCTTGGGTACTGTCTCTTAGATTAAATGTGAATACATATAGTATATAGCACAGTGCTGTACACTTAGTAGTTGCTCAGTAAGTGATGATTATTATTCAAGATAAGCAAACTAAAATTTTTTATAGAGCTTAGTTATGGGGGTGTTATTACCAAATGGGAATATATTTTTTAAAGTAATTTTTACTATCTAATTTTCTTACACAGTTTCCCTGTTTCTTTGTGGCATTACTATTTGAAACTAATAATTAATGAGAAATACTTTTTGGAGCTTTTAAATTTGGCAGGCACTGAACTAAGCATTTTTTGTGCAGCACATCATTAATCTTCATGCACGTAGGCGCTGTTACTATACCCATTTCACAGATAAGGAACTTGAAACTTCAAGGTGCTTCATGATATGTCCAAGATTATTTAATATGTAAGTGGCAGAGCCAGGCTTCAAAGCAGGCACTGTAATGCCAGAGTCTGCCCATTTCACCACTGCTCTAAGATGAGAGAAGAAAAATAATGTGAATGTATGACAATAATTTGCAATACTATTTCTTATTAACTAAAAACCTAGTGCTGACTTCCAAGTTAGGCAATAACGGTTTATTTGTGGTAGGTAAAGGAATAATTTTTCTGTGTGTTTTCCTTCCCTCTCCCTTTTTAAAAAATCCATCTCCAGTTTCCTCATGTTCTTCCTCCATTATTGTTATCAAAATCTATTCTTTTTTTTTGATTTATTTATTTATTTTTATTTCAGCTTATTATGGGGGTACAAAAGCTCAGGTTATATATATTGCCCATGTCCCACCCATCCCCCTGAGTCAGAGCCTCAAGTGTGTCCATTCCCCAGACAGTGCGCCTGGCACTCACCATGTAGTTATACCTCCATCCCCTCCCCCCACCCCCCCACCTCCCCGAGTCAGCACCTTCAAACATGGCCATTCCCCAGACGTGCGCAACGCACTCATCACGTAGGCATGCACTCATCACGTAGGCATACACTCATCACCTTCCCCCATCCCCCGTCTCAGTCTGATATCCAATTGGTATCATTCCCCAATGTGCATTTAGGTGATGATCAGGGAAACCAATTTTCTGGTGAGTACATGTGATGCTTGTTTTTCCATTCTTGGGATACTTCACTTAATATAATGGGTTCCAACTCTCTCCAGGAGAACCAAAGAGATGTCATATCACCATTGTTTCTTATAGCTGAGTAATACTCCATGGTATACATATACCACAATTTACTAATCCATTTGTGAATTGATGGGCATTTGGGTTGTTTCCACATCTTTGCAATTGTGAATTGTGCTGCTATAAACATTCGGGTACAGGTGTCTTTGTCATAGAATGACTTTTGTTCCTTTGGGTAGATGCCCAATAATGGGATTGCTGGATCGAATGGTAGGTCTACTTGAATCTGTTTAAGGTATCTCCATAATGCTTTCCACAGGGGTTGCACTAGTTTGCAGTCCCACCAGCAGTGTATGAGTGTTCCTGTCTCTCCGCATCCACGCCAACATGTGTTGTTTTGGGACTTTTTGATAAAGGCCATTCTCACCGGAGTTAAGTGATATCTCATTGTGGTTTTGATTTGCATTTCCCTGATGATTAGGGATGTTGAGCATTTTTTCATATGTTTGTTAGCCATTCTTACATCTTCTTTTGAAAAATTTCTATTCATGTCGTTTGCCAACTTTTTGATAGGGTTGTTTGATTTTTTCTTGCTGATTTTCCTGAGTTCTAAATAGATTCTTGTTATCAGTCCTTTATCTGATAAGAATGCTTAACAAAATAGGCATAGGTAGGACCTACCTAAAAACGATACAAGCCATATATGACAAACCCACAGCCAACATCATACTAAATGGGGAAAAATTGAAAGCATTCCCACTCAGAACTGGAACCAGACAAGGCTGTCCACTGTCCCCATTACTTTTCAACATAGTATTGGAAGTCCTTGCGAGAGCTATCAGGCAAGAGAGCAGAATGAAGGGAGTCCAAATAGGGAAAGAAGAGATAAAACTCTCACTCTTTGCTGTTGATATGATGTTATATCTGGAAAACCCCAAGGATTCAACCAAGAGACTTCTGGAATTGATTAATGAATTCAGTAAAGTCTCAGGTTACAAAATCAATACACACAAATCAGAGGCATTCATATATGCCAATAGCAGTCAATCAGAGAACCAAATTAAAGACTCAATACCCTTCAAAATAGCTACAAAGAAATAAAATATCTAGGAATATATTTAACTAAAGAGGTAAAGGACCTCTATAGGGAGAACTATGAAACACTGAGGAAGGAAATTGCAGAACATGTAAATAGGTGGAAAACCATACCATGCTCGTGGATCAGAAGAATCAACATTGTTAAAATGTCTATACTACCCAAAGTGATCTACAGATTCAATGCAATCCCTATTAAATTACCAACATTATTTTTCACAGATTTAGAAAAAATAATTATACACTTTGTATGGAATCAGAGAAGACCCCCATATAGCAAAAGCAATTTTAAGCAATAAAAACAAAATGGGAGGTATTAACTTGCCAGACTTCAAACTATACTACAAGGCTGTGGTTCTTAAAACTGCCTGGTATTGGCAGAAGTGCAGGGACACAAACCAGTGGAACAGAACAGAAAATCCAAATATAAAACCACCCTCATATAGCCATCTAATCTTTGACAAAGCATACAAAAACATACTCTGGGGACAAGAATCCCTATTCAATAAATGGTGCTGGGAAAATTGGATAGCCACATGTAGACTGAAACAGGACCCACAGATCTCACCTCTCACAAAAATCAAATCACGGTGGATAACAGACTTAAATCTTAGATGGGAAACGATTAGAATTCTAGAAGAAAATGTAGGAAAGACTCTTACAGACATTGGTCTAGGCAAAGAATTTATGAAGAAGACCCCTAAGGCAATCACAGCAACAACAAAAATAAATGAATGGGACCTGATTAAATTAAAAAGTTTCTGCACAGCCAAAGAAACAGTCACGAGAATAAACAGACAACCTACAGAATGGGAAAAAATTTTCGCATACTACACATCAGATAAAGGACTGATATCAAAATCTATTCTTATGAATAGGTCTCATAAATCATTTAAGATTTTCATGGGTTTGCAATTGTGTTTTAGTAGGATTCAGTATTTTAATTCACTCTTGTAAGTCTGATTAAGGCATTTTGAACCTTAGTAAGCTGGAGGGTAAGGAAATTTAAGGGGCAGAGGAGGCTTTCTGAAAAGATACTAGGTAGGCAGTATTAAGAACACCACCAGCCTTCAATCTTGGCCTCATTTGCCCCCTGTTCCCACCGCCACCCCCCGCCCCATCTTTCTCGTTCCCTTTTTCTCTGACTTCTTCCCCAGCTCTTAAATATTTCTTGAGAGCAATTTAGAGAAAGTGTCTTTAGGAAAGTAATAAAAACGAATGCATCAATGCTTTTAGAAGTAAGCAAAGTGATTGAAAAGTAATGTTTATATTCATTACTTTCTGTTCTTTCAAGCTTTTGGGTTTTAGCTTGAGGACTTTTGATCCACAGGAAGAGAATTGTGCTAGGGCTGGTTCAAGTGAGAAATAATGCAGTCAGTCAACAACAATGGGAGCAGCTGCAAATGTTAGTAATCCTTACAGTGTGTTTGTTTTAACCCTCTGTGCTGGCACATTGTGCTTCGTATGTAGACTATCCTAAATGGGAGGATCGCCTTGAATTAAAGGAGAATGTTTAAGAAAATGAAGGATATGTAAGATTTCCTCCCTCCTGCCAGCTGTGAAACTGATTGATCTTAAAGCTCTTGCCATGATTGTTATTCCAAGTAGAGAAAAATCCGTGTAGGAGTGAAAATTGTTCAAGGACATCATCTTTCTTGATTTCCTCATTTCCTTCTCCAAGTGGGTGGAGGATAATTTTGTGAGGTTGAAAAATACGTAAGTATATACATTTATATTTACTGAATTTACATATAGCTGCCCTAGTAACATCAAGAAACATCCAGGGACCGTTCAAACCAATTAGTGACTTCTAGTATAACCAACTCTCCAACCAACTGAACAACCCATGGAGCTTCACTGGACAGAGGGGGCAAGTTGAAAAGTTTTCATATGTTACCAATAAAAGGTTTCTATCAGAAACTGTAAAAAAAATTACCAGTTTACCCTGTAGTCATTAGATTAGGCTCTGCAATAACATAAACATCATGTATCTTTATGAACATATGTTAAGAATTCATTATTCCTGTGCTGTATTTTGAGACCACAGATCTGATCAACTAATTGAGCTAATTGGCCCAGGCACATCACTGATTTTTTTTTTATTTTTTATTTGCACGAAGTCCTTCAAGCCAGAATTGAACCAGCAACCTAAGGATGTACACATCACTGATTTTTCAGGGGAGGAAGGTGGTTGTTAAAGAGGGACAGAATTAAATTCTTGTTTTTGTTTTTTACGAAGATGGCATGTTTCACTTACAGCCTCACTTTGTCCGTTAGTTTGTAGAATGTAATTGGAGGAGCTAAGGTGGAAGTACACTTGCTTCCTTCCTTCAGCTCTGGAACAGATGAACCAATAGGAAATAAAGTTCTTTCAATTCCAATGACATGTTTATACTCCCATTTTGAACAACTCTGTTCACTTTTGAGGAATTTAAATCAAAAGAAGGAGTGAAGTGATAGGAATCTCTGAAATGTGGCTAGTAAAGCTTGTTTTTATAGCCTGTACAAGTGATCTGCCAGGCTGGTTTCCAAGCAGTTTGTAAAGTCAGCCTCCTTCACACACTCTTACCCTCCCAAACCTGTAATTACAGCTGCCCTAAAGAAGCACTCCATTTGTAATCTCATTATCATAGTGGGATTGTGATTGATGATCAGGTTACACAAAATTGTGAGGTCAAATATGAAACTTAGAGTCAAGAAATCTTTTCATTCTCTGATATGGTTTTGTTGGGTGAGTCTTGAAAAATTTGTGAAGAATTAGGAAGTTTGAAGAAAACAAAGCTTCTAGAACAAAATACAAAATATTTGTATGCCAAAAAAAAAAAAAGGATAGCATAAACAAAAAGGAATGCAAAATGGTATAGAAACAGATATTCCAAGTTCAGATAGGCTGTTTGGTCCTCCTCTACTGATGCCCACACAAAGCCTTGACCCTTGGATGTGTCTGTCCATGTCCCAGTCTGGACATGCGGAAATATGTTTGTAAATTCTTGCCAAACAAAGGCAGGGGAAGGGAGCCATCTGGTGTGGGAGGTACATACTGGTTAACTTGATCAGGAAGCAGGTGGCTGAGCTGCAGGAGGTTTCCAGACTTCATTGGTATGATGGACACTGAGACATCAAAGTAAGAAAAAGCAGCTTACTGAACTAGGAGAAAGAATTTCTGTTGTACTTTGGCTAGCATTCAATTCTGTTCTGCAAGCGTTTATTGAGGGCCTAGCCCATATTAGACATTGTGTCTTTTGGGAAATAAATAAGAATAAATGTCATGGAAGAGAAGAAAGAGTAATTCTTTAGGGAAGAAACAATTCTAATGGGCATGATGCCTCATAACTCCCTAAATGCCTGTGAGACCATGGCAGGCACTGTGCAGAATCATTCTGAAGCTGTGTTCCTTCTCCTTCGGGAAGTAACGATGTAAATACAAAACTCAGATAAACTAAAATTTAGGTTTGTTTTAGAAAAATATTCACCATATTTAAAAAACATATATGCTCTCAGGTGTGAACTCTCTCCCTCTCTCTCTGTCTCTCTCATATAAACACACACCTTCTCAAATACAGTTTACTTTATCCATTTAAAATTGTGTCATTGTAGGCTTGTAAAAGATAAGGTTACAATAGTGAGCACAGAACAAATATGGATCATTTATAAATTTATAATTTTTTAAATAAATATAAAAAATTACTTGAAATGGGCAATCCCTTTATTTAATGAATGAAGAAGTCAAAGTTAAAAGAAATTAAATGACTTGCCCAAGGTCATACAGTATGTTAGAAGTAAAATTAAGGAAAAAATTAGTTCGCATGCCCTTTAAACTAGAGGTTATAAAAATGGCAGTATGTTTATTTGTGAATATGAGAAAACAAAATACATTTTATTGGAACATGTGGGTGAGCTCAGTCTTCTACCTTCTTTATTTGGGTATTGTCTGGTAAACTCACTAGGGCTTAACAAACTCCTCTCCTGCCTACATTGTTGTCCTTCTGCTATACATATGCTTCCTATAAATTAATCGTTATTTTTGAAAATATGTGTGACCTTTATTTAATAGTAATTCAGTGAAGATTTTCTGTTTTTTGTCTCATATTCTACCAAAAGATTAAGTGTTTTATTATTTTCTAAATTATCTATGTATTCAAAGCTAAGCTTTCCAGAAGTACATTTGGCTGACACTGGAACTAGGATTATTGCAGATTAACGTGAAAATATCTTGGATAGATTATCTTTGCACAATATTCTCCCAAAATATAGCATCATGCCTCAGCCCCACATCACTTAATTCCCAGGCGATATATCCCACACAATGAGTTATTCTTAATGTCATTGAGAAGTACCACTTTAAAGGAAGTGAGAAGGAACCCAAGTATTCTTGATTATGTTTTTTAAATAAGTGAAATAATCTCCTCTGTTCAAATCTAAAATTCTGTAGGATAGAATCTTCAAAAAAATTTTTTAGTAATTTATGTATGGTGAGTTGGGTGAAAATATTAGAGGGAATATACTTGATGTGACAGAATGTTCATGCTTGGTTTTAAGGATAATTGTAATATATATATAGGTATATGTATATATATATGTAGAGTTTTATCAGAGAAAAGGGACAGATAAACTAAAGAGATGCAATCAATGTTTCAGGAAAGACTTAGTTATAACTTAAAAAAGATTTGCTTTTGCTTTGTATTTTATTTATAACTTATTCTTACAAAGACATGCTAGAAGAAACACTTTTGGGTAAGTAATGATATGAAAATGCTGTCTTCTTGATAGGATATAAATAGTCAGTATGGCCTTGGTGAAAACAATGCAGTTTATTTCTGTTGCCTAACTCTTCCTGTGCTCTTGCTCTGTATATTATAACTTTGCCTTGGGTCTACCAACCAAAGCCTGGAATTCTCTGTGCATAGGTACTTTTATACTAGAGTTAAGTTCTTACAAACAATTATTTAAAATGCCCTCTATGCTCCTCTAATGTCTAACACTTATCCAATGTGTGTTATATTTAAGGCACTGTGCTAAGTGCCTTACAGCATAATATCATTTATAATCCTCACAACCACCTACAAGACAGTTACTTTTATTATCCCCACTTTACAGATGAAAAGATTGATGCTCAGGGAGATGAAATTCATTGCCAAGGCCACCTAACAAGTTCAATGGGAAAACTGGGAATTGAGTCTAGTTCCATCATACTCAGAGGTTATGTTCTTTGTCACTATGTTCTGGTGTTGCAATGCAGATTCAGACTGTTTCTGCCAGCTCCTACACTAGTAAATTGGGAGCCAGTAATGCTCTTCATGGTTGGTCTCTGTTGTCAAGGGGGCATATAAAAATATAAAAATGGATGTTGAGTAGAAGTAGTAGAAATTCCACACAAACATTAGAAGAGACATCAAGTGACTTCGTAAACAGGTAATAACCAGATCAGCAACGTTAGCATCTCCTCAGGGCTTGTTAGAAATTCAGGCTCTCTGCCCCATTCCAGAGCCCCTCAATCAGAATCTAGCTTGATGGTTTATACATACATGGACCCAAAAGCCCCAGACATCTCAAAGAAGCTCCAGAGAGCCTGAAGTGTTCAAGAAGAGAAGCTCAGGTTTGATTATTTTTCCTTTCATTTGAGCTTTTGCTATATCTGAGACTCCAATATTCCATTGAATGAATAACCTTTGCTACTTAAAACAGCTGAAAACCACGGACATATACATGATCATGAGGTTAATACATAAGGAAAGTGAAGTTCAATTAATGACTTACCCAAGGCAGATTGTTGGCAGATCTGAAACTGGAACCCAGAACTGGGCTTTCCTGCTTTTGATTAAAAATATTTGAGCAGTGTTTTATATAAGGATGGGAAATGGGTTTAGAATCAGGAGACCAATTTTCTATTCATGGATCCGTCTAGAATCAGCTGGGTGACCCAGAGTAAACAATTTAATTTTTCTATGACTTAGTTTCTGCAGTTATAAAAATGAGAGTGATGGTATATATATTATCTTTATGTTTCCTTTTAGCTTTTATATTTGATGATGTAAATATTATCATCCAATTTCTAAAATGCCTTATTTTTTAAAGATTTGAAAGTAATACGAAAATAATGCCACGATAAAAAGAAATCAAGGTTAGCAGAAGGATCTAAAGAAAAATTAAAAGTCTCTTTTCCTCTCTCCTGCTCTCCCCACTGGTCTGTGCCACATAAGCAAACATTAATGGTTTCTGGTTTTCACTTCTTCCAGTGATTACCATTCAAATAGTATATTTGTGGTTCGATTTCTAGATTTACTACTAGACAATATGGATGCCCTTTATAAAAGATGGAAGAATTCATTCTATTTATGCTACCAGCAAATCCTTCCCCCTTTTTTGGTCTTATTTTTTTCAGTGGCTTCCTTTGTGACTTTAGATAGTACACTCTCTATTTTTTCATTTATCCAATTTAGAACATATCTTTTGATACTTTTCCATCTCTGTTACTGTTATCAACTTTATAATAACTATTATTAACTCTATACTTTGTAGGTTGATTCTAAAAATTGAAAAGCTGTAAAACAGAATTTACTGTAATATGATGGTGTGAATGTTGTTCATACACATGGCAGACAAACATGTGATGTCTGCCACGTGTATGAGTGGTCCTCATGTTCATGCCTTCCCCTTGAGTGTGTGTGAGACCTTTGACTTGTTTCTAACCAATAGAATATGGCAAACGTGATAGGATGTTACTCCCATGATTCCATTACAGGGTGTGTGTGTATCTGTGAGTGTGCATGCGTGTGTGCTTGTGTAGGACCTTTTTGACCGCCGTGAAGAAAATAGAAACCTCAGCCTTACAACTACATGGAGATGAATTCTGTAAAAAAATTGAATTGTCTTGGATATAGATTCTTCCCCAGCCCAGCCTCCAGATGAAAATGCAGTCTGGCCCAAACCTAGTTTGTAGTCTTCTAAGACCCTGAGCAGAGGACCCAAGCTAATCTATGCCCAAACTCCTCACCCACATAAACTGTGAAATAATAAATGCATGTGGCTTTAAGATGCTAAGTTGTCATAACTTGTTAGGTAGCAATAGAAAACTAATACAATGTAGATCCAAGTAGAGTTACTTTATCCATAGAAAAGAGAATGTAATTTTATGTCATTAAATTTGTGCCAACCAAAGAAGGAACTTCCAAATATTATAGTCCATTTCCTTCTTAATTAATTACTTTGTTTGCTTTTAGTAGGAGTTCAGACATAGTGGGTTGAGTTAATCATATAGTTCAGTTCCTGACAGATTATAGTCCCTGACATGTACATAATCTTCCTCTTATTTATTTATTGCCTTATTCTCCTCACTTCACATTCCCAGTCTCTCCCTATCCCAGGTAATCACTGTAATGTGTTCAATGTGTAGCCATTTGTTTACATGTGTTCAATACACATTGACCCAAAATAAGAATTGTTATTTTGAGTGAATATATATTCCATTGCTTCATAATACATTGAGTTATAGATCTCATTGTTTCTTACATTTTTTTCCCAGCAGTATGTACTTGTGGACCACCATACTGTTATATGTACATCAAGTCCCTTGTTTTAAGAAGCCACAAGGTTCTCCACAGTTAGCATTTACTCTGTTTAATTTAGTCTCTGACAAAGGGACACCCGGGGGCTCTTCAAATTCCTAACACCGTAAACAATGCTATTTATTGAATTCTATTCTTCCATGAAAATTGTATAAAATAATTATTAATTAAATAAAATTCAAACTGGAATTTTGATTGAGATTTCAATGAATTTATAGATTAATATGAGAAAACTGATACCTTGCATTAAGATGTGGCTTCTAATGTGTAGAAAGACTCTCCATTTGTTTATATCATCTTCTATGTTATTTATCAAAAATTTTAAGTGCTCTTCATACAAGGGCTTGTGTATTTTATGTATGAGAATTAATATCTTGATTTTCTTCCCTCTCTCCCTCACTACCCTCTCCCTTCCTTTTGTCCTCTATCCTTCATTTTTTCCCTATTTTCTTCCCTTTTTATTTCTTGTCATCTTCCTTCTCTGATGATTCTATTGTTTTTTTCCCTCCTAGGCAAATAATGATATATTCTGCAAATATAGAAATCTTTTTTCCTTTTAATCATGTGTTTCTTATTCCTTTTTATTTCTTATAAAGTTATCCAGGATCTACCATAGTGTTCAATCAGCTACAGTGATGGAGGGCATTTTTGTTTTGTTCTTAATACTTAAAAGCAATGCCTGTAAAATTACTTCTTTAAGTATAATGTTTACAATAGCCTTAAAAATAACTAGCTTTATTCAGGTATAATTGGCATATAATATTTAATCTTTATAATCTGATAAATTTTGGCGTGTGTATACATTTGTAAAACCATTACCACAGCCAATAATAATAAACCTATTCTTCATTAACTTCCCAAACCTTCCTTATGCTCCTTTGTAATTTTTCCTTTTCACACCTCCCTAGACACTCTATCTCTTCTCCCATCCCCTATCCCATGTCCAGGCAACCACTGATCTGATTTCTGTCTCAATATATTAGTTTGCATTTTCTAAAATTTTACATAAATGAAATTATGCACTATGTGTTCTTTCATATTATTTTATTCAGCATATTTATTTTACAATTCATCTATGTTGGTGTGTGTGTCAGTAGTTTATTTCTTTCATTACTAATTAGTATTCCATTGTATGGATATACCACAGTTTGTTTATCTATTCACATCTGATGGACATTTGGGTTGTCTGCAGATTTTAGTTATTACCAATATAGCTAGCTATTAAGAGCATTAGTGTGCAATTCTTTGCAAGGACTTATGCTCTTATTTCTCTTGGGTAAATGCCTAATAGAATGGCTAGGTCATATGGTTGGTACATGTTTAATTTTAGAAGAAGCTGCCAAACTGTTTTCCAAAAAGATTGTGCAACTCTACATTTCCATAAGTGGTTGTTCTACATCGTCACCATTGATAATACTTTGGTTCCACTGATAGTACTTTGTTATTATCAGTTTTTAAAAAATGTTTTTTAGCCATTCCACATGTATATAGAGGTATCTCATTGTGGTTTTAATTTGCATTTCCCTAATTACTAATGATAATGACTATCTTTTTGATACAAATGGCTCAGTTGTCATTCAAATATCTTCTTTGGTCAAATGTCTGCACAAATATTTTGCACATTATAGTTTTGGTTTTTTTTCCTTATTATTGAGTAGTTTTGAGAGTTTTATTTTTTATTTTTTTTATTTCAGCATATTATGGGGGTACAAATGGTTAGGTTACATATATTACCTTTGCCCCACCCGAGTCAGAGCTTTAAGCATGTCCATCCCCCAGGCGGTCCACATCCCACCCATTAGGTGTGAATATACCCATCCCTCTTCCCCCCTCCCATCTGCCAGACACCCAATGAATGTTAATTACTATACGTGCATTTAAGTGTTGATCAGTTCATGCCAATTTGATGGTGAGTACATGTGGTGCTTGTTTTTCCATCCTTGTTGATACTTCGCTTAGTAAAATGGGTTCCAGCTCTATCCAGGATAATACAAGAGGTGCTATATCACCATTGTTTTTTGTGGCTGAATAGAACTCCATGGTATACATATACCACATTTTATTAATCCACTCATGTATTGATGGGCACTTGGGCTATTTCCACATCTTTGCAATTGTGAATTGTGCTACTATAAACATTGGAGTGCAGATGTGTTTTTTATAGAATGTCTTTTGTTCTTTTGGGTAGATGCCCAGTAATGGGATTGCTGGAACAAATGGTAATTCTACTTTAGCTCTTTGAGGTATCTCCATATTACTTTCCACAGACATTGTACTAGTTTGCAGTCCCACCACCAGTGTATGAGTGTTCCTATCTCTCCACATCCACGCTAACATTTATTGTTTTGGGACTTTTTGATAAAACCCATTCTCACTGGAGTTAAGTGATATTTCATTGTGGTTTTGATTTGCATTTCCCTGATGATTAGAGAAGTTGAGCATTTTTTCATATGTTTGTTGGCCATTAGTCTTCTGATATAGATATTTCATCAGATGTTTGATTTTAAGGTATTTTCTCCCAGTCTATAACTTGTCTTTCATTCTCTTAAGAGTTATTCAAAGAGCAGATGTTCTTAATTTTGATGAAGTTCAATTCATCAATTTGTTCTTTTATCGATCATGCTTTTGGTGTATCTCAGAAATTTTTGTCTAATTCAGTAACATGAATATTCTCCTTTGCTTTTTATTTAGAAGTTTTATAATTTTAGACTTTGCATTGAGTCTTATGATCCATTTGAAGTTAATTTTTATCTACACTGGTAGGTGTGGATGGAAGTTTATAATTTTGCATATGAATATTTAATAGTTCCAGGACCATTTTTTGATAGCCTATACTTTTTTTACTGAAATCGCTCACATTTTTGTAGAAAATCAACTGACCTCATATATGTGTACCTATTTTTGTACGCTATACTCAGTCTGATTTATCTATTTCCCTATTTTTATGCCAATACCACATTTTGGACTAATATCATTTTAGGTTAAGGCTAGCACTTAGATAGTAAATATTCTCCAACTTTGTGCTTTTTCAAAGTTACTTTGGTTATTCTACATCTTTTGCATTTTGTAAGAATTTTAGAATCGCCATGTCAAATTCTACAAAGAAGCCTGTCAGAATTTTGTTGAGATTGCATTTAGTATATAGGTTAATTTGTGGGAAATGGCATTGTAACAACATTGAGAGTTCCAATCCATTAACACAGTATGCCTTTCACTTATGTAGGCCTTCTTTCTTTCTTTCAGCAATATTTTATAGTTTTCATTGTATAGGTCTCATATAACTTCTGTTCAATTTTCCCCTAAGTATTTTATTTTTTTCTGATGCCATTTCAAATGGTATTTTCTTAAAAATTCAATTTCTAATTTTTCACTGCTAGTATACAAAAATATGATCTAATTATATGTATTGACTTTATATCCTATAAAGTACTAAATTCACTTTTTAGTTCTAGTATTTTTCTTGTGAATTCTATAGGATTTTCTTCATAGACTATCATGTTGTACATAAAGAAAGACAGTTTTACTTCTTTCCAATATGGCTGCCATTTTTTTCCTGTTCCTTGCCTAATTGCACTCTCTAGAACCTCCAGTACAATACTGAATAAGTGGTGAGCGAATGGATATTCTTGCCTTGTCCCTAATCTCCGTTTGAAGTGCTCCCAGCCACAACCCTATCTTGTCCTATTCATCTTATCCATGTCCAATGGCCAGGCCTAAACACAAGGAAGCATTTCTAAATAAAATTGCCTTTTCCCAGCAGCATTCTTTAAGTTTTAGGTTTATGTCAAATCAAATTGCTACATATGCTCTCTTGCTGGATCCAGTTGTAGGTTTTTGTTTGTTTGTTTTTTATTGTGAATTAGAACATATTTTTCCCATGAGGCATAGTAAAGTGTTAGGTTCAAATCCTTGTTTTTTACTTACTGATATTTTTTTCTCCCCAAAGCCCATGTATGTATAACCTACATGTGAGGTGAATAAAAAGATTCAAATAAAAAATATTTCTTTGCTGGTTATCATAATACCAGCATTGGATGGATCCTTTGGTTATTATACTAGGTAAGGCAGAAATTCTGTAAGGTATAGAAATCCCTGAGCACACTAGAGAGACAGAAAATAGTTTATTTTCTTGGCTTCATTCTACTCTGAATCTAGGTTCCTCTATCTCTAATGATAGGTTTTCCAAGTGACAGAGAAGCACCCCAGTCTGGGGTGAAGAGGAGTGAGGGGATGTGATCAGTAAAGTCAGGAAGTGGAGGTGTCAGAGGGCAGGATAGGGTCCTTTTGTCCGTCTGGGTCCTGGCATCTGGTCTGACATAGTGACTTCATATAGAGTCAGATGGAGGACCTGTCAGAAATCTGTGACCTTAGCAAGCTTTATTTTCAAAAATTTGCTCTAATAATGTATCTGGGTAATGACTATCGGTGGATACCAAAACCATTAAGTGAAAGTTTGATGGAGGAGATTTGTTATAGTGGGATCAGGCAGTATCTCCATGAGCCCACAGTCAACTGAGTACTGGGAACAGAGAACTAGATCAGATCATGTCCCTGCCATTAAGGACCTTATAAACTTGGGGAGGGGGAGAAGCGGTGGATGTGGTTTGGGCAGACATATCTAATATGTGGAGTAAATTACATTGGGTGTTATAAATAAAATTACATCTGGTGTAAGAGTGAAGGGGAAAGGAAGAGGATAACTAAATGTCCCTGGAGGCAGCCAGGCATGATCCTGATTGCACACTATCATGACACATTGGACTTTTCTTGGGTAGCACTAAAAAAATTGTAATGCATTATTTGTAAAAAAAAATGCTTATTATATTTTTTATTTGAGAATATAAGCTCCCATGGGCTCTTGTTCACCAGTGTATACCAAGAGTCCTGTACCTTTTTCCCTACTATAGACTTTTAGCATTTTAAACCTTTTTATTACGTAAAAAATTCAAAGATACACTAAACTAGAGAGTGCTGTTTAATAAACCTTCACGTACCTGCTACCAGCCTCAATAATTATCATTGTTTTACTAATTTTATTTCAACTATCATCTGTCCCTTACTCTTTTGCTTGAGAATTTTAAAACAAATTCCATGTCTTTTCTCTTAAAATGAATTGCTAACTGAAAAAAATAGTTTTTATATAACTGCCATTTTGTTACAACACCTAACTAATTAAATAAATATCATTCTTTATATCATCTAATATCCAGTCCATATTCAAATTTCTCTAATTGTCTCAAAGATGTCTTTTTGGAGTTGTTTTATTGGAATTGGGATCAAAACAAGGTCCACTTTTATGTTTGGTTGTTGTGTCTCTTCAGTAACTTTTATTCTATGATGGTCTCTTTAGCCTTTCTTTTTTAATTCCCACTAATTTGTCCTAGGGACTGTCCTACATTGGATGTGGCTAATTGCTTCTTTAGGGTGTCATTTAACTGGTTCTTCTATTCCATATTTCTCCTACAAACTGCTTGTTAAATTGAGGAGTTTGATTAGATGGAGGTTATACTTTTTCCCAATACTATTTTGTGAATAGAAGTGGGTATTTCCTACTGCATTACATGCACATCATGAAGCATATAATGTCCTATTGTCCCATCTTTAGTGTCCCACCGTAGTTTGGAAAAGCTTCATTGATGAAGTGGAATTTGAATGGGGTCTTGAAAGACCCTTGCCAAGGAGAGTGGTCAAGGAGAGCGGTGCATTTCAGTCAGAAGGAGGAGCAAATACAGAGGCTTAGAATCATCACACCAGGGCATGGTGTGAAAACTAGCAAGTTCTGTTTTTCTTTTTATTATATTTAGAATTGATAGTGCACTTCAATTTGAAGATTGAATTTTAAACTCAATTTTATTCACCATTACTTTTAGGATAATTACTTTTGAGAGTGGGACCTTTTTTACTCAGGCTAAACATAGGTTTTGCTATTTAAGTCACTCTTACCAATCAAGTTTTCTTTTTTCTGCTCTACTGAAGAAGGTTTACTATTTTTATCTTGAGAGATATTTTGTAGCCTGTGGTGTGGAGGTCAAATCTGGAAAGAGGCCTTCTAGTTTAGTATTATTGCTTGATCATGTAGTGGCACATAAATAAATACATGGAATTTGCTAAATTTTGTTCCATTAAACCACAGGCTTTGCTTTATGAACTAATTGACTGTAGGGGTCAAGAGATATTGAATGCAGAGTGCTGTATAATTCATCAGGTATATCCTGGGATAATATTATATCTATTGTATTCACTTGTTCAAATTGACATTTGGTTAATAGGAAATAATAGAACCTGATTTAAAAAGTCTATTAATGGAAAAATAGGCAAGACTATCATTTAATTAGTGTCTTCCAGACATGCTTACAGTTTAGTTATGCAGATTACTTATACCTTGTAAAGACTAAAGGTAGGAGGTAGGGCCATCTCATATAGAGGAAGTAGGTAGAGTCCTATGAGAAGGATCTCTTCCCTGGAATATCTCCTTTTAATCTTATTGCTAATGACTGAGATTTTGCCATTAATAAACAATTGTTCATTACTAGAATGGAGCTACTCTAGGCCTGATTTCATAAGCTTTACTAGGATTGGCACCTTGCTTGGTGTGTACTAGTTTTGGTGGGGTAGTCTATCCTTGAGAGCATAAGTAAGTGTCAGTGGAGCAATGACACTAGGTTGGTCAAGATGAAACAAAAGGAAACCTCCAAGGGAACGGAGGCTGAAGGGTGGAAGTATGACTGGAGGAGTTGTGCTGCGAGGTCCCTGCTTGGGTTGGGGTCTGCTAATACTCTAACAGCAGCAAGTTACAATGGGCATGGTTACAGGTGGGTGTGTTTATTTTTATGGTTATGGTATTTAGTTGATGAAATTGGCTAAAGGTGAGAGTTAAAATGATGAGCTCATATAACTATTTGGTTGATAATTTGTCATACACAGGAAGTCTGCAGTTAAACATTATCTATGAATATGTGCAGTAATGTATGATTTATACGGAGTATCCCATGTGGGTCAACATGTTGTATGAATTCTTTCTGTAAGGTGGAGACCAGGTGAAACTGCCCCTCCTTAGGTGGTACATGGTTCCCAGGGTTCTGGTGGTGGGTAGGAATAAAAGGTCTTTGTTTATGATAGTGTTTTGCTAAAATGAAGAGATGGAGCCATAAACAGGAGAATAGGTAAGGCAGAAGTAGGAGTGACTGGACTGTGTGTCAAACCAAGGTGTCACCCATTTCAGGAGTCAGCTGCAGAGGAGGACTTGGGTCTGGATGCCCCGATGTGTGCTGACTGGCACGTGCTCCTGGGGCAGGCACCCTTGTGGTAAGGGGTCATCATGGGGAGTGTACAGTAGTGTGAGGAGGGCTTTCTCATGCAGGCATCCAGGAGAATCCCATGCTGGTGTGTTAAGCAATAAACTTAATGTGAATGTCACCTAGAGAAAACAGAAATTCACAAGGTCACTTAAACACTCAATTTAAAGTGTGGCTGTGCTTTAAGTAATGACTTACCCTGTGTTCTGCTCTGAATTGGTGTTTGGGGACATAAAAACTTCCCAAACAAATAGCCATTGAATACATTTTGTGGTAGATGTAGAAGATTTATCCCTATGTATTGGGATTCGAGCCAGTATTTTTCTTAATTATAAACATAAAATGTGACTAGAATACATTGCCAAGCTATTCCACAATCAAATGGGTGCAATGAATTTGTGAGTTGTACAAGTAAATAAAGTAAATGTGCTTCTGAATATACATGTCTCTGATATAGGGGTCAAACTGAGCTGCTTGTAAAGCAAACAAGGAAAGAATAGGGAAGAATGGATGTTCTGGTGAGGTAGGGATGTGCTAGT